>NW_026042310.1:3156805-3456805 GCF_023856365.1 Brienomyrus brachyistius
GGGAGATGATCCGCATTATTGTGAAGGAGATGATGAAAGCCTGTGCCTCTCCAAGTAGAAGAGCCTCGACTGAAATTGCAAAAAAACTGGTTGCGATGTATCCCAAGTCACTGCAGGATGTCATAGAGGGGGAAGTGGTAGGACAGGGGTACCACTCTTTGGTAAAACAGATTCAGGCACGAATTGAAAATGTGAAGAGGTCTACTTCACCAGTGTTACAGAAGCGCAAACAGGGAGGATCAGATGACACCGATGAAGTCACACCTGAAAAGCGAGCATCTGTTCAAGACACATATGGCTGCATAAAGTGGGACATGAAGTTTTTGCCAGTCAGTGAGACACTGGAAACCCAGCAGGAGAAGAAGGAACGTATGAAGATTCTCAGTGAACAGACAAGCTTCAGTCATGAAGAAGTAAAAACTAATGAAATGCACCTACTACTCTCAGCGCAAAGCAATAAACAGCGGAGCAGACATGCAAACCCTCAAAGAAGAGTGGCCTTATTTGTTTCAGGCGATTGGAATGACAGTCCATTTTGAAGAACTTACTGGGGTACCGCTGAAAGAGACTTTCCTCACCAGTCTAGAAAAGAAGGGAAAACGGCTTCTGGACTTTCTGAAAACCACTTGTGCAGACAAGAGCAAGCGTGTCTTGGAGGCTGTCATAAAGCTTCGAATGCAGAGGGGACAGCTGAAGGGCTGCTCAGAAGACCTGAAAGATATGATGCTCCTCCTCCTCTCCTATTTCGATGAAAAAGAGGAGACCCTCTTCCACTATGTTGATGAAACATGTCTGGCAAAAGAAGTCCAAGTGGAAAGCCTGCCTGTGACACCATGTATCATTGTTTGTGGTGAGTTGAAAATCAGTACAAGTGCACCGAACCTAAGCTAATGCAAGGATACACTATATTAAATGTCTGCACTTTCACTATTTTAAGACACATTTGAATGGTAAAGGGGGTTTTACAGTTAATTCTTTTACACTTGTATTTCATTCCAAGGATCCTCCTGCTTTGCATCGAGACTGTTCATGCTCAGCATTGACCACAAAGTTGTAAATGACCAAATGACTGACTTCATCTCTGCAATCTGTCTGATGCTTGGTAGCTACTACTGCCTGAACATCCACTATCCCCTGGAACTTGGCTCCACACTTGAATTCCTTCAGAGGTAATTCTTTTACTTTTCCCTTGCCTTTCCCTTTCTTTTTTTTCTTCATTGTATTAGTGTTTTATTATGGATTATTGTGTTTATCAAGGTGTTTCTTCAACATTAACCCAGAGAAGGGAACAAAAGTTGAAAAAACTAAGAAGAAGACACTGCATGTGAACCCAAGAGTACTCACCCTCATCGCCGATCTCTCTGATCACGAGTGGCGAGAGACTGTTTAAAGACATTTTGAACAGATCGGTACAGTCAGCTTAACTGTACCTTGACTGGGAACTACTGTGTTGTTTATGTTTTCAGTTATCCCAGCTGATATTGAGTACTGTACTCTTACCTGATTTCTGTTATCACAGGCATGCTTTTCAGAGGTTTTTACCATATATCTTTAAACAATCCCTCTAACTAGGGATTGTTACTGAGAACTGTACTTTTGATGTTTCAGAGATGTTCTATATTCTATACAAGAGTTTAAACTATTTGAATTTTGTATTGCCCTAATTAGCAAACAAGTTAAGTGTTGCACTGAACTGTTAACATTGAAATTTAAACAGCACTGTCTGTTACAAACATTACTTTACGTTACATTGACTTTAACTGTTATTATAGCATTTTGTAGCTGTACGTTTCTGCAAAAGTGATGTCACAAGCTTATGTGTTTGTTCAAATTCATGTTTTCCTGAAAATGGTTAATATACATTTGTTAGTTGACTAAGTGTAGAGCTTAAGCAGTTTGGCTTTCTTTTTTCATAATGCCAGGAGAAGCTTTACATGCTTGTTTTGCCTTTATTTGTTTAAAGCAATATATTTGACTAGCAGCAAGTGTGTGGAGGTCAAAATATGTTCAAGACAATAAAAATGTCAGTGAAGGACATCTGAAATTTTGTTGCAGTGGTTTTCTGATGCATGTGTTTTAAGGGTTAAGGGTGGTGGCACAGCTAAGACCCAAGAGTCTCTTTCAAGGTTAGTAAAGTAAACAGATTCAAGAAGATATTTTACACATTTCTCTGTTGTCTGTCTCTAAATCTTATTTTGTCTTTATTATGATTAAAAATGTTTGTTTTGTTCCTGCCCTTTTCAGACACTGAATTTGAGCAGAAACCATAAGGATACTCAAAGGACCTGTGACTCTCAGGAAATGGTGAGATTTCAGGTCATAATCTTTTTTTCTTTTTTTTTCCATTAAATTCATTTTCCTTTTTCCCTTTACAATATTGCTGTTTTGTTTTTGTAAACAGCATCAAATGAGAGTGACAGATGAAACAGTTTCAAGACAATGGCAGGTAAAGCATGCTGAAGATTGAAACAAACCTTGGCTGGAAATATTTGGTATGTGTTTTACCGTAAATCAAATTGTTGAAAAACATTCAGCTACACTGCAACACAGGGAAACTTGATTTGCACTTATTTTGTTACTTAAATTTCTTGTCTCATTATTTTTGTCAGTTATTATTGTTTATGGTGTATGCCCTTTTTGTTTTCTTTCTGAATGCAGAAGGTATCTAGCCGGTCCACAATGAAAGTTTCGTTGCCCCCCATGAGTCTTCTGGCAGAAATGATGGTGCCTGTATTCTTTGGTTTCCCTAAACATCACACCCTGCCTGTTTATACGAGGCTCTTCAATTAAGTCTGCACCCAAAGATTCAATAAGAGGTAAGCAGTGGTATTATTCAAGTTTTGCTAAAGAAAGATGGACAGGAGACACTAATCTTAATCAGCCGAGCTCAGGTTCATGTCCAGGTGAGCAGTTTCATACGCTATAAAATGTAGATTGAATGATAGGTCTCATCACCATGCATTCAGCCATTAACTTCAAGTTCTATGATAAATCAATAGGAAACTTAAATACGTTTTCAAACAAATTATGATTGTGATTAGGGCTGCGTTGTGTATGTATCACTTTTACATAAGTAGATTTAAAGGATAACTATTGCCAAAACGCAACCTGGGCTGTTTTATTTTTACTGTATCGATTTTGATGCGCTCAAATTTATGCCCCTAGTATTCCCATTCACCGGCTATTGACCACAAAACAAAATCACGGTCAATCTCAAAAACGGCTCGTTTGTCATAATTATGCTTTTAGATATATGTTTGTCTCGTTTACAGTAAAAAAAATAACAGCCCAGGTTGCATTTTGACAATAGCTACCCTTTAAGAACTGTATATTTTACACTTAAGAAATCATTTATCATTAGATCTGTTTTTGGCAGCACATTTTGTTCATTTCTGTGCATTTTGCTCAAGCACTGATCAAACTTTGTCCATTTTTTGCTGCAGAGGGGATCCTGTCAGTCCAAAGTGAACTCCTGATGGACATTGAAGTACTCCTGCAGAGCTTGTATCTTCGACACCATGCGCATTAGAAACTCCACTGAGTCCTTTCCTTCACTAAGGCAGGACCCAGTGACTCATTACTGTTTATAGGGGCAGGTAATTTTTTGTTTCATGTTTATTCATTCCTCCATGGATTACCAGCCATATATATGGACACATGCTGTATTCTCAAGATCTATGCTGTTTGGTAGGAATAGAGAAAATGATATGTTTAGTCTGTTTTCAAATGGTATGTCAAATTTTCTCATTGTTTATCAGTAATATTCACTACCTTGGTTATATATGAGCATCTTTAGATTTTTCTATATTTAGCAGTTGCAAATGTAAAATGTACAGTAAACTATTTATGTTCCTCATATTGTACTGTATTTTTAGCGGTAAAATACCGGCAGCTGTGGTTGCCAGGAATTTACCGTAAAATGTATCTGGTCAAAATAAAATGCTGTAATTTGTTATACAATTTCACTGTGTTTTTTACTGTCAAAGGTTTTAATAAGGTTTAACATATTTCTGTTATTTTTACAGTTATTTACAATAATAGGGTCTATCCTATTACTGTTAAATTAACAACAAATTACTGTAAATATTATTATATTATAACTTTTTTTTTACTGCAAATATCCGTAAAAAGCTATGGAAAGTTGCATTTTTTACATTAAATTGCTGTATAATTGACAAATAAATTTGTTTTTTTCTACCATGATTTTGGTAAAATAATACGTGGTCTACCTTAAAATTTAGGGTTACAAAACCAGTATACCGTATTGTCTTTTACAGATTCCACATTTTTTTCACGGTATATTCCTGGCAACCACAGCTGCCAGTATTTTACCGTAAATTTGACAGTTTTTTTTTTACAGTGTAGCGTGTAATAAACCTAAAATGAAAGGGACAGAGAAACGCACAACGTGACATCTTGTGAAAGTGAAAGTTGGGAAGACCGACATATTCCTAAGACACCGAAGCTGCATTCATTGCGCAAGGACAGAAGATGTCTTTATCCAAGCAGAGCCCCTACATGAAACCGGTAGGTGCGGGATACCATTGCGCATTTGTTAACGTTTACGCTCAGGCGTATTTGCATTTTAGCGTGTGGCATGACATTTATAATAGATTTGTGTATTGTTGTTGTTGCTGCTGATAAGATCTGAGTAATGTGTAAACTGATTCAAAAAGCTGGAGCTAAGAAGGACCATTTCAGATCCCTAGTAGGTATCTTAGATCGGTAGGAACGGGTCAATTAGTGGTGCGCAGAGCTGAAGCAAAGCGGGGTGAAATAGCACGTAATCATAACGCTGACCGACGTAGGACTGCTTTCCTGCTGAAAGCATTTTTATTCTCTACTGCTTTCACATAATTAATGTGACCGGCGCATTCTCACTTTTAATATCGGTCCTTAAGCGTTTTGAGTTCTTTTAATAAAAAAAAAAATCATATTTATTCGTATGCTTTTACTCGTGTACTTTTACTTTCACTTTTTCTGTACCGCACTTCGAATAACCTGAGGGTATGAAAATGTGTGCTGTAAAGAAATATTACACACATTACTCGTTGCAGTTTGAACAAAAAGAAGCGGGAAAACTGAATATCGTGGCAACGCTTTACAATACTGGTACACAAATAAGCATATATTAATAGCTGAACAGTCATGGCTGAGGGATTCGGAGGAGTTTCGCCGCGTGGTGGGTGCAGCCATGCATTACATCATTGATGACTGTCATGATAAGCTGATGCATTCACTAATGATCAGAACATCGTTAAATACAGAAGCATATTAATCAAACAAACCAAGCACTATTGCCACCCTCACCCAAACTATGTAAAATAAAGGGACAAAAGACAAGACAATTATAAATAAGCAAATAAATAGATAAGTTAATAATAAAAGAGTAGATGGGGCAGCATGGTGGTGCAGTGGTTAGCACTGTTGCCTCACACCTCTGGGACCCAGGTTTGTGTTTCCGCCTGGGTTACATGTGTGTGGAGTTTGCATGTTCTCCCCATGTTGTCGTGGGGTTTCCTCCGGTTTCCCCTCATAGTCCGAAGGCATGCTGAGGCTAATTGGAGTCACTAAATTGCCCGTAGGTGTGCCTGTGTGAGTGACTGGTGTATGAATGTGCCCTGCGATGGGCTGGCCCCCCGCCCTGGGTTGTTCCCTGCCTCGTGCCCAAAGCTTCTGGGATAGGCTCCGGACCCCCCGCGACCCAGAAGATGAAGACTGGACTCCTTCAGTACTGTGTCTCTTCGGAGAATCCTTGGGTGCCGCTGATTTGACTTTGTGTCGAATGAGCGGTTGCTAGAGGAGTCCCGAATGAGGCGCATTACCTGCATTATGAGGGAGCGTCAGTTACGGCACTGCAGCCATGTGGCACGTTTCCCTGAGGGTGATCCGGCTCGCAGGATCCTCATTGCTGAGGACCCAAGCAGCTGGACCAGGCCGAAGGGATGCCCATATAACACCTAGCTGTGGCAGATTAATGGTCATTTCTGGAGTATGGGACTAGACCGTGTGTCTGCCTGGGGGGTAGTATGCAGGAATTCTGAGGAGTTTCGCTGCGTGGTGGGTGCAGCCATGCATTACATCAGCGCATGCTCCCCAACCTCACCTGATCTGACTGTTTGTGGGCAAGGGGCAGCCCCCACACCACAAGTGCCCCACACAAATACCTGGTTTGTGTGGCAGCAAAAAAACCACTGTCTACTGGCACGCAATACACAATTAGTGCTGTTTTACCTAAAGTCAGAGTGAAAGCAAGGTCTCCTGTAATTTATATATTTAACATGAACTAACATGAATAGTGTGGATGCTAACGTGTTAATTTCAGTTTAGTACAACAGGTTACCGGACACTCAGCTCTGGACAGATCCACATGTCAGCTACATGGAACCATGCAAAGCAGCTGGTCCTGAAGTCT
Organism: Brienomyrus brachyistius; assembly: GCF_023856365.1. Classification (NCBI taxonomy): domain Eukaryota; kingdom Metazoa; phylum Chordata; class Actinopteri; order Osteoglossiformes; family Mormyridae; genus Brienomyrus; species Brienomyrus brachyistius. The sequence continues at coordinate 3,163,221 of NW_026042310.1, forward strand.
GGAACCTGTGGACAATTCTGAGCAGTTCCCTTCACAAATTTCTACTTTACGCCAAAAAAAAAATTGTAGTCAACTCTCTGCAACTGCCACACGGAAAATGGGCATCCCTGGATTCTTGTAGACACACATGTGATCTGGATTTGGTACAATCTTGCGCTCCATATCATGCATGTACTTCAGCAATGATGATGTGTCCTATCAAGTAAAGTCATGACCTTATGGTTCATCATTCTAACCATAAATCAACATATGTACACGTCAGTGGGTTAAATCACTAACAAAACTGTCTGCAAGTTTCAGACTGCAGGACCAGCTTCTTTGCATGGTTCCATGTAGCTGACATGTGGATCTGCTCAGGGCTGAGTGTCAGGTAGTCTGCTCAGCTAAACTGAATCTAACACGCTAGCATCCATGTTGCTCACTAGATCTCAGGGGGGACAAGGGACTCCGAAGTGAACATGGGTGGGCCCCCAAAAACTGGCCCCTGTAGGTATTAGGCTATTTAACTATTTAACAATGCTTGCTAATGCTTATTCGTGTGTTTGTTAGGTCATTAGGTTATATGCTTGAGTATTTACCGATGTTCTAATCATTAGTGAATGTATGACTCGGGCGTTAGTTCAACTATTAATATATGTGTATTTGTTTATTTTAGTGTTACCATCATCATTTACTGTGCGCGTGCGTGGATGTGTTCATGCAGTCCGCGGGTTACGAACTTCTGACTTACGGACAACTCGTACTTACAAACGGAGCACCGTGAATATTAATAATTTGAGCTGAATACAATCGTTCATAATAATGAACGCACGTGCTACTTTGTGACATTCCGCAGCTTCAGCGGTTCGTTGGATTGAGGTACGGTACAGTACTGTACGCGGTTACTTTTATTATTACTGTTTATTATTATGTACTGTATTATTATTATTGTTTCGACTTCCCTATAATTTCTACTTATAGACAGAATTATGAAATGGTTCTCGTTTGTAACCTGGGGACCGCCTATAACCTCATACGAGACTGCAGCTTTTGGCTGATAAGCAAGCAGAGAAGACAATAATAATGCCCTCTGGGCGTTCTGTCCTCCAGCCAACCCCCTTTGTAGGGAGCATCCTGGGCGGTCTGCAGGAAGGACAAAGCATCACGGTTGCAGGATCGGTCCCGCTGGCCAGTGAGAGGTGCGTCACGAGACGTTTGTGAACACTTGAATAGCTAGAGAGGCTCATGATCTACATTGCCTGCGATAGGCAGCGCCGTCCCGTGCTTTTTTATAGGAGCCCCCCGGCACGAACTTTTTTTTTTTAGGGTGGTTCGGGAAATCTTATTAATATTCATGACGGAAACGCTACAGGATTGGCGGAAACGCTACAGTACGTGCTCCCATTGACATGTGCTGCCTGTTTTTTTTTCTGTCTAAGACATTTACTGGCCAATAAGGAAGCGCTTCTCGTATGAATGTTTTCCCGAACCACCCTGTAAAACGCAAATTCTCCCCGAGACACTCGACCAAATCTTTCGACACCCCCTGCTGGGCCCTAGGTGTAACTGCGTCTTTACTGTAAAGTAATGCCAGTCAGTTTACGTCTCGGCTGGAGTGCTGATACTGTGTCTGTGTGTGTCCAGTTTTAAGGTGAGCCTGCAGAGCGGCTCAGAGAAGCAGGCCGACATCGCCTTACAATTCAATGCCAAGTTCGACAAGCGCCAAGGCTATGTGGTCTGTAACACCTTCAGGAACAATCAGTGGGGCAAAGACAAGCGAAAGCAGCTGGCGGCCAACAAACGTGGCTCCAATTTCACCCTCGTCATCATCGTCACCCGCGACTCCTACTCGGTGAGGGGGGGGGGGGTGTTAAAGACTGATCTCTTAAAATCAGCAATCTCATCTGGATTGTAATGATTTTATGGTCTTATAATTGTTCTGTCTTGTATGTAATATATGTAAAATAGCAGAATTACATTGTTTTGTTCCATCCTTGTTTCGTTTTTTCTACCTCCCTCGGTCCCTCCAGATTTCTGTTGATGGATTTCACCTTTTGGAATATAAGCATTTCCTTCCTTTCCGAAAAGTGGATACCATTGCAGTGTCCGGGGGTGTGCAGGCGGAGTTCATCAGTTTTGAGAACCCAAATGTGAGTATTAAGCCGGGAAGGGGGCAGGATGAGGAAACCATAGGGTGTATCCTTCTATGAGGAAAGAGACAGTGGACCAGAGGTTCAGAAAGCAAATAATTCAGCTCCCCTTCTTGATTGACGGCACCTCAAGATCTGGACAAGGGGCTCCCAAATTGTTTTGTGCCTAGACTCCCAGACCTGTTGCCTGCTGTATCTGCTGCTGTAAACATGTTTGTCCGTCTTGCTAAGCTAAGTTAATAGGTGCTTTCACACCAAAGTTCCGGAGCCTGGTCCCTGGTCTTGACCTGGAACTTTTGTAGCTCCGGGCCACTTTCATGTGTCACTTTCACACCGACGTTCCGGAACCTAGTCCCTGGTCTTGACCTGGAACTTTTGTAGCTCCGGGCCACTTTCATGTGTCACTTTCACACCGACGTTCCGGAACCTAGTCCCTGGTCTTGACCTGGAACTTTTGTAGCTCCGGGCCACTTTCATGTGTCACTTTCACACCGACGTTCCGGAACCTAGTCCCTGGTCTTGACCTGGAACTTTTGTAGCTCCGGGCCACTTTCATGTGTCACTTTTACACAGCACAACAGCAACTGGGACCTTTATTTAAATAAACATGACATACGCAAAAGCTCATAGGTTAAACTTCATACATATTTCGAAACTCACCACCACGGCAAAACAAGTTAGAATGAATAAGTTGTTCTGTTAATTAAGTTATTTGTTAGTTATTCTGCGGGGCGTTAATGTCATCAAAATGAGAACAGACTTTTATATTTTATTCATATGACCGGAAACATTTTTTTTTTATTATTGAATTTGGCCAGCAGATAGAACTTTCGTTTTTCACAAAATAAAGAATCGATGTAACGTTATCCCACTAAAAAGCGCTGGCAAGTTTCACCGCCAGCAGGGGCGATATTAGACAAAAGTATATTGTTATCAATAAAATTTTGGAAAAATATAGAGATGCAAGCAAAAATTGTATTCATGAAATGTACAGCAACTGAGGTAGAAAAAATAATTCCATCTCCATTTTTGTTCCGCTAGAGCTGTCAAAAAATTGGGATGTAGTCCTAGTCAGGAATAGGCACTAAATATAGGTTACAGAACTGCCTCCAAGTGAACTTCAATTGGCCGAAATCCTGCTGTGTAAATGTGACAAAAGTCCCAGGCTCTGGAAAAAGGTTCAGGTTCCAGAAAAAAATTCCAGGGGTGTAAAAGTGCCTAAAGAGTCGTGTTTATTAAATTAAATATAAATCTGGCTTTCTCTTTCTCCTCACTGTTTGGTTCTCATGGTCTTTTGAGTGGCCTGTCCATCCACATCGAAAATCTTGGTTTGCAGGTGCCTGGTTTGTTCTTAGAGAGGCATGGGGGTGCAGTGGTTATACCTCTGGGATCTGGGTCCAACTCACTGCCAGGGTTCCATGTGTGTGGAGTTTGCATGTTCTCCCCATGTCATTGTGGGGTTTCCTCCAGGTGCCCCTGATTCCCCCCCCCACAGTCCAAAAAAATGCTGATGCCAATTGGAGTTAGCAAGTTTCCTGCAGGTGTGTTTGTGCTGAGTGAATCGTCTGTGAGAGTGTGTGCCCTGCGATGGATTGGCGCTCCATCCTGCCTTGGACCCCCCATAACCCTGAACAGGGCGCATGGTTTCAGAACATGGATGGTTTGTTCTTTATCCAGACATGTTTGTTCGTTCTCCGTGTTTAGATTCCTCCGTCTGCTCCCATCTTCTTCTTCTCCAATGCTGTTGATTGGCTGAGTTCTTGGATGAAAAAGATACAACCTTCCCTCCCAGAATGCCATGTGACACCGTACAGCTGCTCTGTGCCTGGAGGGATGTACTCGGGGCGCAGTGTTACCATCCAGGGGGTGATCAAGGCCAAAGCAGTCAGGTGTGTGACTTTCGGGGAGGCGTTTAGTCTCTGTGACCAGCATTGAACCGCTGGTGGTCTGTATGATGGCATCTTCCCATAATGCAATGTTTCATTGTCTACGGATATGAACTAAGGTAAAGCTACTCGTCAGAAAACAGGACCCATACAATAGCAATGCTATTTTATTTATTAGTTTCACTGTTTTTTCTGTCATTATGTATTATAGTGTCTTTCATGTCTGCTTGTACACCTCTAAAAAAGGAGGGAGGCAGTTCCATGGCTAATCTTCTCCCCCCCCCCCCCCCCCCCCCCCACCAATACACAGGTTTCACATCAAGCTCTGCTTCAAAGAGGGGGTGGCTTTCCTCTTTAAGCCAGAATTCAAAGAGGGGGTGGTGGTGCGCAACAGCCAGCTGAAGGGGGCCTGGGGACACGAGGACCAATCGGGGGCCATGCCCCTCTGCCAGGGACAGGCCTTTGTGGTAAGCCACGCCCCTAGTGGGGGGGCTGTCTTTGTGGTAAGCCACGCCCCCTTGAAGGGGCTGTCTTTGTGGTAACCCACGCCCCTAGTGGGGGGGGGGGGGCTGTCTTTGTGGAAAGCCACACCCCCTTATAGGGGCTGTCTTTGTGGTAAGCCACACCCCCTTATAGGGGCTGTCTTTGTGGTAACCCATGCCCCTAGTGGGGGGGGGCTGTCTTTGTGGTAAGCCACGCCCCCTTACAGGGGCTGTCTTTGTGGTAACCCACGCCGAGTGTTGTCACCTTTGGGTCCTGGAGCGAACCCCCCAGACTGTCTGACCCTGCTTTCTACGTAGTATGTCGCGTTTGTCTAGAAAGGTCTGCTGAATAAATAAAATGAAAACAAATGCGCTAATCAGGAGGTAAAAATTGTACACAAACAAAGAAACACATGTGCACACTCACAGCCATGCTCCTCCTTTCAGATAACCATCACGTCCAACAGTGACTACTACAAGGTGTTTGTCAACGGCGCCCACTTCTTTGACTACCCGCATCGCTACGACTGCCTGCAGAGTGTTGATTTTATGGAGGTGGACGGGGACACGAGTGTGATCTCTGTAGAGGTGTGAGGTCACCCAACGAAGAGGAGCCAGAAAGTGTGTTAGCTGTCATTTATCTGGTCTCTCTCAGGAAGACCCGGAACACTGACAACGCCACAAACTTCCTCCTGGTTTGTACTGGTGTGCTTCCATTAATATCCTCTCTTTCTGCCAGTGCTAATTTTGGCGGCAAATTTTACAATATCGGCAGTCATACATATATGTTCAGTTCTATGTCACGTGAAAATAAATATGGTGAAAAAGTTTTTGAATTGTACTGAATTAATTTTATTTGACAGTCGGGTATTGATTACATGCAATGTTGATACAACTAATTGGCTACTTAAATATATATCACACTAAATAGTATACGACCTCATCTCAGGCAAACATTTTCAACTCTTTTTTATCCGTTGACGAAATTGTCAATACACTTCATCATAGTCTTAGGCCTAGCGAGATCATTTTTACTGTTATCGTCTCGTTTTAGTCTGGAAATAAAGGTCGTTGACCATAACTATTACGAAATTTTTTTCGCCAACAAAATTAATAATGATTTCTGTAATATTTTTTTATATAAAAAATAAACTAGAAATCCATCACCATCCATCTATTTATGTGTGGATATGAACTAAAACAGCAATTCTCAATCCATCGGGCGGGACCCAAATATTGGGTCGTGGCAAGTTCATAATGGGTCACGGGCTGAAAATGTAGGAATTTTAAAACCAGCAAGCTCCTATGTTGATCCTCGATCAGATTGACCGGCCCCAATCCTAGAATTTACCTATATAAATGGGTCGTGGCTTTAGGTATCTGCGCTGGAAATCACCGGTACGCCACGCGCTTTGTAGGCGGAGCCTGCATGTCCCTTATAGCGAACAGAACTACAGCTAAAAGCGGCCCTGGGGACCAAATTGTTTGCCCGTTTACTATCCAAGTAAAGGGTGCAGACATTGTACAGGACTACAGTATGAGTACCTATCAGGCTGGACTGGCATGACAAAAGGAAAGCTGATGTCCTTTAGTAAGAACACATGTCCCACATGTATTGCCACCAGAGGGCAGCAGATAGCTTATTCTCCTTAATCTTTGAGAAGCTGCAGTGCTTATGTTTGCCTGCAGGGCGCATGCAGATATGTTAAAGTGGAGCTGTGTCTGTTGTTACTTGGTTTCACTTGGGTGGTGCAGTTTGATCCCGGCGCAGGACCCAAATGATCATTTTAAACAGTACTGGGTGTAAATTAATATGGGCGCCTTTGGGTAACCATGAAGCAGCAGGTTGCTGGCAGGTTGGGTTATGTGAAGTGGCTTTATTTTTATATGCTATTGGCTCTTTATAAGTTTTGCTTTATGTATTATTTATAGTAGATTTGAGGATAATACAGACGCTCCTCTACTTACGAACTTTCAACTTACGAACTGTCAGACATACGAACGAAGAGGACCGTAAGTCCAAATTGTGTTTGTTGGGCTCTCGTTTCCTGTCCGCAACATCATCAAGGATCAAGGAAGTGTGATGCAGCATGGTTCTATGGCGCAGCGACTGAGATGGATGATGTGTATCGACCAGGCGCCTTTGAAACGGGCCTATAGAAGATACCTCCCGGGCACGCCCCTTTTCTCTGATTGGTCAGTTTGGCCGTTCTCAAAACCAGTCCAGCCACCGCTTTGATTTCAGTTTCATATTGAGGTAACGAAACCTGCATGTGAATTTATCACCGGCATGATGGAAAATTCGTGAGGTGCAACTTGGTGCGAAACCCAGATCTGACAGGGAGATTCTGTCAGACCGGTAGCAGCACAGCCCCGACTCACACAACTATATCCATGTTACAATGATGCTGATTCATCGCGTCCAGGAAATTAAAAGGGGCAGCATAAAATGACAACCGGTCACCTTTTCTTGCACGTCCTGTCCTGTCTGCTGTGAATTTGCTGAGTGTGTCAGGCGATGTCGTAAACAAGGACTCAAGGACTCAACAAGGAAACAACGACTTTGCGGGGGTGGGGGGGGGGGGGGCATGTACGTAGGGGGGCACCAGGTTTTGCTACTATGCTCGTGCGCCACTGGAATATTCTGGAATGGGAGGCATCCCAGGCCAAATACATGCCCGAGCAGTCATACATTTTTAGTTGACAGATAACAGCATGCCTTTGCACTGCGGGAGGAACCCGGAGCACCACGAGGAACCCCATATGACATGGGGAGGACATGCAAACTCCACTTGTGGAGGTAGGATTCCAACCTCCAGCCCAGGTACTGCTTCTGTACTACTGCATTCTGCAAACAGACTCATCCCAGAGAGGTGTCGCTGTGATGTTACAGTGGCCTCGCACGGTCAGGTGCCACACCTCACCCTGTAACTACATTCCCGTCAGATGATCCCCAGGGTGTAACTTTGCTTTGAACAATAGGGGGGGTTGAGGTCTCCACCCATTTACGGGGAGACATGATTATTGGAGGGGTTGTATTAACCGGTGTTGATTATTGTTTATTATATACTACGGGACCGTTGAATGCTTGAATCTGATTGGCTGACGAACGTTCTGAGGTGTGCAATTATTTTCTGATAAACGCACTGCGAACGTAGTTCCAGGTAGCTCTCTTGACCGCATTACAGTTCCATATCACTTCGCATAGTTACCTGTAATAACGGAAATTAGCATACAGTACCTATACAGCACACAGGACTAACAAAAACAACAACATGACAGACGATTTTCCGAAAGTAAATTTTAATATTTACGGTGAATATGAAACTTTCAACAACTGGGCTGCAGCAGTATTAGTTAGCCTAGTGTACCAACTTAAAGGCTACACATGACATTTCTCACTAGCGAGGTAATAACAGCGCTGCATCTTAAAGCAGACTTACAGTTTAGAGACGGTGCTTCAGAACACTGTTGAGGGACACACAGAGGTAGCCTAATTCATACAAGCTCTCTCTCTTTCTCTCTCTCTCTCTCTCTCTTTGTTTCTCTTTCTCTGTGTCTCTGTCTCTCTCGCTCTCTTTCTAATAACTTCATTATTAACTGCATTAGTCTGCTATCAACGGCTCAAGCCTCCATTGCCAGCTTTAAAATGACGTTTTGGAACTAGCAATGGGGGCGGCATGGTGGTGCAGTGGTTAGCACTGTCGCCTCACACCTCTGGGACCCGGGTTCGAGTCTCCGCCTGGGTCACATGTGTGCGGAGTTTGCATGTTCTCCCCGTGTCGTCGTGGGGTTTCCTCCGGGTACTCCGGTTTCCCCCCACAGTCCAAAAACATGCTGAGGCTAATTGGAGTTGCTGAATTGCCCATAGGTGTGCATGTGTGAGTGAATGGTATGTGAGTGTGCCCTGCGATGGGCTGGCCCCCCATCCTGGGTTGTTCCCTGCCTCGTGCCCATTGATTCCGGGATAGGCTCCGGACCCCCCGCGACCCAATAGGATAAGCGGTTTGGAAAATGGATGGATGGATGGAACTAGCAAAAGAGTCGTTGGATGAGATGCGGAAGAAATAATCCTACTCACAATAGCGATTTAAGTAGAAAAACCGGACGAATCCCTTGAAATATATCATCTGATCGATGTCTTGAGGTGTGGCAACCGTAGTATAAGCGGAATAATTGACGACGGGCCGTTGAATTATTAAAAAATAATGCACACCCGAGGTGGTGATGTGGCCACGACGCGAAGCGGACGCGAACCTTACTTATGCACAGTGTATTATTTACAGTGTATCATTATCAGTGTTTATTGACAGTGTATTATTACAGTGTATTATTGCCAGTGTATCAGTATCAGTGTTTATTGACAGTGTATTATTACCAGTGTATTATTTGCAGTGTATCAGTATCACTGTTTATTGACAGTGTATTATTACCAGTGTATTATTGGCAGTGTATCAGTATCAGTGTTTATTGACAGTGTATTATTACCAGTGTATTATTGGCAGTGTATCAGTATCAGTGTTTATTGACAGTGTATTATTACCAGTATATTATTGGCAGTGTATCGGGAAGAGTGTAGTGGAAGGGATGCTGAAGAGAAACTGTTTTTTACCCCCCACAAAAGGAGAAGCATGCAGTATTAAAGCTGATCACTGCTGTTACTTTCGGTCTGTATTTAGGTTGGTTGGATTTCCAAGTAGCTCCTCCAGGGCTTCCAGGTTCAACATCTTCATACACTAATTATCATGATCTTTAACAGCGTTCAGTATCAACAGGCTATTTATAAGCTTTGTTCACATTTAGGTCTGATTAATATTGTCTGAACACCACGGAATCTCATTGGGTCATTCAGTAAATTTGTAATTACACGCCAACACGAAAAGCGGAACTGACGGCCCTTTCGCGTCTGCTCACAATTAACATATATTTGCATGTTGTGAACTTGAAAATGAAAAAGCAACATAGGAAACGAAAAGCCGAATTGGAAAATGAAAAGACGACAAAGGTTATTTAATTTCATTTTTAAAATTTTCACATCTGCAAATTGTGCTATTTCCCGTTTGCTAAAGGGCAAAGTGGAGATTGTATTTTCATTTTATTATTTTCATTTTATTTATTTTTTTTGCAGAAAATACCTCCCATAAGGTACAAGCAATTCCATATAAAATCAGCAAAGGCTGGGTTGGTTTTTCCGCTAACAAGGTTTAAATTCTTAAAGTGACAGTACCATATCACTGGAAATCACTAAAATTACGAATAACGAAACATCTCTGGAAATTTTACTTCGCAAACTTAAATTGGCTTAAATGAATATACTTTGTCTAAACTAAACTACAATGGCCAGACGTTATTAATGCAAATATTATATTAATATGTTTACTTTCACCATTACGGATAGATGAATATTGCACTCAATCATTTTGCTTGCACTGCCTCTAGTTTCCTCAACTCTGGCTAATACACTATTTTATTACTTCCTCCCCCACCCCTTCTGGGGTGTGCTGCCTGGAGAACCATAACATCGAGGAATTTATGCTTCTGCTGCCTGCAAGACCACTACCTCCACTTCCGGCAACTACCCTCCAGCCTGCCTGCCCTTGGCTCACGGATGCCTCTCCTTCCTCCCCTGCTGCTGTGCCATTGTTGATCTTGCCATCATGCATTAAGCACCCCGTGCCTGCACCGGTCTGCCCCTGCATCGAGACTGAAATTTTAACCCCTGTATTAGCTTAAATTATATAATCTTGTTTTGTTTGACTCTTCTGCCGGCCCCTGGAGGATGGGCCCCCCCTTTGGGTCTGGTTCCTCCCAAGGTTTCTTCCTCTTAGGGAGTTTTTCCTTGCCACCGTTGCCTTTGGCTTACTCACTGGGGGGTCTTTACGTGGCAGAAATGTAAAGCGCATTGAGACAATGTAATGTTGTGATAATGCGCTATATAAATAAAATTGCATTGCATTGCATATTAACAATGGGTTCTAACCCTGGGTTCGTGGGACATTCTCCTTTTGTTTGAAACACACTGTGGCTCTCAAGAGAAAGTTTGTTTGTACGTGATCAGATGGTGATGTCCGGATGTGTATAAATGCAGTCAGTGAACAGTGAGGACACGCACACTCTCTCACTTATCTGTGTATTGATTTTATTTAAGACATGCAGAAACCTACAGCGCTAGGCTCTAAAAAAGGCACAACGCAGATCTGATCAGTTAACAGTTGTTTGATTACGAAAGGTATGCAGAGGAATGAGCATCTAGCAGTCCTGCTTTGCCTTACAAATATTTGGGGTGTCCTGGGGGGGCAAGTAAGGGTTGACAGGTGGAGCTCCAGCCCTCCTGGCATAGTGGGAGAGGAACTATCCGGAAAACCTGAAGGAGGCGCCCTCATGTCTTTAGGATTCTGTTTGATTTTTGGCAGCATGTGTGCCTGGTTCGTTGACCACAGCAAAACATTTACATATACAAAGAGTGAAATTTCCCTAAAACCGGGACCAGGATTTTTGCAAGGTACGTAACAGAAAAAAAAAACACAAAGTCATCATCTCTGAAGCAGTTTGATTGGATGTCTGAGCACAAATCAACATGCGTGCAGCCAATCGGGGATCGGGTGCGTGAGATCCGGCAGGTCCGCCGCGCTGTTAGTGAAGCAGGATCCACAGGGACAGGGGCAGTAAGAAGGAGAACCAGCCGCAGGTGTCGGGATGGGCTGCTGAGTGAGTTTGGTTTTTCGTCGATACGGACGTGTTTGCGGTTGTACTGGAGTAGCCCTCCACCATGGCTACTAGCAGCATCAGCAGCAGGGCGCAAAGGCGTACCACCATTCTGCCTCTGTCCATCGTGGAACTGCAGTCGGGGGGAAACATACAGTGAGGGACTGAGCCTTCTCAGGGATACCTGCTATTCCTCTTAGATCAGCTAGGAGGCGCTAAGTGGCTTGCACAGCAGCTCTACCTCCAAGGGACGGATCTCAGAAACGCTATTCGGGTTAAGTATCCCCTGGTAATTAATCCTGGGTAGGTTTAGGGCCACCTCCCACTGTAGTCAGAACTACACACCCTTAATTGCCAATAAGTGGTTGACAGTGTTTGCAGAGTCAAGGGACCTGAAGTTGTACCCTTGAGAACCTAAAATTCTCAGTTTCTATTGTAAAGCAGCCAATGAGAAAATGACGTGAACAACTGTTCAGCACTGCCTGCGTACAGCCACCCACCAGTTCTAAAGGTAGCCCCCCCCCCTGCAAAGGACCCCCCCCCCACTGGTAAAGTTAGCAGTGGGTTGGATTTTTGCCAGACATTCACAGATCCTGTCTGCGTTTACTCTATTACAAAAACAGGGAAACCCCATATTCACAAATTCATGTATGTCTGTCAAATTGCACACACACTTTATTCAATTAATACATCCAATAAATTGTGGAAATGCAAAATAATCCAGCATTTCCATCCACATGCTCAATGGGCTTTTGACAGTCTATGACGTATCAAAATAGCCCCTAATGAAATAACAAGGACTAAATAACAAGTAATAACTAAAACGGTTATTACTGAAGAACATACAACACTTTAAAGCTCCATTTCAATGTGCGATACACCTAGTCAAAATCACAGGCGCATACAGGGCCCAGTAACACCGGTTATACCATTATTTTTCTATGCTAGGTGCAACACAGAGCATCGTAAGGTCAACAAGTCAAACAACCCAACAACTAAATTTCAACTTGTGGTCAAAAGACTTGTGTAAACCTTACACATATCATGCACTGTGGCACATGTGAAATCTGTACACAATTTGTGAGATTAACTTACATGCCTCATATCCATTATTTTCAATGCAGACGGCACGCAGACTTGGTGTGTCTCAATTGTCCCTGTAGTTGTGTGAGTGTGCGTGTGGCTGGGTGAGTGTGTGCACCCTGTGGTGTGTTGGTGCCCACCCAGGGTTGGTTCCCGGGATAGGCTCCGGGCCCCCCGCAACTCCAGTGGGGATTAAGCGGTCACAATAATGGATGAATGGATGGACGGCATACAGACCACCATAATGCTCTAAGGAAAGGAACCTAGCAACTCATTTTCAAATTGCGGTTGAAGAACACGACTAGACCTCCACACTTGTGCACTTGTGAAACCTGTAGGCAATTTGTGAAATTAATTCATATGCCTCATAGCCATAATGAATGTAGAATGATCGAGGTGTGTGTGCAATTTCAGGAACACACAAATACACGAATTTATGAATATAGCGTAAATGCAGAGAAGATCTGTGATAGTCTTACGAATATTGAGACCACTGCTAACTTTACTTGGGTTCTCGACAAGTGACGGAGGCTGAGGCTATCTGTGCTTTAGTGGAATCAGAAAAAGGGTGTTCCTAAGTGGGGATCCCCTGTGCTCACCTGTGCTCGGCTGTGCTCACCTGTGCTCAACTGTGCTCGGCGTGCCTAGGCGGTGACTTGGTTGTTGCTCTGTGATGCTCAGGTCCAGCGCTTACCTGTTCAGGAAGGAGCAGAGCCTTATAGTCCTGCTGCAGAGAGGGGCAATTGGCTGCCCAGTTTCAGGGAGGGTGGTCCCAGTGGGCTGTCCTCCCAGTGGGCTGTCCTCCCAGTGGGTGGTCCCAGTGTACGTCCAGCTTTCCGGTGGGTAAAATGACAAACTTCCAGTCTAGAAGTTTCCCTTTCCGCATGTCTGTTGAAATCTCTGTACAATGTGTTAATTCTCTCATTTTAACGTGTTGTCATAATGTCAACAGAGCCATATTTAAAAGGGGGCAGAATTCCTGGCAGGTAGCCCGCTATAAAAAAATGCATCCCCTTGCATCTTTGTTTCAGGTAATTATACCAAAAAAAATGCTTTTGATAGTACACACTGTGGAGCAAAATATATTATCTGATCAAGTTTCATTTATATAACATCAGTCAAATTTAAATGAGGGTGCATTTCCTGACAGATCCTGCTGTGAGTATTTACTTGTTTGTTTGGTTTGTCGACTACAAAAAATATTGTGTGCATCTTTAAGAAATATTAAAATAGTAAATCCACCAAACACCTATTGCAAAAGGTAACCTAAGATATTTCTTCCCTGCCACATACTGTGATCAGCTTAAAAGAAAGCATCTGATAACATGTAAATTGGTACCACGTTACAGAATTTGCATATTCCTGTACTGATATACACACCAAGATATGATTGTGTTTACAGTCGTTTTTAAAGGGCAGTGAGTGCCTAAGTGCCTGTGATGAGAAGAACACTGCCTCCACAGAAGAGTCATGTGTCTGCGGGCCCTTGAACAAGGCCCCTAACCTCCAGCTCCAGGGGCCACAGTATGTTGGCTGACCCTCCACTGTGACCCGCAAGCCACTGAGAGCAAAATGGGGTCGGCAAAGAGAAGCATCCCAATGTACCTTTATTTGTGCAGGTGGCAGATAAACCAAGTTTGTTCAAATCCATCTCTGGATCTTCCTCTTTGGCTGTTATAGTATAAGATGTTTTTTGATGATTCGCACAGTTGGACCTAAAATTATTATCTGAGTAACCTCCATAGATTCAGTTTCAGCGCAGCTTATGAATGAAATGCACCACCCCCCACATCTTCCTATCAGTTAATCTTCTCATAAAACGGCTTTCATAAAAGAACACAGTGGAATGACACTTCAATTAAGTGTCCACCCACCCCCCCGCCCCCCCACGTGCTGCATTGATATCGCAATCATGAAAAATATTCAGTAATGACTATGTAGTTCGCTCAATGCGTTGACTGCGAACAGCATTTTATGACAATATGGAAAAAAGGGAAATGCACTTGTGGGCGGGTAGACCGTCATAAAAAAATAAACCGTCGTCTTGTTTTGCTATTTCTGATCATCGTGCCAGACAATTCTCTTCATTGTGGAAAAAAATTTATGAAATGTGTTTAAGAAATCATATTGTGTGATTTGTGTTGGTAAATAAAGCCAAGAAAGTAGTAAACTGATGATGTGACTAAATAAACAATGTTCTGGGTCGGGGCTCATCATTTACATGTCATTGTATAGTTCAGGGGATCTCCGGGAGAAGTACTATCCAGTAGGTTTACTATCCTACCTGGCTTTCGATGAGCCGCTCCTGCTCCTGGTGTTTACCATCAGAAGCCAGAGAGGATAGGACACCTACTGGACAGTAGCTCTTTTAGTTGGTGACCGCTGGGATAGTATATCATTACCATATGTTTTACATGATATAGATCTTTTAAATGACTGCAAAAAGCAACTTCCTATTTCTGTAATACATTTAGACGAAAAGATCTACTTCGACTTCCTATTTCTGTAATACATTTAGACGAAAAGATCTACTTCGACTTCCTATTTCTGTAATACATTTAGACGAAAAGATCTACTTCAATTTCCTATTTCTGTAATACATTGAGACGAAAAGATCTACTTCAAATTCCTATTTCTGTAATACATTTAGACGAAAAGATCTACTTCGATTTCCTATTTCTGTAATACATTTAGACGAAAAGATCTACTTCGATTTCCTGTTTCTGTGATACATTTAGACGAAAAGATCTACTTCGACTTCCTATTTCTGTAATACATTTAGACAAAAAAAATCTACTTCAACTTCCTATTTCTGTAATACATTTGCAGGAAAAGATCATCTTCTTCTCCCCCCCGTCGAACCACAGCAAAGAGCCACTCATGCGTCGGAAAGGGGACTCGGTTGATCATACAGCAGCGTTTGGTTGCTTTCGTGGATCTTCAGGGTCACACGGCTTTAGACGGAGATGCTGGAGGATCGATCCACATGTTTCGCGTTTGGCATCATTTCACATTATAACATTATAGCTATCATGCTATTTGTGTTGATTGCATTAGCATCTGAGGAATATAATGCTCGTCATGCTGCTTGAAGGCCTTTCACATAATTCACCTCTTATTAACTTTGTCCAAACACCATGGAATCCCATTAGGTTGTTCAGTATACTATAAAATACGTGTTAACCCTGAATTAACGCGACGTTTCTCCGAAATGTCTATGTGATGAATTTGGTGTGATGTCCTCAGTTCACATCCTTTCCACATGTGGCAATAAGACTGTATAACTCTTCCCCTTTCTGTAGCTGATCTTTTTCAGCATTTCTGTCATTAGGTTCTCGTTCAGATTGTACAGTATCACTCGTCTGCTTTTCATTTACTCACCTGTATGTTTGTTCCATTCCCTCATCACAAACTGCTATCTCATTTTATTCATGGCACAAACACCCAGTCACTTTTCATAACCACTTACACTAATTATCTGTTATTGTATTATATCTGTTAGAATAATCTGTTACTTTGTTAGATTTACTTTGTTATTCTGTTTACACTATTACCACTGTTCTTCTTAAGCTCTTTACTACAGTATATCTTATCTTTATTCCTCTTGCAATGAGCATGTTTAAGACAAAATTTCCTTCGGGATAAATAAAGTTCATCTTATCTTATATTATCTTGTCTCGTCTTGTCGTGTCTTATCTTGTCTTATCTAATCTTGTCTTATCTGGTCTCATCTTGTCGTGTCTTGTCTTATCTTGTCTTATCTTATCTTGTCTTATCTTATCTTGTCGTGTCTTATCTTATCTTGTCCTATCTTATCTTGTCTTGTCTTATCTTATCTTGTCGTATCTTATCTTGTCTTATCTTGTCTTATCTTGTCTTATCTTATCTTGTCTTATCTCATCTTATCTTATCTTGTCTTATCTTATCTTATCTTGTCTTGTCTTATCTTATCTTGTCTTGTCTTATCTTATCTTGTCTTGTCTTATCTTGTCTTATCTTATCTTGTCTTGTCGTATCTTATCTTGTCTTATCTTATCTTATCTTGTCTTATCTTATCTTGTCTTAGCTTATCTTGTCTTGTCTTATCTTATCTTGTCTTATCTTATCTTATCTTGTCTTATCTTGTCTTGTCTTATCTTATCTTAACATGGTGATACAGGGTTAGTGCAATGAATGGGGGGGGGGGGGGCGGCAATCGTGGGCTTTGGCTTCCCAAATGGGCCATGATGCCGCCGGAATGACACCCACCAAGGACACGATCTTCTCTTTAGTTGTATTATAATTTTTTAGCAGTAGTGTTCATCCTGAATCAAACACGCCCGGCCCCTCCCAGCGGTATAGCTGTAGGATCGTTTACTTATACTAATCCTTCACAGTACAACTTTGAAAAGACTCTGAAAAGCCTTTTTAAGACTCATTAGTCACAGTGTTTTTTTGTCAGACACTATGATTTTGCAAAGACTGGGATTCTTGAAGGAGCATTATTTGGTGCTGGGGAGAGCTCGCTTATTGGCTGGGGAGAGCTCGCTTATTGGCTGGGGAGAGCTCGCTTATTGGCTGGGGAGAGCTTGCTTATTGGCTGGGGAGAGCTCGCTTATTGGCTGGGGAGAGCTCGCTTATTGGCTGGGGAGAGCTTGCTTATTGGCTGGGGAGAGCTCGCTTATTGGCTGGGGAGAGCTTGCTTATTGGCTGGGGAGAGCTCGCTTATTGGCTGGGGAGAGCTCACTTATTGGCTGGGGAGAGCTTGCTTATTGGTTGGGGAGAGCTCGCTTATTGGCTGGGGAGAGCTCGCTTATTGGCTGGGGAGAGAGCTCGCTTATTGGCTGGGGAGAGCTCGTTTATTGGCTGGGGAGAGCTCGCTTATTGGCTGGGGAGAGCTCGCTTATTGGCTGGGGAGAGCTTGCTTATTGGCTGGGGAGAGCTCGCTTATTGGCTGGAGAGAGCTCGCTTATTGGCTGGGGAGAGAGCTCGCTTATTGGCTGGGGAGAGAGCTCGCTTATTGGCTGGAGAGAGCTCGCTTATTGGCTGGGGACAGCTCGCTTATTGGCTGGGGAGAGCTCGCTTATTGGCTGGGGAGAGCTCGCTTATTGGCTGGGGAGAGCTCGCTTATTGGCTGGAGAGAGCTCGCTTATTGGCTGGGGAGAGCTCGCTTATTGACTGGGGAGAGCTCGCTTATTGGCTGGGGAGAGCTCGTTTATTGGCTGGAGAGAGCTCGCTTATTGGCTAGGGAGAGCTTGCTTATTGGCTGTTGACAAAGTCCTTGTCACTATGTGCATGAGCCAAGATACAGACCTACGATAATAATAAACACAACGTTCTGATAAAATCAACCGGGGTGAGAAAAAGACTGACGTAGATAGCTATCTAACTACCTAGCACTAATTAAGGAGAAGTCGGCAATGCACCACTGCAAAACTCTCATGATTTGATCTCTACGCTGGAAATTTGTCAGCAACAATGAACATCATCATATATACTTTGTGTTGAGAAATGTCATAAATATCTATTTTTCATCGCACCTTTTGAATTGTAAACATCACGCCAACAGGAAATCACGCCATTACACGCTATACTGACATCTAGCAATCCAGCACCCCACCCTCCCCAGTGAGAATAAGGCCAACCGCCCCATCGATTCTCCCTGATATTAAAGTAGCAGAAACCTAGAGCTACCTAAAAACAA
Source organism: Brienomyrus brachyistius (assembly GCF_023856365.1). Lineage (NCBI taxonomy): Eukaryota > Metazoa > Chordata > Actinopteri > Osteoglossiformes > Mormyridae > Brienomyrus > Brienomyrus brachyistius. Next base: position 3,181,189 of record NW_026042310.1, read on the forward strand.
ATAAAACACACAAATTAATGTTTCAAAACACTCCCCTGTGTCATGCTCAGCTCCTCCGATCCTCGTGTGTGCCACGCCCCTGATTATCCACGTGTACTTCCCCAATCCAGCCCAGCTGTGTCTGATTATTTTCACCCAGTCCTGTCTATTTCAGTCCGTGTCTTGCCTTAGTTCTTCGCCCGTCATTGATGTTTGTCGATGTCAGTACCCGCAGTCTATCCTGTTCAACCCGGCTCCCTAATAAACCCCAGTTTATCCTTATTTTGCCTGCCTTGCCTGCTTCCTGCCCGTCTACCTGCCTGTACGCTCACTCGCTTTCACCCAGCGATCGCGACCGATCGTGACACCCTGCTTCTGGCAGACATGACCCTACACAGCATTTGTTAGTGCACCCTTAAAATAACAGCGCCGCTACTTTGACTTCAGACCCAGGTCTCTGTGTCTGAGCAGCATGTGGCTCAGCAGACTAAGCCTCTGTATCTGTGACCGGAAGGTCATGGGGTCTGTGCCCAGCCTCAGCAGAAGAGTCACATAACTTTAGGCCCTTAACTCCCAGCTGGACAAGAAACTGCATCAGGCTCATGTGGGCAGAGACACTTACATCACGCCTGGAACCGCTTCACATCAGACACTGAATAAGACTCTTTGTCTTAATTAGCATCAGCCATATTATTTACTAAACTTGGGTTTGCTTAACTCAAAATGCAAAAATGATTTATGCATATTTTTTTTCATCTGACAGTAATTCTGTTTAACATACGTTTTCTAGCGTCCCTGGTGCCAAAAAAAATATTTTTTACACTTGTTTTACAGTGTGTCATCACGTATGGTAACATGTAAAGTTTTGTATTTTTCCAATAGGCTTTTCCCTTGAGTGCCTTACACCCCCAGTGACTCTGCATTTTAATCTCATGACATTTAAAAAAATAACTGAATTAACGAAAGTGAGGTTTACTCTGCGCACGCGACGAAGGAGAATTGCTAACCGTGTTTCAAACGTATCGATTTTAAATAGCGAGTTTACAAGAAATCTGAAAAACACTAACAAGCAAAGCCCACGCCAGCGATGAAGCCTAGATTGAGAAACGTGAAATGCTTTAACTGAGAAACCTGTCACCATAACCGGCCTCTGTTTTCTGTGACGCTTTGAGTGGTGTGTGCGCAGCTCAGTCTGTACACTTCCTTTTTCTTTTAATAGGTACCAGCTAGTTTTCTTCCAAATCATTGACCAGCCCTGCTTCTGAGCATAGCATTGTTTCGTGCGTGCCAGCTTATAACTTGCAGTGAAATGTAATCCGCTACCAAGAAAGGCTCCACCGTACAAATGTGAACCTGCGGAGATTCCAGTTCATGTTCCCCAGTCGCCAGTGGAGGTTCTAGACCATTTGAATTATGGGGAGGGGAGTCAGACTGGGGACAGTTGTTCTGCTAGGGGGGGGGTCAGACGCATTGGATCTTAATGTCCTCCAAGTATTACTTACACTAGATTGCCAGCATTAAGAAGCAAAAGACGATTTTGTTATTTATGCAATGCTTTGCAGCCACATTTATACAATGTGTAAATCACTCTGATTCCTTGTTCATACTGTCTTTCTTATATAAGACATGAGCTTGATCATTTTTTTCTGTCAACTTTTCACCAACCAAAGTGACTTGACCACCCGGCACCCCCGCGTTAAGAGTCCGTCAAGAACATACGTGTACGTTTCGCCTGTTCATAGAGGACAAGTTTTAGCTCACATATATATAAAGTAAATAATAATAATAATAATAATAATAATACATTTATTTGACCCCCAAGAAGCACATGTATTTAAGGGGGCGGCGGGAACGTGCGTGTTGTCACGGGGGTAAATCGCTATGCCGCCTACCGTATGATCAGGTTGCACGTCTAAATAGAAAAGCAGGAAGAAGTAGCGAGAACCGCTGTGAGAGAACTCATTCATCCATCATCGGGAGATATTTATCTTTAATAATAGCAAAGCAGTTATCAGTAAAACAAATCAGCTGAGCCAGGACATATCCCAAGCGAGATTCAGGCACAGTGTGAGTATTATTAAAACGGGACGCTTTCTGAAAATTTGCTTTCTGGAATTTGTTTTTTCAGAATCATCTCAACCATTCCAAATACATTAATGCCCCTTGGGCACTGTATAGAAAAGAAAATAATAAACACATATATTAACTGCAAAGTTTCACTGCCATTTTGCCAAATGTCCCATTTTCACAATACTCACCCTACATCCGCTGAAAACATTTAAAAGCATTCTTCATGATCATGACTTACTAAAACTTAATAATACATACATAAAATAAAAGGCTGTGAAATCCACAATTTTTCCGGGACTTTCCAAACTCCCTGAATAGTTATAAATGTCACCTTATCAAGTCACCTTATCAAATTCACGCACCCAAATGAAAGGCTAATTTTTGCAAATGTGCGGAGCGCGTCACCGTTTCAGGGCGACTGCGCTTTTAACCAGTCCTCCACTAAGGCGCTCTGTGAAAAGCACAGCAGCTATCGCCAAATAGCACAGCTCCTGTCACCGGCAAGAAGTGTCCCCTTTGACCGCATCTCCATTATCCAAGTGTGATTGTTTGTTTCGACGTAGGCTGACGTTAAACCAAGTCCCACGAAGCGGGATTTCTTGCTTAGCCAGATAACCTGTCAGATTTAAGGTAGTCTGGGCTAAATGTAAGCGAACGAAGATGAAGTACATTTAAACTGGGGCGGCTTAAATCCCAAATGTTATCTGACAAAGAAACCCTGCTTCTTAATACAGGTCCCAGATCAGTGCGTCGTCTCTGTTAAGTAATCGAGGAGGGTTGATTCTCATCTGATGCCTGTGTTTGTGCCGGAGCAGGAACTTCTTGTGGGGGCTGCTCACCGGCATCCCCTGCCCTTGTGTCTTCAGCAACCTTTGGCTTTTCACCCTGCACGCATCCGGCAGTTTCTTCCCCAGCTGGGACCTCTGCTGCCTCCTCACCTTCGGCGTGTTTACTTTGCGGGGGCGGCTGAGCAGCACCCGGCGCCTGTGAGTCATCAGCAGCCTGCTCAGGCTTCAGTTCACCCATTCCATCTTTTCCGAAGGTTCCCATCAATGACGCCTCGATCATCTGCAGCTCCTCGCTGGACTTGCTTTCCTTGGAGAGCGGGTAGGGCAGCATGGAGGTGAAGCTCACCCTCCCGGGGTCTCCCTGATGGACAAATTTTTCAGTCTCTCCTACAGTGTCTAGGAACGGCGACTGCCCAGCCCAGTTGGAAAGGTTCATTCGCCTCTGTTTCTGACGCTGCTTCTTCCAAAGGTATCTCCCCACACATACCAGCCCTGACAGGGCCACTATTGCACAGGGAAAAGAGATCACCACTGCAACCACTTTCCTGCTCTGCTTGTAGCCTTCATCATCCTGGAAGGGCTTTCCAGGTGCCATGTCATTCATGCCGGGCAGGGCTGGCACACTTGATTTGCCAGTCGAATGGCGGGACAAGACAAGTGTCTGGGTGGTTTGCTCATGCCCAGTGGGAGCTATTTGCGTGGACTGTGGCCTGGGATGTCCATCAAAGGTCTTCTTGGTTGACCTCGCTATGGACGAAGTCAGCCTGGTCGAAAACACCTGGGTTGAGGATGTAAATGGAAGTGGCTGAGATGGAGATGGAGGTGGCTGTGATGGGGATGAAGTTGGCTGGGAAGGGGATGGAGGTAGCTGGGTTGGGGCTGCAGTTGCTTTAGATGGAAGTGACTGGAATGTAGAGAGAGGTGGCTGTGATGGAGATGAAGGTGGCTGGGATGGAGGTGGCTGTGATGGAGATGAAGGTGGCTGGGAAGGGGATGGAGGTGGCTGTGATGGAGAAAAAGATGGCGGGAATGTAGATGGAGGTGGCTGTGATGGAGATGAAGGTGGCTGGGATGTAGCTGGAGGTGGTTGTGATGGAGATGAAGGTGGCTGGGATGTAGCTGGAGGTGGTTGTGATGGAGATGAAGGTGGCTGGGATGTAGATGGAGGTGGTCGTGATGGAGATGAAGGTGGCTGGGATGTAGATGGAGGTGGCTGTGATGGAGATGAAGGTGGCTCGGATGGGGATGGAGGTGGCTGTGATGGAGAAAAAGGTGACGGGAATGTAGATGGAGGTGGCTGTGATGGAGATGAAGGTGGCTCGAATGGGGATGGAGGTGGTCGTAATGGAAAAAAAGATGGCGGGAATGTAGATGGAGGTGGCTGTGATGGAGATGAAGGTGGCTCGGATGGAGGTGGCTGTGATGGAGATGAAGGTGGCTGGGATGTAGATGGAGGTAGTTGTGATGGAGATGAAGGTGGCTCGGATGGGGATGGAGGTGGTTGCGATGGAGATGAAGGTGGCTCAGATGGGGATGGAGGTGGCTGTGATGGAGAAAAAGATGGCAGGAATGTAGATGGAGGTGGCTGTGATGGAGATGAAGGTGGCTCGGATGGGGATGGAGGTGGCTGTGATGGAGATGAAGGTGGCTGGGATGTAGATGGAGGTGGCCGTGATGGAGAAAAAGATGGCAGGAATGTAGATGGAGGTGGCTGTGATGGAGATGAAGGTGGCTGGGTTGGGGCTGGAGTCAACTTAGATGGAGGCGGCTGGGATGGAGTTGGAGGCTGCTGAGATTGAGGCAGTTGGGTTCGAGCTAGAATCGGCTTAGATGTAGACAACTCAGATGGAGGTCGCTGGGTTGTAGATGGAGATTTCCATGATTGAGATGGAGGTGGTTGTGATGAAGATGGAGACGGAGTCAGGTTGAGCGTTGCCAGGTTGACTGGAGCTGGAGGAGAACCGGCTGGCGGCGAATGGGTTGCACGCCACTGGACTGAAGTCGACACAGAATATTCAGCTGAGCTGATCCCCATTATAGCCATGCCTGTTTTCTGAGAAATCGAACTCAAGCCTGGATCTGAATTTGGACTTCCGGCATCGATAACTTCCAACATCGCTTCCGAGCTCGTGTCCGCTGACGCATAACTTGTAGAGCTGTTGCCCTGGCAACACATCCACGGTGCCCAGAGAAACAGGATCCACCAATGCAGCATTGTCCTACAAGTGTCGGTGCTCCTCGTACTGGGGGTGGGGGGCGGGTATCCTGCAGTCACTGGAGACAATAGCGGAAGAAGGGAGAGGGTTTCTCATCAGCAGTGAAAGGGAACATGCCCCCAGCTCAGCTTGCACCCAGAAGCAGATGGCCGCACCCTTGCAGAGCCTCTACTTGCCCCTCAGCTGGGCCGCGAGGCGACCCTCCGTCCCACTGCCTTCACACACACCTTACTGCTATCCCGGATGGGAACTGGCCCCTGGCTTGATCAGGGAAAGCATGTTTCAGAACATGATATGTTTAGCATTATGCTGCTAGACCTAACTGGTAAACACATTGCAGTGGAACCCCCAGTTGCCGTGGTTAAACACTCACCAGCGTCTCTTCCCTGTCAGGTCCGGTTTAAAAAGTCAGGCCGGTACCAGGCGTGAGGCTGAGGACAGCTCTGGGTCCACGGGTCCAGTCCGGTACGCTGCAGGCCCTCCGAGTCGCTTCTATTGCAGGAAGTGAAAGCTATGTTTTATGTGACTGTCTGACGTTTTCTGTGGTCAACGTGCCAAATAAACAGTTTGACAGAAGAATCATAAGGACCAATTCAATGAAAGCCCGCCCTTTTTTAACAATGTTTTGTTTCATTTCCAGAAATAAAGGCACTCATTATGCAGCAAAACAATAAAACAAGAAAAAAAACTAATCACAGCATATTGAATGTGGCTTTTTATTCTGCAATAAACTTTGTGTGAATATCAACTATAGATAGAAAGTGTTGAAAATCCTTACTACCATGAAATTAAAAGTACAACAAAAACTAAACATCGTGAGAAATAAATAATATAAAAGTCAAGCCATTTGCAAATAAATTAGCGAGAGATTTTCTTACATACAGATGTTCTGTGAAACGTCCTTCATGAACTACAAAACTGCAACATTATTCGCATCCTAACCTTAAATCTATCACAGGTTTGTAATATTGTGTAACATCTCTGATAACTTTCGGTTAAACGGCTCAGCATTGACCAGCATGATCAGCAATGACCTTTACTGGACGGCTACGCAGTAGTTTGAGATCGTTTCCGCCCCCTGCTTGTGTCGGCTTTAGCAGGGGTCATTGGTCCCAAGGCAGGACGTCGCGGCGAACTTGTGAAGTGCTTGCATGCAAGACTTTCCACTCTCGCTCGGCTACAAAGCGGCGACACATCGAGACGCAAATAGAAAGCCAGGGTTCTCGGAAAGCGACGCGCAGAGAAGGAAATGCCCGCTACAGAATTATGGCGAACAGTACCCCATATACTAGGGTAACGCTGAGAACTGGTTCATAGGCTTTCTTCTTACTAAGATGGACTAATTATGCACTCACAGACTTTTAGATAAAAAAGAAAATACTGTCTGCTGGTGTATGAAAATCTCTGGGTTTAAAAATGACATGAATACATTAAAAATGACACGAATTAGCTGCATTATTAGTTATTACAGTGATAGCACTTCCATAGCTAAAGTGAAACTCAGGGATGTGCAGTACCAGGCACTAGGGGGCGCTCTTTGCTTGGTTAATAAGGCGACTCACTGTAATGATGACTCCTGTGACTCTGTACTGTAAGAGATGGACAGATGGAGTAAAGATGTTGTCATCCCAGTATACTTTATTACCTCTATTTATCTCCTGTGGGGGGCGCTGTTTGGCCTCTGTGCCTGCCATTGGAAGCCCCCTTTTCTGTCTGAGAGACCTGAGTGGATTGTGTCTCTTACTTTGAATTGTTCGGTTTTACCTTCTATCTCTGGCATTTTTGAGGGGTGGTGAGTTGGTCTGTGGGTTTGGGGTCCGTACTCCTGTTTGGAAAGTTGTAGGTTCCAACCCTGTAGCCCGCACACTATGCATGTCACCACTGAGCCCTCAAGCAAAGGTTCTCAACACAACATCGTCCAGTGCACACTCACGCACCATTCACACCTAAGCACAATTAGGAAAATCCAGTTAACCTGAAAATGTTTTTGGACTGTGAGAGGATATCAGAATTCCAAGAAGAAACCCCACGCCGACATGGAGAGAACCTCCACACACGTGGAGTCATGGCAGAGACTCGAACCCAGGTCCCAGGGGTATGAAGTAATGGTGTTAAATACTGTGCCAGCACATAATATGATTGTATGACTGTAATATGGTTATATAATATCACTGTCACTGTTGAATCCTGAATTTGTGGGTCACTGTGCCCCCCCAGGAAGTCAGACAGTCCCGTGAGCCTGATAAGTGGGTGGCTACAAATCTTAAGGTCCAGCAGAGGTGACGTGGCCTGTGTCAGCTGAACGGCAACTGACTGGCCCTGCAGATGCTTCCATAAACGAAAACAGCACACTGAATTAGTTTTGTAGTCATTAATTCCAAGTTAAAACCAAAATCTTGCACAAGGCATAATTTGTAATTAAAGCTGTACAACTCTATAAAACCCTGCCCCCTCCCACCCGTCCACATTCATATATTACTTTTAAAGTTGTTACAGAACAGTTTCTGTTGTTACAGAACAAACGTTCCCATGCTGATGTTTCGAACCTGTGGAGGGAAACAGCCATTGTAACGCCAAGGCCTGAATTTTTACAGCATACGACTGTTAGCTGTTTCATAGATGTACCACTAGAGGGAGCTCACATACCTTAGTTTAAGAACCACTGAGTTAAACATTTAAAATCTCCGTGGTATTAGTAACTTTAGGTCTTCAAAGGTAAGAAAGATCATTTTAATAACAAAGGCTATAATTAGGGCTGATGCAGATTCAAACCCCGACAGCACACACATACTGAAATGACACTAATTCCATATCAGACAAGAAGGTTGAAACAACGTTGATCTTCAGTGTTTAACTTTATATCAACATTGGATCAAGGTTTTGCCACCATCAATTTTTCAATATTGAAAATCTGACCAAAAATCAATTCAGTTTCAACGTTGATGATTTAACACTGACCGTAATTCGACGCATTTAACTATAATTCAACAGTAACATGATGCTATCTGGGAAGAGCCCCCCCATGTTTTACCCTGACACCCCCCCTCTGGAGAGGCAGCATTATTTTGGCCTTCCTCTACTCCCCAGAGTCTAAATAAAGAACAAAAACAGAAACTGGCCCTTCAGGTGCAAATTAAGCAGAAGCATTAGCCCTCGGCCTGTTAGCGGTGTTAGCAGTGTGACATCATGTCAGCAACTGACATTCAGGACGCAGTCTGAGGAGGGGTCAGTAAGGGGAGCTGTGGGGACGACGGCGGCAGCCTCTGTCTCCTGGGCGTCGGCCTCCATGCGAAGCGTTTCCTCCACCTTGTTCTCGGCCTCCTCCATCATCTTTTCCATCTCGGTCTCCATCACCTCGGTGACCTTCCTGACCCTGATCACGTCGGCATTTACACGGGCCGGGTGGGCTGGCCAGACTGAGCTGAGCTGGTCCCGGAGGTTCCGGACCTGGCAGGCCAGCGTGATGGTGGACACCAGCAGCGCCATACAGAACAGCAGCACGATTCCCAGAGCCAGCAGCAGCCAGCCAGTCTGCGACTTACCCTGAGGGCTCAGGTTGGGGGTGTGGCTATGCTTAGGGGGAGTGGCCTCGAGGTTGGTGGTGAGAACGGTAGTGAGGTTGGTGACACTGGTGGTGTCTGGTGATCCGATATCGTTGCTGTTGTCGCCGCTGTTGTCTTCATCCCCGGAGATGACCCCAGCATTGGACCTGTGTATCACCGGCCCCTCGAGAATAGAGGTGAGGTTGGTCATGCTGGTGGTGGTGGTCACAGTGGCTTCAACATGGGAGAGCCCGCTGTGCTCTGTCTCCCCATCGCCGCTGACTTTTACATAGTTCCCATAGGTGTTCGTAGCATCTGATGTGTGTATCACCTGCCCAGCCATGTTGTTGTAGTTTTCTATACCTTCACCATCGAAAGCGAAAATGTCGCCGCTGTTGTCGCCGTTGTAGTCTTCATCATCGTCGGAGAGGACCCCAGCATTGGACCCGTGTATCACCAGCCCAGCCAAGAGGAGAGCATGTAAGATCCAGGAATCCATGCCTGTGAGGGGCGGGGCACCAAACAGTGTTAAGTCACCAGGACTCAGCACACATCCTAGTCTGCTTTTGTCTTCAGCTCCTCTGACCTCCCCCTCCCCATTCCTCTCAGTTATACTCATGGAGTGGGGGGGCTGACTTTCGGAGCATCATTATGCAGTGATGAACAACCACAAATTAATCAAACCTACAAATAATAAAATGCACACTGATACAACCTAATTCACAAAAGCCAGAAATACATCCATGTTTTTCTTTTAGACATGCGAAGCAAACAATACCTACATTTAGTCGGCTTATCTTCCGTACGTCGGGGTCAGATCCGAGGGGTGTGTGAGTGTGTATATTTCCGTCTGTGTGTTCAGGCTGGATGCAGATGTGAGGTGCTGCGAGGTGTGTGTCTGTGTAAATGAGTGTTCTATAGTCATACATCAGTAGTATGTGTCTGTTTTGTCTAATATGCTCCACGCACTCATTTGAAATTAGCCCCCCCTTGTTCTGATCACCACCGCCAGTCAGAGAGACAGCTGACCGTATAAACGAAGCCACTCTCGGTTTGATCCTTCCCCTTTCGGGGGACTTCAGGCATCTTTACTCATGACAACAAACAAAAAAAAGGTGAAATTCTTGTTTGATTTAGCAGAGTGACCCCCCCCCCCCCCCCCAGATTACCAAAGCACACTTTACCTGGCATGATTTGTTGGCCGCGTACGAGTTGGGCTCCTGTGGGTGCTGCGGGGAGGTTTGCTCTGACTTGGCGAATGAGACGAAAAGCACATTGACAAGTGAGGTAAATAGCAGACCCCCCCCCCCCGCCCCCCAGCTTAAAAACTGACTTCCTTGAAAGTGGTTTGTGGTTTTCCTAGGCTTCACACACAAGAACGCAGCTGGTCGTCTGAAGGCAACTGGTGGCCTTGTCAGGCCAATGTCCCATTGACAAAACTGAACCCCCCACTTGGTCACAAAGTCTACGAAGAGGGACCTATCGGTAGGATTAACAGAACCCCCGCCCCCCCCATTTTTTTTTGCCTGATCTGTTATAAATCATAGTGTCTGACGTTTGCCCACTAGATGATGTTTTTAAGAGTTCAACAGGAGGATCACGGCTAATATCTTAGCTGAAGCACCCCACAGTCTCCCCCCCCGCCCCGAATCTGCCTGCCAGCAGGGCCCATGGGGGTTTGCAGAAGAAGCGGCTTTTGCACACCTCCTGCAAGAACATCCGCCTGAGGAACAGTAGCTGATGCTGAGCTGTGACTTCCTGTGATGTTAGCTCTCTGCAGAGGAGACACCAAGCTCTGGCCTTGTCTATGACAGGATCCACAGAGCTGTCAGCTTCATGTGAAAGCAGCACACACACACACACACACACACACACACACAGATTTGTAATTATATCTTTGTGGGGACTCTCCATTCATTTCTATGGGGAAAACTCTAATCCCAACATAACCTTAACCGTAAGTAACCAAAAAAATATGCAAGAGTTTTTGATTGCATTTGCAGATTGTTATAAAATGAAGTCGGAAGCAGTGAAGACCGGAAAAAAAATGATCTCATTGGTCATGTTTTTTGAGGATTTGCATTCCTCACAACTTTAGCAAATCCTGTACACACACACACACACACACACACACACACTCAGACACACAGATATACTCCGTAGATGAGGCTCTTTGTGTGTCCTGGGTTGTGTTACCGCTAAATGTATACTCAAGCATGACCACCCCCCTCCCCACCACATACCAGCCCTCCTAGCCTTTTTTGGAGCCTAGACCTGCAGATAGAGAGGCAGCATGATGGTTAAAGAAACAGGCCAAACCTAATTTGTGTCGCTTTAAGCACTACGCCCCCTGCTGGCGATTCAGCTTAATCCTCTGGCTGTAAGCTGATCAGTGTCGGGCCCCCACTGCTCCCCTTGCTCTGCACAGTCTGCCTACATTAACTCTTCACTCTTCACCACCTCTGTCCCCGGGTTTGGCTCCAGTGGGCCTGGCAGGTCTGCAGAACCCTTTGCGACGGTACGCCAGGTCCTCAGAACCTTATAGAACCTCCATCTGTTTCCACCCACCTTCCCTCTCCTGTCTTGCAAACACATGCAAACGATCTTTTCTCTCCTCCTGAACCTGACAAACAGCAGGCAGATGTTCAGAAGGAGCCTGGTGGTTTATCTTGGCGGGACAGCGAGGCTGAGGTTCCAGAGGGTGGCAGATCCCGCGTGGGGGGCCGTAGGCAGGGACTGAAAGGTAGTGAGGTCGGGGACCTGGGGTGGGGGGGGGGGGGGGGTCGGTTCTCATGAATCACACATTAAATACAGGAGACTAGTTTTCTGGGGGACTGGCAGTGTTAAATGAGAGTTCATATCAATTAATTGATAGTTTAGCTTACAGCAAGTTATGTAGAGCTACTAAATGAATGTGCCTTACTGAATGGATTTAGGTCTATATCTTTAGAACATTACAGAGCAGTAAAATTATCATGGTAAAGAAGCAGGTAATTTAAGGTTATCTGTGACCATATATAAGGATAAAAATGAAAGAAATACTTGATATTAACACACAATTACAAGCGAACATCAAATACACGTGCTTTGACATCCAACTTTGATTTGAAATGTTTTTATGGACATTATAACTGATATGTGAAATGCTAGTCTAATCTAGTTCATTTGATGTAATATGAAAGAAACCCAACCTTTAACACATATTATACAGCCTGTGCCCCCCCCCCCCCCCCGACAATGCACACCCACAGAACGTGAATCCGAACTGCTTTCAGTGTGATGTGATGCATGCTGCTCTGGAGGGGTGCATCATCTATCCTGCTGATACTGAATGCTCTCTCTCTCTCTCTCTCTCTCACACACACACACACACACACAGCAGACACTATTAATAACACAGTTGAACTGAACTAAGAATGCATTTGGCCCAGAGACATCTTCAGCTGCTGATTTTTTTTTTTCAGGTGAATATTTAGCTTCAAATTTTATTTTTAGATCTTAAAAAATGACTGAGGTTCAGACCTTGGTGGCCTCATGGATGGCTTCGGCCCTTCTCCAGCTTGGTGACCGGAGGTGTCCTTCCCGTGACCCCACTCCACTCCCCAGGAAGGAAACAGAACTGATTGTGAAGTTCCTGTGTGCGCTGACTGACACCTACCTGCACAGGGGTGGGGGGTGGGGGAGGGTGTGGGGTCTTTGTCTGGGTGACACCCCCCCACCTCCACAGCCAATTCAGCATCACCGCAAACCTCAACATCTTCAGCTCCATGTCCTCGCTGGCCACGTCCCAGCATTCAGGCCGACCCCACCCTCTGTGATACACATACACAGAAAGGCGTATTAAAACTGAATGAGTTAAAAATAATTTTAGTCTCACTAAAGGCAATGTCAAAAGGAAGATTGCACTGGAGGCTAAGGATGACATTAAAAGTTTCTTCCAATATTTTAACTCCAAAAGAGCTCTAAAAGCTGAAATCACTAATCTGTAGAACTGTAAGGGCCTCATAACTGAAAATTGATATAGTTGGTGTGGTACCTTCTGATTGGAAGCATACTAACATAACGACCATATTCAAAAAAGGGAATAGAAGTAATCCATCAAACTGTAGGCCAATTAGTTTGACTTGCATAACTAGAAAAGTAGTGGAAGCTATAATCCAAGAGAAAATGGTATATTACCTGGACTCAAATAACATTCTGAGAGATAACCAACATGGATATGAATGAAACAGCACACAGGGTTACGTCTGTGGTATTTTATTCCAAGTAAAAACAAAAATCTTGCTCAAGGTATAATTTGTAACTAAAGCTATAAAACTCTATAAAACCCCGCCCCTGCCACCCCTCCACATTCATCTATTACTTTTAAAGGCCAGCAGGTGGCAGTATTGTTACAGAACAAATGCTCACACGCAGATGCTGTGAAACCTGTGGAGAGAAACAGCCGTCGTACGTTTCAAGCATTTTTCCAACATGCGACTGTTAGCTGTTTCATAAATGGTTAAAGCAGTGGATCTCAAACGGTTTGCACAAAGAACCACCTCAGAACATATCAGGCTCTCTGGGTCCCAGCACTATGACGAATGGCACTAAAGAAAATCCCCCCATCAACCACTAGAGGGAGCTCACATACCATAGTTTAAGAACAGTTCAGTTGAAGATTCAAAGTCTTTGTGGTATTAGTAACTTTAGGTCTTCAAATGTGAGAAAGATCATTTTAATATCAAATGCTATAATTAGAGAGGCAGATGAAAACAGTTCCTCGTGCTTTATCCACTGGAGGGGCAACATTAGTTTGGCCTTCCTCTACTCCCCCAAGTTTAAATAAAGTATGGAAAAGCAGGGACTGTCACTTCAGGTGCAAATTAAGCAGAAGCTTTCATAGTTAGCCTGTTAGCGCTGTTAGCGGTGTGACGTGTCAACAGGTGGCTCTCAGGTCAGACATTCAGAACGCAGTCTGAGGAGGGGTCAGCAGGGGGAGCTGTGGGGACGACGCCGGCAGCCTCTGTCTCCTGGGCGTCGGCCTCCACGCAAAGCGTTTTCTCCACCTTGTTCTCGGCCTCCTCCATCATCTTTTCCATCTCGGTCTCCATCACCTCGGTGACCTTCCTGAACCAGATCACGTCGGCATTTACACGGGGTGGCTGGGCTGGCCAGAATGAACAGAGCCGGTCGCGGAGGTTCCGGACCTGGCAGGCAAACGTGCCACTGGACACCAGCAGCACCGTACAGAGCAACAGGAGCAACAGCATGATTCCCAGAGCCAGCAGTAGCCGGCCAATGTGTGATTTACCCTGAAGGCTCAGGTTGGGGGTTAGGGTATGTTTAGAGGGAGTGGCCTCGAGGCTGGTGGTGAGAATGGAGGTGAGGTTGGTGATGCTGGAGGCGGTGGTCACATCGCGAATAGAGGTGTGGTTGGTGATGCTGGAGGCGGTGGTCACATCGCGAATAGAGGTGTGGTTGGTGATGCTGGGGGCGGTGGTCACATCGCGAATAGAGGTGTGGTTGGTGATGCTGGGGGCGGTGGTCACATCGCGAATAGAGGTGTGGTTGGTGATGCTGGGGGCGGTGGTCACATCGCGAATAGAGGTGTGGTTGGTGATGCTGGGGGCGGTGGTCACATCGCGAATAGAGGTGTGGTTGGTGATGCTGGGGGCGGTGGTCACATCGCGAATAGAGGTGTGGTTGGAGATGCTGGGGGTGGTGGTCACATCGCGAATAGAGGTGTGGTTGGTGATGCTGGAGGCGGTGGTCACATCGAGAATAGAGGTGAGGTTGATGATACTGGTGGTGGTCACGTTGGTGGCTTCAACATGGGAGAGCCCGCTGTGCTCTGTCTCCCCATCGCCGCTGACTTCTACATAGTTCCCAGAGGTGTTCGTAGCATTTGATGTGTGTATCACCTGCCCAGCCATGTTGTTGTAGTTTTCCATATCTTCACCCCTGTAGCCTTCACCATCCCCGGAGGTGACCCCAGCATTGGACCTGTGTATCACCAGCCCAGCCAAGAGGAGAGCTTGCAAGATCCAGGAATCCATGCCTGTGAGGGGCGGGGCAACAAACAGCGTTAAGTCACCAGGATCCGCCATACGTCCCAGGCCACTTTCGCTTTCAGCAGCAATGTCTGTAGTGATTCATCAGTAATATGCGCCTGTTTCAGCAAATATGCCCCCCAATCTTGCTTTGATACTAGACACCCCCCGTCACCGTCAGTCAGAGAGGCCACTGACTGAATAAACAAAGCCACTCTCGGATGGATCCATCTGGGGGACATTAGTCATTTTTACTCATGACAGCAAACACAAAAGGAATAAACTCGCGTTTGACTTACCAGACTCACCCCCCTCCCCACATTACACTGGTCGACAAATTGTTACTTTCTTTTTGTTCCACAAATCAGAATAGGTGAATTTTATAGTATTTGTTTGCGCTGAATTCAAATATCAGAATTTACTTTTCAAGCATGAATTTCGAGTGACATGCAATTAACCCTTACGTTACACGTATATTTACAGTGTATGCGCATGTTGCCAGTGACTCATCTACAAGGTAGAAAAGTATGATTTTCTGTTCTACTCGGCCTCAGAACCATCCCTCTGAAGGGTCCAGTGGACGTCAGCCAGCATACTGGGACTCCAGTGGCCTTGGTATCATTTTTCCGTATCAAAGAGAGAGACAGAGCAGGACCTTGTTTCTACATGTTCAAACATGGAACAGCCTGTAAACTCTGCCAAAACACACTTATAGTACTTTGCACCCTTCTTTAAAGTCCTAAAAATGTTCGGTAATAAAATTATTTTTCCTAAATTACTATGAAATATCATACTTGATTCTTAAGGGATTATATACTATCGATATAGCCTAAAAATGACATCATTGAAAAACTGAGTAACAGCAAAATTCTGAGTGTATTTCTTAAACCAACATTAAAAAGTTAATGAAAGACAACCCATAATTATTTTATTCTCAGATTTTGGTTAACAGGTGTTATGCAAAATACCTGTGTTTTACACTTTTTACAATAGTTATAACAAAATTCGGTGTTTCTCAAAAACCTTATGCAGCGTGTACATTTTGAAGTGATTTCTGTGATCAGCATCACACCGTAAATGAAACCTTGTAAACGAACTGTTATAGACAAACCCAGTGCCCCATAAGCCAAAACACACTTTACCTGCCACGATTTATCGGCTGCGTACTGTACCAAGCGGACTTCTGTGACTGTCGGGGAGGAATTTGCTTTAACTTAGCAAGTGTGTTGTGCTCAAATCCATGACACACTTCCTGGTATCACCTCACTTCTGCTTTGCGTTCCATTCTGGGGCATATTTGAGACGCCTCTGGATTCGGGGGGGCGGTGTTACACATATGAAATGATGTGTATGACGATGCCAATCATGCTTGTATGTTCTCTGTCATCTGAGGGCCACCTGATCTCCTGAAGTGACCATGTCCTGGTGTCAACACCTCAGCCCATCCCTAGGACAGGTCACCTGCTGGTTCATCACACCCTGCCCCCCCCCCCCCCCCGCCCCCAAACCCTCCTACAACTGCCCCATGTCAGCAATCATTTCTGACGATGCTGCGTTGGTTGTAATTTGTGCACATATGAGTACTGGCACCTCAGAGTGCTTCTTTTCGCGTATCCCATCATGCTCTCCTTTAACATATACACACACATATATGCAGTTTGCAATCTGTGAGTAAGGTCAGCCATTCATCTGACATCCCTGGACCATTTTCGGGAGTTAAGGGCCTCAAGGGCCCAACAGACATGTGACTAATCAGCAGAGGATGAGATGTGAACCTGTGTCCTTCCGATCACAAGCATGGAGGCCTAACTACCTTAGCCACACATTTACATTCATTCTATTTAGCGGATGCTTTTGTCCAGATTGAGGAATGCCTACATCAGGAAAAAATTTTTGCTGAGGACTTCTTACTTTGGGGCGGCTCGGTGACGCAGTGGTTAGCGCTGCTGAGTCATACCAAGAAGGTCTTGGGTTCAGTCCCCGGATCAAGCGTAGGACCTTTCTTTGTGAAGTTCATGCGCCCTCCCCCTATTCGCATGGGTTTCCATCAGAGGCTCCAGTTTCCTCCCCCAGTCCAAAAGTGTGCAGGATAGTTTGATTGGCATCTCTAAGTTGGTTCCCGTGAGTGTGTGCACCCTGTGGTGTGTTGGCGGCTGTTCAGGGTTGGTTCCTGCCTGTGCCCATGGTTCCTGGGATAGGCTCCAGTCCCACCCACAGCCCCAGTTGGGATTAAGCAGTTACAGTGATGGATGGATGTTCTCTAGAGAAACAAGAAATACAAATGATACCACTGCTACCATTTAACTTTCACATGTCTGTTCTACACAGCGACATATGGTGCCTAAACCAGAGATGCTAATTCCTGGTCCTTGAGATCTCTTGCCCTACATGGATATTTCATGTATATTAGTGTTTCTCACTGTGCTCCCTGTTCAGTCATTGTTCTCTGTCCGCATGAGCTGCCCAGCCTGTTTCCCACCAATAAACTCCCTTTCGAGGGATTTCATTAGCTCATAGCCTGCGTTTGGTTCGTCCTTCTCCCACCGCATCATGACTGAATCTCCTAAACAAACCCCACAACTGTATTTTGGATCTGTCGGGGACCCCACCCCGGGTGTGCTTGCGTCCCTCTTGCCTAGATGATCACTCGCTCCTTGATCCAACGTTTGATGATAACCCGGAAGAGCCCTGGGGACCATTTGTTTGGCGAGGTGACCAACTAGTTTCTGAAGAGGACCGGCTCTGGCAGCAGACGATGGGCTCCAAGTGGGATGACCCTGACATTTCACTTGCTGACTACAGGTTCCAGGAAATGACTCTGCCTGCCTCTCCGGAGCCCCGTGACACCGCTCTGCTCGCCATGTCCTTGTTTAGTCAGACCGTCTCTACCTTGCCTTTCTTGGCCACTGAGTACTTTACCCTCCTGGAGCAGTACTGGAGGTTGGTTGCCATTACAGAGGCGAGTGATCGGCTGGACTAGATTGACCAGGGGATGGCAACCATTTCCCTGAAATAACTAATTAAAAATAAAAATTTGGTGCAGAACACCATGCCAAACATTAAATGTACATGTCTGATATAGATCAAATGTACACACATAACATAAAAATAAAGGATTGTGCCATACCTACATTCCAGTCACTGAGCTTAAAATAAGTCAAATAAGCGTCAGTAAAAGGTTTGTTGGGATTCTAACATAGTCCCCCTCAATGTGAAATTTGGCCATATTTCACATATGTCAAAGGCAGATACACAACGCAAAAATAAAGGATTGTGTCAGCTCCAAATTTACTTATATGCATTCTAGTAACTCCTTAAATAGAAACAACTGTCAAACACGCAAAATAAGCGTCAGCAAAAAGTTTGCTGAGTTTATAACACAGTTTCCCCTTAATGTGAAATTTGACCACATTTCAATTGGCTCAAAGGCATAACACAAAAATAAAGGATTGTTCCAGCTTCAGATATATTTTAATATATTCTAGTAACTCCACTTGGACAGAAACAACTGACCAATGCATAAAAATTAGTGTCAGCAAAACGTTTGCTGGGTTTCTAATGTACTGCCCGTAAGAGAAATTCTGGCCTGATTTCAAATAAAAGTACATAGAAGAAAACATCTCTCTATCTGATGTATCGTGATTTTAATTAGGTAGTATAATGTTATATGTTCTTATTGTATATTCTATAGCTTTCCTCTTGCCTTCTATTCTTGTGTTCAGAAAGCATGGTATAATTGCCACCGAACAACAATTTCTTTGCAAATAAGTAAACATATAAACCACAGCTACTGTTGTCTGTGTTTTTTTTTTATTATTATGTAATTTTTAACTATTTCAAATTGTAACTATCACATCATTGTACCTTATGAGATACTGGGCCATTAAGAATTTTTGGTATAAATATAGGCATAAATTTTAGCACTTTCTGAGCCTACATGATATTAAAATTACACGTACAGCAAAACCAGAGTTATATATGTTTAATACAAATATTTAAAATGTAATATTTCAATTGTTATAATGGTTTCTGTCACGCCCTGCTCGTCCGATCCTCCTGTATGCCACGCCCCCTCATTAACCTCGCGTGAAATCCCGTTTGTTACCAGCTTTTCGTGTTAGTTCCATTAAGTCCTTCGTATTTAAAGTCCGCGTTCAGGTATGTTTCCCCAGTCCTGTCATTGACGGCCTCACCGTTTGTACCTCGTTTTGCTGCCTGCTTTCTGTTATGCCAAATAAGTGCGTTGTTCTTGGATCTCCATCTCCCCAACTCTGATTCCCCGTTCCCTGCTCAGCCTACGGTTCATGACAGTTTCATTGAATTATTTCCTTTCGGAATATGAATATTTTCATAGTTATCAGCCATATCCGATCCGCAACGCCTGCTAGAAAGGCGCGCGCCGTGATGTTTGAACTGAAACAGGCGCGAGGGAACTTCTCTAATTCTCCATTACTGGCGCAGAGTAAACCGTCATAAAGGAGCACAAGCAATCGGATGTCAAGGAGAATAAAATTAAATTTCTTGAACAAACAAAAATAAAATCAAGTGATGTACACTCAATAATTCTTTTTAATAATTAAGTGGGGGTTATGTATTTTAAGGTTCACTTCATAGGGAAGATTCATTGTTTTTTGATAGCTCTCATTAGATCATTTGATTAGCACTATTACGTTTTGGTCCTCTGGTTAGCAATATTACGTTGTCTTGGTATTGATGTTTAATTTTTTGCTAGTTAGGTGAAATTGACCACAGTTTCCTTTGTTGTTTCTTATCTGCCATTACGGTCAAGTTGTTCGGATAGCGAAGTTGCTAGACAAAGTGGGTACGCATTTAAAAATCGTTATCAGAATATTCAAAGTAACAGTACAAGGCTTCTTCGATTCGTGCATAATTGTGTTTTACTTGTTCGCTTTACAAAAAAATCATCTGTTACATTAAAAAGTAGCCCGAATTAAAATATTTACACCGTTTTTCTTTGGACGCATTTTATTTGAAGTTATTATGCTTATATTAAAAGTGGCGTCATTTTGTGAATAGATTTATTTTAGCAAGCAGCATGATGAGAGCGTGAAACTGGCCTTCTGAAAATCTGTTATACAGGTACACAACAATTAATGTTGTTTATTATTGCAAAATCTAACACTGCAATTGATATTTAAAATGTATGTAAAATATTTGACTCTGGAAACAAAGTAAGACTTCATACAATAATTAAAGTCAATTCTGAATTTAAACTGAATTTTTAACGTACGCAAATGAAAGCGGAAATGGGTATTTAGGTTATACGAAAAGGCCAACACAAGAAATTTTAATCAAGATAAACAATTAATTATAATTAATAGAAAATGCTTCTGTGCCCGTTTTGTTCCCTGGCATTTGGTTCTATTGTGTCTTTCACTAATCTCATGGAAGTTCATTGTCACCTTCCAAATGTACATTTTAAATGTGGCGTTCCAGACAGTAGTCATAGCCTTAAAAAAAATCTGTACTTTAAAATCGCACCTTTAAAGAGATCACAAAAAAAAAACAGCTGGAGAAGTCTGACAGAAATGATGAAATCGTTGATGTGAATGCATTGCTCCGCCATGTTGACTTTTGTCAGTTCAGATGTGATGACTTAAAGGGCTTTTCTTACTTAAAATGTCACAATAAAGAAGGTAAAGTAGTAAAATGTCCTTTTAGCCAGTGTGAAAAGACTGCTATATCAACCTTTGCCTCACATTTATCAAGAAAGCATTAGAAAAAGTCAGTACACAGTCTGATCGGCTTGATAGCTGAGGCCTACGCTTGGTTCATATGCATGCGGAGCTGCTTCATCTCAGGATGATGCTGGGCAAACATCATCCGTGACATCTATTTTTGGTGAGGAGCAACCAGAAGAGACAGATGAATCTCTGTTTTTAAATAGTTTAGCTTTATTCTATATTAAATTGCAGGCTAAGTTGATGCTTCCAGCTTCAAATTTTTTGATAAATTGACTAGAAAGTTAAGGGCTACTGCAATTTCAGAAACTGAGATTACTGATTACTGGTGTCCTTCAAACAGAATATCTTCTCAATCAGTGTAACGGCGTGCTGAAGACAGACCAGAGGAGGAAGACTAGTCTTTCAATTTCAGGTATGTTTGAGGTATGTTGAGCCAAAACCAATTTATCTTGGACAAAGTATCTTGGGAAAAGAATGCTACATTCAGTACACTCCACTCAAAGAAACAATTAAATCACTTTAATTGTAAGTCAGTAAGGGAACAACATGAAAAACACTTTCACCAAATCAGATCAGGGATGTTTTTCTGAATTCTGTTCTGATTTTAAAATTAATTCCAATTCTTTAAGCTTGATTCTTTACCAATATTGTTTTGAATTGTCCGGCCCCCTGGGATCAAGAAAGAAAAAGCACAAGGTTCTAGCAGTTTATTTAATTTTAGGAGATATTTTGCCCCATAATAGATCCAGCATTAACCATATGCAGCTTTTACGCTAGGAACAAGACTTCAAATTAGTATTTGACAGACTGTTTGAAAACCTAAAAAATATAGAGGACCAAGGGGTAGTATTAAATGATTGGCAGGTTCACAACGGCATCTTAATTGCCATAGCTGGAGACAATTTATGGTCACACAGCGTTGGCGGCTTTGTCGAAAATTTCAGTTCCAGCTCACATTTTTGCAGGTGTTGTGACATAGTTGAGATGCATTTCAAGCTGCACCCTACAAAAGTGGCACACCAAGAAAAGCTGGATCATATTAGCAAAATGCAAAACTGTTTGATGTGAATTCAGATTGTGGTGTGAAGTTTTTAGTGATCTCACTCATTTCCAAGTGTGCCTTGGATTACCGCCTTGCATAGGGCGCCATCTGTTTGAAGGCATTGTGTCTTCTGACCTTTCTTCATACATCAGCCAGTTTCAGAGAAGAATTTTTCCCTACCAGCAGCTAAATTGGTGCATTACTACTCTTAAGTATCTTGACAACAATGCCAATGGCAAACCAAATGAAGCGCAACCTGGCTCTGAGAAACTCACTGGAGATGCAGTTCAGAATTGGTGTTTGCTTAGATTTCTTCCACTGGTAAAAAAATCTGTGAAAAAATAAACGACGACAGGGAGAACATGCAGACTCTACACACATGGAGCCATGACAGAGACTCAAACTCAGGTCCCAGAGATATAAAGCAACAGTGTTAAATACTGTGCCAGCCCATAATATGATTGTATGACTGTAATATGGTTGGATAATATCACTGTCACTGTTGGATCCTGAATTCGTGGGTCACTGTGCCCCCCCAGGAAGTCAGACAGTCCCTTGAGCCTGATAAGTGGGTGGCTACAAATCTTAAGGTCCAGCAGAGGTGACGTGGCCTGCGTCCGCTGAACGGCAACTGACTTGCCCTGCAGATGCTTCCGTAAATGAAACAGCAGACATTAATACTTTTGTAGTATTTTATTCCAAGTTAAAACAAATCCTGCTTACGGTATAATTTGTAATTAAAGCTTTTTTTTAAAGGCCAGCAGGTGGCAGTATTGTTACAGAACAAATGCTCACATGCTGATGCTTGAAATCTTCGGAGGGAAACGGCCGTTGTACGTTTCAAGAATTTTTCCAACATGCGACTGTTAGCTGTTTCATAAATGGTTAAAGCAGTGGATCTCAAACTTTTTGCACAAAGAACCACCTCAGAACATATCAGGCTCTCTGGGTACCAGAGACCAATGTCACTAAAGAACATACCTCCATGAACCACTAGAGGGAGCTCACATACCATAGTTTAAAAATCATTGAGTTGAAGATTCAAAATCTTTGTGGTATTAGGTCTTCAAATGTAAGAGATCATTTTAATATCCATCCATCCATCCATTTTCCAAACCGCTTATCCTATTGGGTCGCGGGGGGTCCAGAGCCTATCCCGGAATCAATGGGCACGAGGCAGGGAACAACCCAGGATGGGGGGCCAGCCCATCGCAGGGCACACTCACACACCATTCACTCACACATGCACACCTACGGGCAATTCAGCAACTCCAATTAGCCTCAGCATGTTTTTGGACTGTGGGGGGAAACCGGAGTACCCGGAGGAAACCCCACGACGACACGGGGAGAACATGCAAACTCCGCACACATGTGACCCAGGCGGAGACTCGAACCCGGGTCCCAGAGGTGTGAGGCGACAGTGCTAACCACTGCATCACCATGCCGCCCATTTTAATATCAAACACTATAATTAGAGAGGCAGATGAAAACCCTGTGCTTTATCGTGTGGAGGAGCAACATTACTTTGGCCTTCCTCTACTCCCCCAAGCTTAAAAATAGTATGGAAAAGCAACGACTGTCACTTCAGTCAAATTAAACAGAAGCTTAAACCCCCAGCCTGTTAGTGGATTCACTAGCGGTGTCACCTCATGTCAGCAGGTGGCTCTCAGGTCAGACATTCAGGACGCAGTCTGAGGAGGGGTCAGCAGGGGGAGCTGTGGGGACGACAGTGGCAGCCTCTGTCTCCTGGGCGTCGGCCTCCACGCGAAGCGTTTTCTCCACTGTGTTCTCGGCCTCCTCCATCATCTTTTCCATCTCTGTCTCCATCACCTCGGTGACCTTCCCGACCCTGATCACGTCGGCATTTACACGGGCCGGGTGGGCTGGCCAGACTGAGCTGAGCTGGTCCCGGAGGTTCCGGACCTGGCAGGCCAGCGTGATGGTGGACACCAGCAGCGCCGTACAGAACAGCAGCACGATTCCCAGAGCCAGCAGCAGCCAGCCAGTCTGCAACTTACCCTGAGGGCTCAGGTTGGGGGTGTGGCTATGCTTAGGGGGAGTGACCTTGAGGCTGGTGTTATGAACGGCAGTGAGGTTGGTAACGCTGGTGATGGTGGTCATATTGGTGACATTGTTGGTGACACTGGTGATGGCTAGTGATTGGGTTTTGCCATTGAACTCGTTATCCCCATCGTCGCCACTGTTCTTGGTCACATTGTCCGTTCCATTGTACCCAGAGGTAACCCCAGCATTGGATCCATATATCACCAGTCCAGCCACAAGGAGAGCATGTAAGATCCAGGAATCCATACCTGTGAGGGGCAGAGCACTGAACAGTGTAAAGTCGCCAGGACTTGGGCATGTCCCACACGCATTGGGTTGCTTTCGCTTTGAGCGGCTGTCTCCCCTACAAAAACCCCACTCCACGCCCCCCTATTAGGGGAAGTTTCTCTGCTCTCAGTTATACTCATGGAGTTGGGGGGTGACTTTTAGAGCATCATTAAGAATGCAGTAACAATCACAAATAAATGAAACCTACAAATAATTACATCCTCACTGGATCCTAACATTATTTAACAAAAATGTGATTTCTAGGCGAGGCAAACAGTACTTTAGTCAGCTTATATTCCGTGTCAGATCCAAGGGGTGCGTTTCAGTGTGTATTTCGACGGGTGCATGATCAGGCTGGATGCAGATGTGTGGTACTGCAAGGTGTGTGTCTGTGTAAATGAGTGTTTTATTGTCAATGATGTGCAAAAGTCTTAGGCAGCCAAAGGTGTCAGGATAACCAGAACAGAGAAAGCCGGATCCAGGGATGCAAGCCGAGAGGCGCTTTATTAGCGAAAACCAAACTGAGGCACCAGAAGGAATAGGCGAGAGACAAGGTCGAAAAACAGGCAGGGAAGTCGTAAACCGGGGGGTCAGTCCTACAAGGAGGCACGGGACAGGAACACACAAGGGCACGGGAACGGGACGAGCCGGAGCAGGCAGGGTAGAGGGGTCAGGTGCGGGAACGGGTCTGGAACGGGAGAGAGAGAGGTAAGGAGAGAACACGAGGTAAACAGGCAGGGTTAGGTAGCAGGGAGAGACAATCGACAAGAAAGTGCTTAGCAAGGCTTCTATTCATCAGCGCAATACTTCGCACTGGGCTGGTGACTTCTGGCTGGCTTTATACCTAGGCTCATTACTCTTAATGAGCCACTGCTGGTGGTGTCCGCCTGTGTGGGCGTGACAAAAGGAAATATTTAAAGCTATTTATCTGGGTAGTAAATGTATATGTGCTCCAAACAAAAACAATATTTAACATTAGAGCTAAGCGAATCACTGGTAGTACTACTGTAATGCCCACCTGTCTGGTTACCCACCCGGATCCTTACATAAACTTCAGCCGGTACAAAATGCAGCAGCCAGAGTTCTTACAAACACTAAAAAATGTGATTATATTAGCCCTGTTCTATGCTCCCTTCACTGGCCTCCTGTGAAGTCTCAGATTGACTACAAAATACTGCTATTAACTTATAAAGCACTGAATGGCCTTGCACCAGAATATCTTAGAGATCTACTGGCCTCTTACAACCCTCTTCACCTGCTTCGATTTCAAGGAGCAGGACATCTATTAGTACCTAGAGCAGAAAGGTCTACAGCAGGATGTAGAGCTTTCTCTTATAGAGCTCCTCAGCTGTGGAATAGTCTTCCAGTAAATGTGTGCGATTCAGGTTCACTCAATATTCAAGTCTAGACTAAAAACACACCTGTTTAGTTTAGCTTGTAGAGACTCTAGTTCTAGCTCTAGCTAACTGCTCACTCCCAGTCAGACCTATAGTGTGAGGTGTAGAGCTGGGTGGGGATCGGTGCCATTGGCTTTGGATAAACTGAACTGTCAGTGCTGTCACTCTACCTTCACAATCCCTTGTGGAATTGGAGTGCTGACATTTCAGGGACTCCCCATGCCTGCATTCCCACCTGCCTCTCCCTCCTACTTATGCTGCCATAGCCATATCTGCCAGAATTTACATACTGCACTCACCTAACTGTTTGCACTGCCTCTAGTCTTCCCTACCTTAGCTAACTGCACATTTTATTTCCCCTACCCCTCCTGCGCTGTGCTGCCCGGAGACCCCAAATTGTCTGCCTTCCCTGCTGCCTCCGACGTCTACACTACCTGTGGCGTCTTTCCGGCCGGAAACTCAAATCTTAAGATCTGGACAGTGTAAACTGGGATTTCTTGCCATTTTGTGACCATTTGACTTTGACTTCCTCTCCCTGCTCCTGGAGGTTGGGCTCCCCCTTTGAGTCTGGTTAGGGTTAGGGCTTGCTCTGCTGCCCCCTGGAGGATGGGCTCCCCCTCTGAGTCTGGTTCCTCCCAAGGTTTCTTCCTCCTAGGGAGTTTTCCTTACCACTGTCGCCTCTGGCTTGCTCACTGGGGGCTTTTGGCAGGCATAACGTCAGGCGCTTTGAGACAATGCAATGTTGCGAAAATGCGCTATACAAATGAAATGACTTGAATTGAACTGAAAGAGTAATACAATAAAAACAAGGAATATCTTTGGTTCCCCTGAAAGACACTGACATCTCGCTGGACGACTAGAACAACACCTCTTCAGTTCCCAAACCTCTCCTCGGGGGCACCGCAGTCATTCCATGTATTCATGAAATTTCACCACCAGCTCATTTACTCAATGAAGTTAATTAGTTAATCATTCAATGAGATATTGATTACGCTGAATACCAGTGTGCTACTGGTTGAGTCATAAAATACATGGACATAATGGACGGCTGTGGCAAGTACTGGGGAGACTTCAGGAGAGATTTTGAAATGGTTGAGCTGACATGCTTTGACAGAAAAAAACAAATCACAATTTACACCAACTTGAAGATAATTCAGACATTTTCTTTGACTGCCGAAGACTTTCGCACAGTACTGTACATCAGTAATATACATGTGTTTCAGCAAATATACCCCCCACTCTTGCTTTGAAATTAGCCCCTCCTTTTTCTGATCACCACTGCCAGTCAGAGAGACAGCTGACTGTACAAACGAAGTCACTCTCAGTTTGATCCTTCCCCTTTCGGGGGACTTCAGGCATCTTTACTCATGACAACAAACAAAAAAAGGAAGAAACTCGCGTTTGATTTAACAGAGTGACCCCCCTCCCCCCGGATTACCGACAAGCCCAGTGCCCCTTAAGCCAAAGCACACTTTACCTGCCTCGATCTGCCGGCCGCGTATCTGCCTGTCGGGGAGGAATTTGCTCTGGCTTGGCGAGTGTGTCATGCTCAAACCTATGACACACTTCCTGTCATCACCTCACTTCTGCTTTGCTTTCCTCTCTGGGGGATATTTGAGACGCCTGCGGATTCACACATATGAAATGACATGTATAACGATGGTGATGACTCTTGCACGCTTCCGATCAGAGATCTAACTCACTGACCCACACATTGAAATTCACTTCGTTCGGCAGACGCTTTTGTCCAAAGCAATTTACAGATGAGACAAATGCTAGACCCCCCCGCCCCCCCTCTGCCCCCTTGCTTCAAAACCAACTTCCTTTGAAAGTGGTTTGTGGTTTTTTTATGCTTCACCTACAGGAACGCAGCTGGCCGTCTGAATGTAACTGGTGGCTTTGTCATGCCCGTTGGGGCGTGTCACATCAGACGGCAAAAATAACCCCCCCCTCCCAGTCTCAAAATCTACCCAGAGGGACCTATCGATACGGTTACTAGAACCCCACCCCCAAATTTTTTCTGCCTAATACTTTTACATAACTTCTGTGTCTGCCTGGAGAGCAGTAGCCCACACTGAGCGATGGCTTCCTGTGCGACCATGATCGGGATGTCATGTTAGCCCCCTAAATGAGGATCCATAGAGCTGCAGGCTTGAGGAAGTTGTGTGATCGCTCACGAACCATACGCCACGTTAACTGGGAGGTCAGGATCCGTGTTGTGGTGTCCCATCCACTGGCTGCGGCGTCATTGGTCACACACACGCGCACGTTTGTATTCATAGTTTTGTAGGGACTCTCCATTAATTTCTGTGGGAAAATCCCTAATCCCAACATAACCTTAACTCCTACCAAGCCCTAACCTTAAGCACAAGTAACCAAACAGAATACCAAAATAAAAGACAAAATCAAATAAGACTTTTTGATTGTATTCACAGATGTTTATAAGATGAAGTCTGAAGTAGTGAGGACTGGAAAAAATGATCTCACTAGTCATGTTTTTAGAGGATTTCCTTTGGTCCTCACATGTGTAGCAAAACCTGTACACACACAAAGACATGTACACACACAGACATGTACACACACAGACATACTCTCTAGATGAGAGATGAAGCTGTTGGTTGTGTCACTGTTAAAAATATACTCATGCACAACCTTCCCTGTGGGATTCAGGCTGCGAATGACCACCCCCCCTCCCCACCCTTCATACCAGCCCTCCTACCCTTTCTTGGGGCCAAAACGACAAACATCAACATCTTCAGATCCATGACATGAGAGAGACTGATGAACACACATACTATATTGGCAAAAGACCTGCCTTTACACACACGTGAACTTTAATGACATCCCATTCTTAATACATAGGCTTTAATATGTAGTTGGCCCACCCATTGCAGCTATAAGAGCTTCAGCTCTTCTGGAAAGGCTGTCCACAAGATTTTGAAGTGTGCATATAAGAATTTTTGACCATTCTTCCAGGAGAGCACTTGTGCGGTCACTAAAGTGCTAAGCTTATAACATCATGTAGACATTTACATTTGACTTTAAAATGCGAGTCTGAATGTGAAAATCTAAAAAATTATCTCTACTTTTAAGTGTAAATTAACTTCTAGTTAACTGTGGTACATGTCTTGTAGCAAGCCCATTAGCAAATTAGTTTTACTCACACTCAGTGTGACAAGTTAACAATACATACACACTATTTTCTGTTGTTTATTGACATAACATTAAGGCTTAAGGAAAAACATAAAAGGCTACATACAAACATAACTCACCAACATTACAGTGCCCCTTAGGTGTCATGGTAGAAAAACATTATCTAGTAGTAATACGTGCTCTCTGATTGGTGATTAATTCGAGCGCAAGAATAACTACGAGATATTATTTCTACCTTGACACCTAAGGGACTCCGTAGACATGTACCACTGTTCATGCAAAATATATTTGCGATAAACCTTGCTTCTACTGAGGTTCTCTAGTACCGTTTACAGATGCCAATGTCATGGGGCGTTCCTGTACTGCAATTCCACCGTTCTCGAGCACCCTGGCAGGACAACGGCGGGTGTGTAGTGCCACCTGCGGGAATATGTTAGGAATGTCAGGATGTCATGTTCAGGCGAGGTCATTATCTCAAGTATACATTACTGCAATCGAGTTGGAGAGGTTTAGGGTTGGGGTTAGGGTTAATGTAGGAGATATATATTAAGTTATAAAGCTCTCCCACTTTGCGCCTTCTACTCGACATTCGGCTCCTGACGCAGGGATATGCCTCTCGTTACAGTGGGCGGTTAGAGGTGAATTATGGGTTTCCGTGGAAGGGGGAAACTCGCTACTCAACATTAAGTCTCTTACAGGGTATCCGCCTGATCCACGAGTGTCTGGCTGCAGAAGGGGCCTGACAGCGCGTGTCCCCTGTCAAGCCCCTTCCACTCTCAAGCCCCTACGTCATTTCCGTTAAAACGACAGATTATCCGGAAATTCCGAGGTGACGATCTCCCATTCAAACATGGCTGCCTCCATGAACACGCTGTTGTGTGTTGTTGCTTTATATTTCAGCAGATTTGGAGAGAGATTATTTTTTCCAAGAGACAAACAAACAATCCGTCCTGTGGACAAATACGTCTTGACAAACCCCAATACGTAATTTCTGTTTAAACGAGGGAATCCGTCTCAAACCTGAACAATATAGTTGTACATATGTGTGTGTAAATAAATGTAGTGCTACTGTATGTGTTATTATTGTGAGACATCAGACTATAGCTAATATGTACTTAAATCATTATTTTCTTGTGCCATATTTATTCCGTCAAATATTGTATTTTAATAATGTCAGCATTTCAATGTTTATACGGAAACTTTTAAGTCATAATCTAATAAACATGTTTTGTGCGTTATTGGTTATTGACAAAACGTATTTGTTTTACCCAAGATATGTGCCCAAGTAATAACATCATTTTAATAACGATGTCTAGAGTCCAGTGTTCCAACATAGATTTAGAGTGTAGTGTGCCTAAATAGCTAATTAGAACTTTCTTACCGTGTATTACACTATATATCACATATTAATACATACCTCAATATTATGTAAACATATGACGAAGTCATTTTTTAATAAAAAAACAAATAAAAATATTTTTAATTATATTGTGAAGACAATAATATAATGTGAAGTTGAAACAGTTGCGTAATTGCCTAATTTAAATAAACGATTGCCAGTAAAAAGTTGTGCTTTGGTACTGGCCATAATACAATATTTTTACTATGTAAATTTTTTTCTAAGGAGCCGATGAGAATTAAATTTCTACAAGAAAAACTACTATTCTAGTTATATAGAAACTATGTTGTTTTTAATAATAATAAAAAAATCCTCACAAAACAGCAAAAGGTTTATTTTTCAAACCAAACAGGATGTCAACAGAATACAGTATAAAACACTTAAATATATGAACTACTTTATGAAATGACAACAAATACTATATACAAATAACAGATCTTTGAAAATATACAATAATTTACAGTACTGCTGTCACGCGCGTGCGGTGCGGGTGAGGCGCAAGGACGGGGCGACGAGCAAAGAGGCAGGCGAGCCGGCAAGATCAGGGCAAACTGGGATTTATTAAACTGACGAGGACTAGGGAACATCGCAGGAATACGCTCACAAGGTAATAACCACAATGACAGACAATGGACTGAGGCAAGACATTTGAAAATTGAAAAAAAAGGGATAGACAATGGTATCTTTCTCTTCTTCAGTGTAATATTCAGTTATGAAGTCCATCTTGCCACTCCTGATAACGGTAAGTCACGTCGGAGTCACGTCGTCTTGCCTCTCTATATATTTGTATATACAGTAGCTGAGATTACTATAAAGTTTACTTTGTCTTTGGCTGACTTTTTTATGTGACCGAGCACTACTCTTAGGACTTTTTTAAGGTAAACATGAGTTGCCTGTACTAAGGCGATGAGTTCAACACAGGCGTATTTCGATGTGATAATTAATTTTTAAATAGTTAAGTCATACATTCCACGACTTCAGAATTATCCGCACGACAAGATGGATTCTTATAGCTCGCGACAAGAAGATTTGTCGTTCGAACGGAAATGACGTAGGGGCTTGAGAGTGGAAGGGGCCTGACAGAGGACACGCGCTGTCAGGCCCTTCTGCAGCCAGATGCCTCTCGCCTGATCGGCGTATTTCACCGATCACGCTAAATTTACGAAGGGTAACCCCCCCCCCCCGGTGGAGCACCTGCCTCTCGAAATCCCTATTGCTATTTCCGCAAAAAGTTCGATTGTCATTCGTGATGAATACTTTTAGTTGTAAATTACTACATATGCAGGAATAATGCAAATTGCCGTAATATATTACACTGGCATGAACATATTTAATAATAAATACGTACTGATAAATTAAGAAATTGATATAGATATAAACGTATTTAGAATGTTTTTCTTATACAATTTTCTTTACTTTAAGTAAATGTTAACCAACCTAAATAAAAAAGTACGAGAACTGTACAAAACTTGATAGCATATTTTGTTTCATAAAGGGGAAAATGGAAAAAAAAAAGCAAACGAGAAGAGCATATTGGACAACAAGCTTATTCGATAAGTGTGACACTTGTTTCTATTCCAGGAGAATTACTCTATTGTATCCGAGTATGTTTAAAGCTGACACAATTCTTTATATTTATATTATGCATATACATTTGTGCTGTGTTTCCCCTTGGGGCGACTATGTTAGAAACCTAGCGAAGTATTTGTTGATGCTTATTTGAGGTACGTGGCACATGGTCCTATTGAAGGCGCACTCGTAGAATGTAACCCGGTTTGAAGCTATTATGCATATACATTTTACTTATGTGAAACCAGGCACAGATTCGCCTGGGGGGACTATGTTTAAAACCCAGCAGACTTATTGGTGATGCTTATTTGATAAATCTGGCACATTTTTTAATTCGGGTGGAGTACCTATAAATGCTTTTATGTAGGTTTGAAGCTGGGACACTCCTTTATTTATTTTTATGCAAGTACATTTGACCTATGTTGAATATCATAGGCTAATTTAGACTTGGGGCTGTATGTTTAAACTGTAACAAACGTTTTGCTGATGCTTATTTGAAGTATCTGTCGTTCTTAATAAAGCACAGTTGATGGATGTGATGAATACACTCGGAGCCGCGGATGGACAGATCGCTGAGCCTTTATTAGCTCGGCTGAGTGAGACGGCATCAGGGGTCAGACGGAGATGCGGTCGTGCAGGCAGGGTCGAAATCCGGGTGAT
Source organism: Brienomyrus brachyistius (assembly GCF_023856365.1). Classification (NCBI taxonomy): domain Eukaryota; kingdom Metazoa; phylum Chordata; class Actinopteri; order Osteoglossiformes; family Mormyridae; genus Brienomyrus; species Brienomyrus brachyistius. The sequence goes on from NW_026042310.1 coordinate 3,213,072, forward strand.
CAGGAAGAAACGGCGGGCACAAGGTCGGGATCCGGGTCCGTGCTCGAGGTCGCTGGGGAGAGGTTCGGTTACCGGGGAATCCTTCCGGACACGCAGACAGGGCACAAGTGGAACTCACAGGGAGGAAGAGCGAGGAGAGGAAGGGCAGGAGGATGCTTTTGATGGGCTTTGAGGTCGTTTACAAACCCTACAGACTATTTACAAGGTAATAAAACTGTTACATACATGTAGATGCATGTCTGTATGAGTGCAGATTTCTCTACAATTCAAAACCTCATGCCAGCCAGCTGACCAAAGTTAGCAGCACATTAGGAGTAACAGGTCAGGTCAGGTTGGGGAGCACGCATTGATGCAGCGCATCACTGCACCCACCACACGACGAAACCCCTCGGGATCCCGGCCGGCGACCCCCCCCCCAGGCAGACACGTGATCCAGTCCCACCCTCCGGAAATGGCCATCCATCTGCCGCAGCCAAGTGTCACGTGGGCGTCCACTTGGCCTGGTCTAGCCGGATCACCCTCAGGGAAACGTGCCACATGGCCGTAGTGCCCCTGTAGTTGGCACAATGCAGGTGATCACCCTTCCTTTTCCAGATAGGGACTTCAAGTAATGTTTTCCAGTCAGTTGGGATGACGCCTGACTCCCAAATGGAAGCAAAGACTGCTTACCACCAGCCTGGAGAAGTTCACCCCGGACACCACAGATCCCTGTGGCCTTCCCTGCCCCCAGCTGATTCACCAGCCGTGCAAACTCAGTGAGACTGGGTGGTTCACAGCTGATTGGAGGGTCAGCTTTCGAGAACTGTGGACCCAGAGATGTCCAACATCCTAGATGGAGGGTCAGCTTTAAACAACTGCTCAAAGTAGCCGGCCCAGCGGGTCACAGCCGCAGTGTCGTAAGGACCGTTCTGTCACCCGCCCTGACTGCAAGCCTCTGAGGAACAGATTCAGATGTACGTAATGCTTCGATTCCTCTGTAAGCAGGACGTGGGTCAACAGACGGTGTGTCACCTGCTCACAAACTTGTCTAAAAAACACTGCGATACCTCTCGATAATATCCATGGTGCCCAGTGAGACGAAAAACCTCCTGGGAACACCGGCAACACCAACACAGCCCTCAGCAACCTTCAGGTTCTTATCACAGAAGGTCTCCCACATCACATTGGAGTCGGCAGTCACACCCAAGTCTGCAAGTCCCTCACTCAAACTGCATGCAAACTCATCAGAAACAGCCTGATCTTGGAGTCTGGCCAAGTCCAGCCTCACTCTCCTGGTAGGTGGTAGCCTACTGGACCTAAGCTGAATCTTCAGAGTAGCAACAACAAGTCTGTGGTCAGAATTCTCATCATAGTGTCATAATATGCTCGTTGAAAGGAGCGACAACAAACAGCATTGGGAGGAGCTGAACTGCTACAGCAGCAGCTACTCCCTGAGTATGGCAGCCATCAGAGCAACCAGACCAAAAGTAGGTGTACCCCCCTACAGAGATCTGCCCACTCCCCGGTCTACATACCTCAGAGAGTGCCGCCACTGAAATGCGGAGTTTACGAAGCTCCCCGACAACAGAGGAAGACGGTCATCTTGCCAGAGAGACAAGATGTTCCACACACCTACCCGGATGGGTCGCCTCAAACTGGGATCCAGGTGCCACCATGCAGCAGGCGACGCCTCAGCACCACGCCAGCCCCCATCCCCAACAGGCCTGACCCTATTAGCTCTCCGACGGTTTAGGTTTAACGGAAACCCAGAAAATGGACATACTTCTAATAGTGGGAGATTAAGGAAGTAAACTTTTGTAGGGTGTTAAATGATCAGGAGAGCCTTGGTGCCTCGAAATGGGGCTTTGAGCACGTGCGCTTCATAGGGTTGCCAACTTTGCTCAGTTGGCTGGCATGAGATTTTTCAATCTGAGACAAGTCTGCGCATGCATTTACATGTATGTAAGAGTTTTATTACCTTGGAAATAGTCTGTAGAGTTTACAAACTACCCCAACACTTTTGATGTAGCTAATTTTATGTTTACAATAGAATAATTTAGATTTGAAGTAAGATCTTATATCTATAGGAGCTAATGCAAATTCACAGTGAGCCTCAGATGGTTTGGTCTCCGCGCCTTTGGAAGCTCCCTTTACTGTCTGAGAGATCTGAGTGGATTGTTTCTCTTACTCTGAATTCACCTGGGAGAGAATCTGTAAGATAAGTGAGCTGGAATCTCTCACGGTGAAATATGTAATATGATCGTCCGTCCATCTTCTGTAGCTGTCTGTCCTGTTGAGGGTCAGGAGCCTACGGGCGCAAGGCAGGGATCAACCCAGGATTTAGCACCAACCCATTGCAGGGCACACTCACACAACATTCACACTCACACTCCCATTCACACTCGCACACCATTCACACTCACACACCATTCACACTCACACACCATTCAACCACACACACTTATGGGTAATTTGACAACCCCAATTAGCCTCAGCATGTTTTTGGTCTGTGGGGGGGGAAACCGCAGTACCCGAAGGAAACCCCACGATGACACAGGGAGAACATGCAAACTCCACACATATGGAACCGAGACAGAGACTCGAACGCAGGTCCCAGAGTTAAGAAGCAACATTGTTAAACACTGTGCCAGCCCATAATATGATTCTATGACTGTAGTATGGTTGTATAAGAGATGACGTAGCTTGTGTCAGCTAAACAAGCAACTGACTGGCCCTGCAGATGCATCCATAAATGAAACAGCACAGGATTACTTTTGTAGTATTTTATTCCAAGTAAAAACAGAAATGTTGCTCAAGGTATAATTTGTAACAAAAGCCATGAAACCCTATAAAACCCCGCCCTGCCACCCCTCCACATTCATCTATTAATTTTAAAGGCCAGCAGGTGGCAGTATTGTCACAGAACAAATGCTCACACGCAGATCCTTCAAACTTTTTACAGCAGGAACCACCTCAGAAAATATCAGGCTCTCTGGATCCCACTACTATGACCGACATCAGTAAAGAAAGTACTTCCATGTACCCCTAGAGGGAGCTCACATACCATAGTTTTAGAACCACTGAGATAAAGATTAAAAATCTTTGCGGTATAAGTAACTTTAGGTCTTCAATGTTAAGAAAGATCATTTTAATAACAAAGGCTATAATTAGGGAGGCAGCATTATTTAGGCTTTTTGGCTTTACTCAGAGTCTAAATAAAGTATAGAAAAGCAGTGACTGTCTTTTCAGGTGCAAATTAAGCAGAAGCATTCATAGTTAGCCTGTTAGAGCTGTTAGCGGTGTGACGTCATGTCAGCAGGTGGCTCTCAGGTCAGACATTCAGGACGCAGTCTGAGGAGGGGTCAGCAGGGGGAGCTGTGGGGACGACGGCGGCAGCCTCTGTCTCCTGGGCATCAGCCTCCACGCGAAGCGTTTTTTCCGCCCTGTTCTCGGCCTCCTCCATCATCTTTTCCATCTCGGTCTCCATCACCTCGGTGACCTTCCCGAGCCTGATCACTTCGGCATTTACACGGGCCGGGTGGGCTGGCCAGACTGAGCTGAGCTGGTCCCGGAGGTTCCGGACCTGGCAGGCCAGCGTGATGGTGGACACCAGCAGCGCCGTACAGAACAGCAGCACGATTCCCAGAGCCAGCAGCAGCCAGCCAGTCTGCGACTTACCCCGAGGGCTCAGGTTGGGGGTGTGGCTATGCTTAGGGGGAGTGGCCTCGAGGCTGGTGGTGAGAACGGTAGTGAGGTTGGTGACACTGGTGGTGTTTGTTGATCCGATATCGTTGCTGACGTCGCCGCTGTTGTTGCCACTGTAGTCTTCATCATCCCCAGAGGTGACCCCAGCATTGGACCTGTGTATCACCAGCCCAGCCAAGAGGAGAGCATGTAAGATCCAGGAATCCATGCCTGTGAGGGGCGGGGCACCAAACAGCGTTAAGTCACCAGAATCTGGTGCATAAATTAGGCCACTTTCGATTTCACTGGCACTGTCCTTCCCCCATCCTGCTGCCCACCCCCATTTGGGGAAGTTTCCCGGTATTACTCCCAATTATACTCATGGGGGTGGGGGGTAACTTTTGGAGGATCATTAAGAATGCAGTGACGAACAATCACAAATTAATTAATGCTACGGATAGTAAAATCCACACAAATACAACCTTATTCAGAGAAGCTTTGTTTTAACAAGATTCCCTGGTGAGGCAAACTATACCTACATTGGTTGGCCTATGTTCCGTGTGTCGGGGTCTGATCCGAGGAGTGCGTGAGTGTGTGTATTTCTGTGTGTGTGTTCAGGCATCTTTACTCATGACAACAAACAAAAAAAGGAAGAAACTCGCGTTTGATTTAGCAGAGTGACCCCCCCCCCGGATTACCGACAAACCCAGTGCCCCTTAAGCCAAAACACACTTTACCTGCCTCGATCTGCCGGCCACGTACCAAATGGGCTTCTGTGCCTGTCGGGGAGGAATTTGCTCTGGCTTGGAGAGTGTGTCATGCTCAAACCTATGACACACTTCCTGTCATCACCTCACTTCTGCTTTGCTTTCCTATTTGGGGCATATTTGAGACGCCTCTGAATTCTGAGGGTGGTGTTATGCATATGAAACATTGTGTACAGTGATGGTAATTGTTCTTGCACACTTTGCGTAGTCTGACTGCCACCGGATCTCCTGAAGTGACCATGTCCTCGTGTCGAACACCTCAGTCCATCCCTCCAGGTTTAGGACAGGCCACCTCCTGGTTACTCAGACCCTGTAACTGCCCCATGTCAGTGACCTCATCAGTGATCTGATGATGCTGCTTTGGTTGCAGTTGGTGCACATATGAGTACTGGCACCTCGGAATGCTTCTTTTCACATATCCCATCATGCTCTCCTTTCGGATCTGCACACATACATACAGTTGATAGTGAAGCCTGCAATCTGAGCGTAGGGTCAGCTATCTATCTGGCACCTATTTATCTGGCTGTATTTTGAGGAGTTAGGGGCCTCAAAGGCCCAACTGACACATGACTAATCTGCTGAAGTTGGGATTTGAACCAGCAACCTTTAGCTCAGAGGCACAGAGCCCTAAACTGCCTAGCCATACACCCCCGCGGAAATTAATTTCTGCCTGATCTGCCTAACTCATGTCTGATGTTAGCACACTAGATGACATCTTAAGGAGTTCAACAGGAGGATCTTGTCTGATATCTTGGCTGAAGAACTTCAGCAAGACGACACTGGTTAGTCTGTGGTCTAGTGTGTACATTTCTACCCCCACCCCCCCCTCTCAGAAATCTATTTCTGCCTGATCTGTTATCATGGCACCTGATGTTTGCACAATAGATGACATCTTTATGAGTTCAACAGGAGCATCCCGTCTGATATCTATAACCACCCCCCACCCCCGAAATCTGTTTGCAGGGCCCATGGGGGTTTGCAGGGGAAGTGCAACTTTTACACACCTCCTGCGAGAACGTCTACCTCAGGAGCAGTAACTGATGCAGAGCTGTGACTTCCTGTGAGACCGTGACGGGAGGTGACGTCAGCTCGCCAATGAGGAGACTCCAAGCTCTGGCCTTGTCTGTGACAGGATCCACAGAGCTGCAGCGTCACGTTCAAGCGTCACATGCCAGATTAACTGGAGGTCAGGTTGTGTTGCAGTGTCCCGTCCACTGTCTGTGGCCTCGTTAATCACACACACACACACACACACTGTAGATGTGTACTCGCCGAATGAACCCACCCCCCCACCGTCATCCAGCCCTCCTACACTTTATTCGGGCCAATGCCTGCAGATAGAGAGGCAGCGTGATGGTTAAAGAAACAGGCCAAACCTAATTTGTGTCGCTTTAAGCACTACGCCCCCTGCTGGCGATTCAGCTTAATCCTCTGGCTGTAAGCTGATCAGTGTCGGGCCCCCACTGCTCCCCTTGCTCTGCACAGTCTGCCTACATTAACTCTTCACTCTTCACCACCTCTGTCCCCGGATTTGGCTCCAGTGGGCCTGGCAGGTCTGCAGAACCCTTTGCGACGGTACGCCAGGTCCTCAGAACCTTATAGAACCTCCATCTGTTTGTTTCCACCCACCTTCCCTCTCCTGTCTTGCAAACACATGCAAACGATCTTTTCTCTCCTCCTGAACCTGACAAACAGCAGGCAGATGTTCAGAAGGAGCCTGGTGGTTTATCTTAGCGGGACAGCGAGGCTGAGGTTCCAGAGGGTAACCGGTGGTGTCCTTCCCGTGATCCCACTCCACCCTCCCAGGAAGGAAGCAGAACTGATTGTGATGTTCCTGTGTGCGCTGACTGACACCTACCTGCACAGGGGTGGGCGGGTGTGGGGTCTTTGTCTGGGTGACACCCCCCACCTCCACAGCCAATTCAGCATCACCACAAACCTCAACATCTTCAGCTCCATGTCCTCGCTGGCCACGTCCCAGCATTCAGGCCGACCCCACCCTCTGTGATACACATACACAGAAAGGCAATTCACACATTTCAGTTTTAATATGGAAGACTGCAACAGATACCTAAGGGAGTTTGCGGTCCAATTTCAACAGCCTTATGGGAAATGAAGTTTCTGATCTCAGAATGTTACTAGGATACGAAACTCATGCATAGCCTTGCTTGGCCAGCCCATGTTTTCATGTTGTGTGATTTTTGGTTCATTTCATATTAATCACAAGAGCTGCTCAGTTGTAAAACCTTTCAAAGGAGATTAAACTCTAATAATGGTCTTGGTGCTTTTTTGCAATAGATGCATAGGGGTCTGTGGTTGGATGTGTCATAGTTTGGATGCCTTGACTATTTTTAACAATGTGGCATCAAACAGGAACTACGGTTCTGGACAGAGATGATGTTTTATGAGCAGAGTTGGTGTGAGGGTTGCAAAACACCCTCCAGTATCTTCTTAGCATTGTTAACAAGCTAATCTTTGAACTTTTTCACAGGGATTGAACGAAGTCATTCCTTGGTGAGTCTGAGTCAAATCTTCAGTCAAAACATTGCAGTCTGAGTCAAGTCTCGAGTCATTTACCCTCAATTCCAAGGTGAGTCCGAGTCTCTCCTTCATTTTAGCTGTCAAGTCACAAGTCATCAGATTTGGATTTCGAATCCAAGTTGCGTTGTGAGTCATGTAACTTGTGCGTCAGATTGTTTAGTGATTAACTGGTTGCAGCACAGACCCGCTACGGTACATTGTAGGTTATGTTCTTTAAAGGCAGCGATGCTGCCACGCTGGCAGTAATGAGGGGTAGACTTCCCTTTTCTATTTCCGCTTATTGTGTCAAAATAAAAGTACGATGTTCATTCACAATTAATGCATTTAATCGTAATTTACATGCAGGAATAATAAAAATTGCTGTGATATATTACACTGACATTAACGCATTTAAATGACAAATAAAAGTATACATATTCATGAATTAAGAAAATCGTACATTTATCTTGTTTTTTTATGTTATATATTTAGAATCAGGGGGAGGCATGGTGGTGCAGTGGTTAGCACTGTTGCCTCACACCTCTGGGACCCGGGTTCGAGTCTCCGCCTGGGTCACATGTGTGTGGAGTTTGCATGTTCTCCCCATGTCGTCGTGGGGTTTCCTCCGGGTACTCCGGCTTCCCCCCACAGTCCAAAAACATGCTGAGGCTAATTGGAGTTGCGAAATTGCCCGTAGGTGTGCATGCATGAGTGACTGGTGTGTGAGTGTGCCCTGCGATGGGCTGGCCCCCCATCCTGGGTTGTTCCCTGCCTGGTGCCCATAGGCTCCGGACCCCCCGCGACCCAGTAGGATAAGCGGTTTGGAAAATGGATGGATGGATGGAATTTTCCTTACTTTAAATAAATCTTAAGCATCCAAAATAAAAATGTACAGAAACTGTACAAAATTTTTATGTAAATTATGTTTCATAAAGGGGAAAATGGAAAAAAAAGGCAAACGAGAAGAGCATATTGGACAACAAGCTTATTTGATAAGTGTGACACTTGTTTCTATTCCAGGAGAATTACTCTATTGTATCCGAGTATGTTTAAAGCTGACACAATTCTTTACATTTATATTATGCATATACGTTTGTGCTGTGTTTCCCCTTGGGGCGACTATGTTAGAAACCTAGCGAAGTATTTGTTGTTGCTTATTTGAGGTACGTGGCACATGGTCCTATTGAAGGCGCACTCATAGAATGTAACCAGGTTTGAAGCTATTATGCATATTCATTTTACTTATGTGAAACCAGGCACAGATTCACCTGGGGAGACTATGCTTAAAACCCAGCAGACTTATTGGTGATGCTTATTTGATGAATCTGGCACATTTTTTAATTCGGGTGGAGTACCTATAATGCTTTTATGTAGGTTTGAAGCTGGGACACTCCCTTAGATTTCTGTTATGCATATACATTTGCCCTGTGTGATACCTGGCATACATTCATCTTAGGGGGAAGATTTTTTAAATGTAGCAAACTTATTACTGACACTTACCTGATATATCTGGCACATAATTTTTTTGACGTGGATGTTTATTTATGTTATTTTTGCTGGGACACTCCTTTGTTTATTTTTATGCAAGTACATTTGACCTACGCTGAAATTCATAGGCTAATTTTGCCAAATGCCTTTGCTGTATGTTTGAACTGTAACAATCTTTTTTGCTGATGCTCATTTTGAAGTGTCTGATCTTAATAAGACACAGTTGATGTAATTAACGAGGCTTGAGGATGAGAAATCCCCTCACGGGGTACACCCACGGATGCAAACCAGAGTACCTGGACGGAACCTCACAATGACGTGGGGAGAACATGTAAACTCCACACACATGGAGCCATGACGAACCCGGGTCCCAGAGGTGGGAGGCAACAGTGATAACCACTGCACCACCATGCCGGCCTTGGTGATTAATGTCTGTTATCGTTACGATTGTTGTTTCTGTGTCCTCCTCCCCCTTTGATTTTTGTTTATTTTTTGTATAATCACAGTAGTAGGGCGGGTGAGTTCGGAGTGGCCACACTGAATATCTTTACACTGTAACTTTGATTTAAAATAAAGTTGTCCTCCGAAGAGGGGGGTGGTGGTGAGCAGAGGGAAAAAAAATACTGTGCCAGCCCATAATATGATTGTATGACTGTAATATGGTTGGATAATATCACTGTCACTGTTGGATCCTGAATTTGTGGGTCACTGTGCCCCCCCAGGAAGTCAGACAGTCCCTTGAGCCTGATAAGTGGGTGGCTACAAATCTTAAGGTCCAGCAGAGGTGACGTGGCCTGCGTCCGCTGAACGGCAACTGACTTGCCCTGCAGATGCTTCCGTAAATGAAACAGCAGACATTAATACTTTTGTAGTATTTTATTCAAAGTTAAAACAAATCCTGCTTACGGTATAATTTGTAATTAAAGCTTTTAAAGACCAGCAGGTGGCAGTATTATTACAGAACAAATGCTCACATGCTGATGCTTGAAATCTTCGGAGGGAAACGGCCGTTGTAACTTTAAGGGCTAATTTTTTTTCCTGCATACGACTGCTAGCTATTTCATAAACGGTTAAAGCAGTGGCTCTCAAACTTGATGTACCTCCTCAAAAAATATCAGGCTCTCTGTCTATCAACATTTTGGGCGATGTCACTAAAAGAAATACCTCCATCTACCGCTAGGGGGGGCTCACATACCATAGTTTAAGAACCATTGAGTTAAAGATTAAAAATCTTTGCCTTCAAAGTAAGAAAGATGATATTAATAATGAAGAGTATAATTCGGGCTGAGGCAGATGAAAACAGTTTCTCATGCTTTATCCTGTGGAGGGGCAGCATTACTTTGGCCTTCCTCTACTCCCCAGAGTCTAAACAAAGTCCAAAAGCAGTGACTGTCCCTTCAGTCAAATTAAACAGAAGCCTTGACCCTCAGCCTGTTAGCGCTGTTAGCGGTGTGACGTCGTGTCAGCAGGTGGCTCTCAGGTCAGACATTCAGGATGCAGACTGAGGAGGGGTCAGCAGGGGGAGCTGTGGGGACGACGGCGGCAGCCTCTGTCTCCTGGGCATCAGCCTCTACGCGAAGCGTTTTCTCCGCCCTGTTCTCGGCCTCCTCCATCTTTTCCATCTCGGTCTCCATCACCTCGGTGGCCTTTCCGACCCTAATCATGTCGGCATTTACACCGGCCGGGTGGGCTGGCCAGACTGAGCTGAGCTGGTCCTGGAGGTTCCGGACCTGGCAGGCCAGCGTGATGGTGGACACCAGCAGCGCCGTACAGAACAGCAGCACGATTCCCAGAGCCAGCAGCAGCCAGCCAGTGTGCAACTTACCCTGAGGGCTCAGGTTGGGGGTGGGGCTATGCTTAGGGGGAGTGGCCTCGAGGCTGGTGGTGAGAACGGTAGTGAGGTTGGTGACACTGGTGGTGTTTGGTGATTCGATTTCATTGCTGATGTCGCCGCTGTTGTCGCTATTGTAGTCTTCATCGTCCTCGGAGGTGACCCCAGCATTGGACCTGTGTATCACCAGCCCAGCCAAGAGGAGAGCATGTAAGATCCAGGAATCCATGCCTGTGAGGGGCGGGGCACCAAACAGCGTTAAGTCACCAGAATCTGGTGCATAAATTAGGCCACTTTCGATTTCACTGGCTCTGTCCTTCCCCCATCCTGCTGCCCACCCCCATTTGGGGAAGTTTCCCAGTATTACTCCCAATTATACTCATGGGGGTGGGGGTAACTTTTGGAGGATCATTAAGAATGCTGTGACGAACAATCACAAATTAATTAATGCTACAAATAATAAAATCCACACAAATACAACCTTATTCATCCGTCTATTTTCCAAACCGCTTATCCTACTGGGTCGCGGGGGGTCCGGAGCCTATCCTGGAAGCAATGGGCACGAGGCAGGAAACAACCCAGGATGGGGGGCCAGCCCATTGCAGGGCACACTCACACACCATCCACTCACACATGCACACCTATGGGCAATTTAGCAAGTCCAATTAGCCTCAGTATGTCTGGACTTTGGGGGGGGCGAACCGGAGTACCCGGAGGAAACCCCACGACGACATGGGGAGAACATGCAAACTCCACACTCATGTGACCCAGGTGGAGACTCGAACCTGGGTCCCAGAGGTGTGAGGCAACAGTGCTAACCACGGCACCACCATGCCGTCCCCCAACCTCATAAAAGGCAAAATTATATCCAATTATATCCAAACTAACGTGATTCCTAAGCCTCTTATTTTCCATACATTGGTGTCAGTCTAAGGGGTGCGTTTGAGTGTGTATTTCGACAGGCTGGATGCAGATGTGAGGTGTGTGTCTGTGTAAGTGAGTGTTCTGTAGTTATACATCAGTAACATGTGTCTGTTTCAACTAATTACCCCCCCCCCGTTCTGATCATCACTGCCAGTCAGAGAGACAGCTGACCGTATAAACGAAACCACTCTCAGTTTGATTCTTCCCCTCTGGGGGACTTCAGGCATCTTTACTCATGACAACAAACACAAAAGGAATAAACTCGCGTTTGACTTACCAGACTCACCCCCCTCCCCACATTACACTGGTCGACAAATTGTTACTTTCTTTTTGTTCCACAAATCAGAATAGGTGAATTTTATAGTATTTATTTGCGCTGAATTTAAATATCAGAATTTACTTTTGAAGCAAGGATTTTGAGTGACATGTAATTAAACCTTACGTTACACGTATATTTACAGTGTATGCGCATGTTGCCAGTGACTCATCTACAAGGTAGAAAAGTATGATTTTCTGTTCTACTTGGCCTCAGAACCATCCCTCTGAAGGGTCCAGTGGACGTCAGCCAGCATACTGGGACTCCAGTGGCCTTGGTATCATTTTTCCGTATCAAAGAGAGAGACAGAGCAGGACCTTGTTTCTACATGTTCAAACAATGACCAGCCTGTAAACTCTGCCAAAACACACTTATAGTACTTTGCACCCTTCTTTAAAGTCCTAAAAATGTTTGGGAATAAAAAAATAATCCTAAATGACTATGGAATATGCTCATACATTCTTTATAAGGAATGATACACTATCGATTTAGCATAAAAATGACCATTTAAAAGTGGCAGCAGAATCTGAGTGCATTTCTTACATCAACACTTAAAAGTTCACAAACGACAACCATTAGTAGTTTTTGTTGACAAGTGTTACACGAAATACCCATTTTTTACACATTTTACAATAGCTGGCTGTTTCTCAAAAAACGTTTTTTTTTTTATTATTTCTGTGAGTTATTTCTGTGATACGCATCACAAAATCTACCTGACACACCGCAAATTAAACCACTGTTACAGACAAGCTCAGTGCCCCAGAGCCAAAGCACACTTTACCTGCCATGATTTGTCGGCTGCGTACTGTACCAGGCGGGCTTCTGTGTGTGTCGGGGGGGGGGGATTTGCTTTAACTTACCAAGTGTGTCTGGCGCTTACCCACGACACACTTCCTGTCACCCCCTCACTTCCGGATTCTGGGGGTGATGTTACACACATGAAATGAGTGTGTACAGTGATGGTAATCGTTCTTGCACGCTTTGCGAAGTCTGACCGCCACTGGATCTCCTGAAGTGACCATGTCCTCGTGTCGACACCTCAGTCCATCCCTCCAGGTTTAGGACAGGCCACCTCCTGGTTACTCAGACCCTGTAACTGCCCCATGTCAGTGATCTCTTCTGATGATGCTGCTTTGGTTGCAGTTGGTGCACATATGAGTACTGGCACCTCGGAATGCTTCTTTTCACATATCCCATCATGCTCTCCTTTCGGATCTGCACACATACATACAGTTGATAGTGAAGCCTGCAATCTGAGCGTAGGGTCAGCTATCTATCTGGCACCTATTTATCTGGCTGTATTTTGAGGAGTTAGGGGCCTCAAAGGCCCAACTGACACATGACTAATCTGCTGAAGTTGGGATTTGAACCAGTAACCTTTAGCTCAGAGGCACAGAGCCCTAAACTGCCTAGCCATACACCCCCGCGGAAATTAATTTCTGCCTGATCTGCCTAACTCATGTCTGATGTTAGCACACTAGATGACATCTTAAGGAGTTCAACAGGAGGATCTTGTCTGATATCTTGGCTGAAGAACTTCAGCAAGACGACTCTGGTTAGTCTGTGGTCTAGTGTTACCACCCCCAAATTTGCCTGCAGGGCCCATGGGGGTTGGCAGAGGAAGCCTCTTTTACATAACTCCTGTGAGAACGTCTACCTCGGGAACAGCAGCTGATAATAAATTGGATGATGATTTGAAAAAACGTTCAACTATTGATCAATTTAAGAAACTTTACGGAGAAAAAATGATAAGATCTTATGAACTTATGAATGAATAATGAAGATGGAGTGATAGTGTTTGCAGTTTATTTTGTATGTTAGTTTATGTATATGGCCATATGTAGTTTACTCTATAATCACTGAGAAAGGGGCAGGACGTACAAGAATTTTCTTCTTCCTGCTCCTACTTTTCGCTTTGCTTCACGTCAATTGCATGTTTGCTTTGCTCGCCAAGGAGACAAAGGGGACCAACTAATTTGACAAGATTTTTCCACATCAGAGGGGACACGCATTTCTAACCGGCTCTAAGGCTTGACCATAGCCTGGCCTGGCCAGCCAATACTTTTATGTCGTCATTTTGGGTTCATTTCACATAAATCACATAAGCTGCTGAGCTGTAAAACCTTTCAGAGGAGATTAACATTTAACATTGGTCATGGTGCTTTTTGTAACAGATAAATAGGGGTCTGTGGTTGAATGTGTCATAATTTGAATGCATTGGACTATTTTTAATAATGTCGCATAAGACAGGAACTACGGTTCTGGACAGAGATGATGTTTTATGAGCAGAGTTTGTGTGAAGGTTGCAAAACACCAGTATCTTCTTAGCATTGTTAACAAGCTAATCTTTGAACCTTTTCACAGGGATTGAACGAAGTCATTCCTTGGTGAGTCTGAGTCAAGTCTTCAGTCAAAACATTGCAGTCTGAGTCAAGTCTCAAGTCATTTGCCCTCAAGTCCAAATTGAGTCCGAGTCATTCCATCATTTTCGCTGTTGAGTCCTCATATTTGTTAGTCCAAGTTAAGTTGTGAGCCATGTAACACTAACGATGACTTTTTTTTTTTTTTTTTTAATAAAACTTGCTGCAGCCAAAACCCGCTACAGTATGTTGTAGGTGACATTCTTCACAGGAAGAGGTAGGTTGAAAAGAGAGTGTCCACTCTGTCATGGTTGTCCTCACACAGTTTTTACATACGTGTATATGCAGGGTGCGATGCATCTTTCCAGCATACTATCTCAGAAGACCTTGCATTCAGCTAATTATAACCGCGGACAGCAAAGATTTAATATGCACTGAAATGATAAAAATTTATGTTATAGTAATGTCCAGATGAGGACTATAACTTCAAGTCTACTGGAGTCCTAGGGTCCAAGTCGGATCCATTTCTTGAGTGTTTACCCTCAAGTCCAAATCAAGTCCAAGTCTTTCCCTCAGCCGAGTCGAGTCACAAGTCATCAAATTTGTGACGTATTTATCTGAACTTCCCTTTTTTTAACATTTTGAGGAAGGATGTTGGTTTTTACTGGCTCTTCATGTATTTCCTCTGCTATATTTATACTTTAGTCGTCATACTCCTGCATTCCTGGCTTCTATCACCCACAAAAATAGGGTATGCAGTATATGTGGTGCATATGGGCACACCGCCGGGGGGGGGGGGAGACCTCAAAACAAGGGAGGGACAAAAAAATATATCATTGACATCTGTGTTATAAAACTGGTCTTGTGCTTTTATCTCATGACCATGCTCTAAATATGCTGTTTAAAACGTTTAAGAAACGTAAGGCCTGGCCACTGGCAGTAGATGTTATGAGCAGCGATGTTGCTGTGATGGGCACCGTCTCCGTTACTTTCCTCAGTGCTTGGGGGGGGGGGGGGGGGGGGCTGCTGAGTGTCTATTTAGTAGTAGCCAGAATGGCAGTAGCCTGTCGCTCATTGACGTGGTGGGGCGTCTACTTGCGGAAGGATGGAGAGAGCAAAAAAGTTATCAGGTGCTCAAGGCAGAAAGAGAGAAAAAGAAAATGGGGAGGCATGCGGGGGGATGCGGCAAAAAATGCTGATGCGGGTGAAGGACAGTAACAGGTATGAACTGTGATGGAAACAAATGTCACTTGTGTGTGAGCTTGTGCCCAGGGATCAGGCTATGAGCGTCACAGAAAACTCGGCTATATGGTGCTGCTGCTGGCTATAGCTGACTTGGGTTAGACAAGCTGAAACTGCATTGCGATTTCTTACTGATGCACACAGGCTATAGGCAAGGATTAAGAAGCCGTTTGATTAAAGTGCATCGTGAATGAAACGTGTCGTTAACGTCGCTCGGACCGGCAGCTGATCGTGTAATCAGCGTTCATGGATAGCTGGCTAACACATGGCTGACAGAAAGTCGGATGGAAGTGATACGACTGTATTCTGCTCTGACCATAATACAAACTCAGCTAACTGATTTGTTATGATTACTGGTAAGACTGCATCAGATAGACATGTGATTCAAGTGCAATATGTATGCAGAGTCATTAAGCTGGTTGTTTACTTTTTGTTGAACTGTAAAATGGGCATGTTTTTTTATACCTTTTCTTGGGGGGGGGGGACACCAAAATTGTTGTTGCATACCCCCCAAAAAGTGAGTAACCCCTGCTTGCCACCATTCAAATCATCCAATAGTCTAACTTTCTAATCAGACTATTACAACACAGCCCAGTAACAACCAACGTAAACCAATTAGATCACACCCAAATCCAGTCCACCAATAAAATCACAGTAGCATCCGTCACGCACCAATCAAAGCAGGCTACCAATCCCATCATCTGGAATGCCCCCCCCATGTGACTTCAGTGTCCTGTGAGCTGCCTTTCAGCAGCACAGCATGCGGAATTACTGCGGGTGTGCAGTGCCACCTGCTGGAGCACGTTGGGAATGTCAGGATGTCACGTTCAGGCGAGGTCATCGTCTTTGCCATGGGGAGGGGGTCGAAAAATAAATGGGGATACCATGTTAAAGACTCTAAAAGGATGGGCAACTTATGAGAAAAATTAGTTTTTTTACATAAATGAATGAAATAAACTTTGTATTTCTTTTGATGAATAAGTGTGTCAGTATGTACATGTTCATTTTTATTTGAAGTATTTGGAATTAATTGGCAAAAAATCACACAAATCCAGTGCCTTTCACCAGAATTCTCAGTACATTTTATTAATATGCAAATTAATCGATTTAATTTTTTTTTTTATAGCAAAACATATCAAGGACTGTCTGTGATGTTGCCCTCTTCCATTTGTATTCTTTCATTTGACTTGTCGTGTTGGCAATATCTGACACTAACCAAATGAAAAATACCCGCACCCTAACTAGGCTTTTCCACAGGGAACAATTTTCTGAGGGATCAGACATACGGCTTTGAGAGGAAGTGTAACATTGTATTCCTTTTAAGCTACTGCATGAAATATATCCTTTCTGCCCTAATCTATTTATGGAGCTGTGATTTCTCTTCACCGAGAGAGGAAAGGGGATTTAGGTGTCTTGCTGAAGGTAACGGCGATGGATCGGACAGCCTGGTGTGGTTACAGCGGGCGGTCAGGTGTCAGAGATGGGATTCCGGGCAGTGGGGGAACTTGTTATATAACGTAAGTCTTACCGGGCTTCCGCCCAATCGGCGTATTTCACCGATCACTGACGATCACGCTAAATTTATCATGGGTGACCCCCTCCTCCTCCTCGGACACCATCGAAACCATCCGCACGGCACTGCGCGGGAATATCGCTGCTGCCACAGTTTCATGATGTGGGACGGTACCTTCGTCTCCCTGTACCCCGTCTGACAAACGCTGTTTTTCTGCAGTAAGAAGCGGGTTATCCTTCTTTGCCGAATGTTACACATCTTCAAAAGCTCCTGCATAGTAAACAAACAAACAAAGCTGCATTTAAACTTTTACCCTAGGAGCACGGTTGTATAATTACATTTTAGTATGACTTGCGTGTGATTTATTTCAATCACTAAGTGGGCTGTGTGGGCTTGTGTTGGAAAATCACTACAGACTTTTTCCAGGTCACGCTGTTGTGTAGGTGAAGGGCGCATAACTATATGGCAGAATAATTAGCGCTGCAGGGGGTGGTGGCGCGTGGCTGGCCATGCACGTGAGGCGTCCGGGCGCGCGACACGTGTGCGGATCACGTGATCCGCGTGGGGTATAAATGCTGACCCCTTTGTCTTTTTTCTTAGTACGGGGGGGGGGTGAGCGTATCTACGCAGTAAGTCAGCATACTCATTAGTGTAATTAGAATGATTGTGTTGTAAA
This sequence comes from Brienomyrus brachyistius, assembly GCF_023856365.1. Taxonomy (NCBI): domain Eukaryota; kingdom Metazoa; phylum Chordata; class Actinopteri; order Osteoglossiformes; family Mormyridae; genus Brienomyrus; species Brienomyrus brachyistius. Next base: position 3,230,372 of record NW_026042310.1, read on the forward strand.
TTAACAAAAAAAGCCCGACTTAAAATAGGTCAGTACCTTTATGTGTTCGGTTGAGGCTTCGTTAATACTTACCGGTGATTTTTAATTTAAAGAGGAATAGCTTTTTAGGAGGGAGTGACGGGTAGTCCGGTGGTTAAGAGCGATTATACGCAGACTCGCACTGAAATTTGTGGTTGTGATATTCGGACCGGACCTATAAAGATCTCGTGGGGCTGTACATTTCGAATGGCTCTTGTGAGGCTGGAAACAAGCCGCCTGTTCATATCACACCCAGCGGGCTGACGGCTCTGGCGGCAGCTTGTCCTCTCTTAATTTCCGGGGCTGCCTGCGGCGTCCACACCTCGTTACACGTGGTTTGAGCGGCCAGGTGCTGCCGCTTTCCGCGATGACCGCTAATTATTAGCAGCCTCGTGGCTGAACAATTTCTCGAACTTCGGTGGTATTTTTATGTAATCGGAAGTGTCAAAACGTGAAGGGATTATTCGTCTTTTTCATGAACCTGTACTAAATTAGGCTACCGGTGTGTCGGGCCTAGCGGCGGTTTTTCCACACGCGTTTTAACAAAGAGTGTGACAATTAATGAAATCTCAGTGTTGGTTCCCTGCTGACTGCTGGCTTGCACCTGCCTTCCCAGGGGTAGTGTCAGGACCTGAGGAACATGGTTTCCAGTCTGCGCCCCCTCCTCACCTGTGCCCTACCGGGGCTCTTGGTGCTGCTGGCTGGCTGGTGGTATTCCTGCAGGAAGAGATCCAAGTCCCATCAGGACAGGGACATGAAGGAGTTCCAGCCTGGGGAGGGAGGAGGAGTCAACTCCCTCAGGCAGCCTGATGAGGATTTTTCCATGCTGGAGTCCATTCAAGGCTCATCCAAAGTTCTGAAGAGACCAGAACCGGAAGGCCAGGTGACACCGGGATGGAAATCTGGCTCTTCTGCGGAGGGCTCTTGGATTGAACTTGGACCAGGCAACTTTGTTCTGCAGCAGTCAGAGCAGCAACATCTTTGTCTTGAGGTGGTGCCCCCATCAGGCCACCCGGGGAACTTCGAGCCAGGTGAAGGTGTATGTTGTACCAGTGAGGGGCCTCTGGTCCACAGTCGTGAAGGAGATGCAGCAGGAGGTGATACGCAGGACGTGCAAGAACAGGACCAGGAGAGGGGTGGTAGCAGGAAATCGGGTATGACACTACCTGCCCCCGTGGAGGTGGTCAGGGAGATGGAGAACGAGAGTGAGGGTCCTCCTGATGCTCCCCAAAGGTCAAGGAGTGAAATGTCACCCTTGAGCCCAGTGGTGCTGGCAGCAGAAGCAACTGTCTCAGGACCTAGTCCCAGGACTGAGGGGGTGTGTGGCTGGGGCCCCATGCTGTCTCCAGCAGTGCCTGAAAAGTGCCCCATGGTGGGGCAGGATTCAGGCAGCAGTCCCCCTGTGTTCCCGCCCAGCCCCCCGAGACACAGACCTGGTAGAGTGGGAGGTGGCAGTGCCCAGGGTGAGTGGAGGTGGGGTGGGTAGATTTGCCAAGGTCACTCCCAGAAGCTGAATGGTCCCTTCACTCTCATTCCCAGCATCTCGTTGGCCGCCTGATCGGGCAAAAAGGTCGAGCCGTCAGCTTCCTGAAACGGCGCTCTGGGGCAAAAATCTATGTGTTCCGAACTTCTCCAAGTCGGGATGTTCAGATCTGCCATATCGAAGGTGAGTCACCCCCCCCCCCCGGCTCAGCCTGTTTGCCCTATGGGGTGTGGAGGTGTCAGTGTCCCGCCTATGAAATACCAGGTTCCAGGGTGCAGGTTGACAGAGCCCTGAAGCTGATTGGAGAGAAGTTTGCAGACCTGGACCTGACCAATCAGAGTAATGCTCTTGATCCTGCCCTCACCCAGCCCACACTGGCCCCAATAAGCTGGGTAAGGGTGACTGCTGGGGGTGCCTGGATCAGAGTGGCACCGATACAGACCATACGCCCCCCCCCCAATCCCCACTAGGTGGTGCTGCCAGAGGGTGTGGCCATTGAGGTCATCGTAGTGAAGGTGGTTTCTGCAGGTCACCTGTTCATCCAGCAGCACACGCATCCTTCCCATCATTCCTTGCGCAACCTCGAAGAGCGAATGTACCTGTGCTACGCCCAGCGGGGGGTGCCATACCTGCACCCCCACATTCAGGGTGAGCTCCTTGTGTGCCCTCTGAGAAAGGTGGTATGGTGCCCCCCGGTGTTGACATGCACTGTTGACTTGCTGCCCCTTGCCCCCCCAAGCTGGGACCCTCTGTGCTGCCCCTGGGGTGGAGGGCTCCTGGAGGAGAGCACAGGTCTCTGCCCTTTGTGACGACCCCACCCAAGTGGAAGTCCGGTATGTGGACTATGGTGGCTACGAGAAGGTCAAGGTGGACACGCTTCGCCAGATAAGGTTGAATGGCTTTCCCCCCCTTTCAGCTCGATGACTCCCCCTTGTGGACATACCGATGCACTACCTCTGCTCTTACTGTAACGTTCATGTCCCGAAACGCCCCTCTAGGTCAGACTTCGTGGCCTTGCCGTTTCAAGGAGCGGAAGTGCTGCTGGAGAATCTGGCCCCCCTACCAACAACAGACAGCTTCTCCACAGAGGCAGCCTTGTGGCTGGAGGAAATTACGAGGGGGTTGACTCTTGTAGCACAGGTGAGATGTGCTCTTGGCACGAAAGGAGGCTCTTGTCCTACACAAAGGCCCGACGCTGCTTCATCCTCATGCCTTCTAGGTCACAAGGTACCACAGCAGTGGTCTTCCGCTGGTCCAGATTTGGAAGATTGGGAATCAGGTATGGAATTTCCTGCTACTAAGCTGCACAGTGACTCCTAGGGGTGGGGTAGGAAATCACTACCGAAGTCTTCCTGCAGCTGGTGTCTGTCAACCGAATGTTGGCTGACGAAGGGTTCTGCTCCTGGGTGGAGAACGCCTAGCCTGTGGATACCTCCAGGATGTACCGAGGAGGTTCCCTGGACCACCACACCAGTGACGCCTGATTTTCAGCTGCCCCCCCCCCCAGGATTGTTCCTTAGGTGGTGCTGAACTTCTGAATTCAGCTGTTGAGCAGAACAGCTTTTTTTTATAGCCTGCTTGCATAAATAGTAATGGGGTTTTATAATGAAGTATTGACTCTCCTGCCCAGGGTCTAAATGTGTCGGATTAGATTATATAAATAAAGGTATTTAAACCCTTGAGCCGCCTTGGTTAATTCTTTTAATGGCAAGGAAATGGCCATTTAATGGAGTGGGGAGTCGGTCGGTTCCTCGTTAAATGGACTCAAACGTTGCCCTCTGGGGTGGCACCTGTGATCTGTCAGAGTCCGCCTGGGCCGCCGTCCACTTCGGAAGAGTGGGATGCCTCCCTGCCTCCAAGGGCCTTAAATCTTCCAATGCTGGATTCTCTGGTCCGCTTCTGGAGACGGAACCCCCATACCACTGCTGCCCATTAAGACCAGTTCAGCTGAATTCTTGGGTTCCCAGTAATTTTAAGTGTAATACACATGTTGTTGTGGGGGGGGGGGGGGTAGAATTTGTAGCAGGTTACCTCCTTCCACGCGCGGATTCAATAGCCGCTACTGAGACTGAACAGCTGCATTATTGCCACTGGGTGGCGTATGATGTCAAGTCTTTGATTTGCGGCTGATCGTATAGGTGCGGCGTTAAGTACCAGCTGTTGCCCAATCTGCAGGTGGAGCCCGCGATTCATCTTCGCGGCACAGGTTAGTGTTTTAAAGGGAGTCGTATAGTATACAGCCTGGGCAGGGTCAAACAGTGACGGCTAAAAGCTTAAAAAAAAACAGGTTATGGGTGCGACGGATCCTGTGCAGACGCCTTTTGAAATTTTGCGGGGTATATATTTTTGACGCCTTAACATCGAATTGCGTCTATTGGCGTGAGATGTAATATGGTATTTTATTGGCGAGTGTGGCGTCTTAACGACGTAAAGAAACTACAAGCGGCAAATTTTAACACAATATGATTCACGCATCCTGTCCATTAGGAAAACATTGAACGCACTACATGTAACTCGTCATAGGCCTATATGTATTTACAATACTATATGCAACTTGTCCTATAATTAATGTGATAAGTGACTACGGCGTGTTGTTCCTTTCTGTTAGTAACCCGGAGGGAAGCCCCCCAGCGCGTCGTCTTTGTCGCTCGCTGTCCTGTCAAGTGTCACTCTAATGTCCCTCGCCAGTCTCCATGGTAACACTCCCCCTGTCCCCTCCGGTTGACTCGTGAGGTAAAACCTGGTCTGTTTAGGGTAGAAGTTGGGAGCCATTGCATAGGTTCGTCCTGACCAATGCATCGCCTGGGGTCTTTTCCACATTCAGGTTTTTTTTCCAGGAGCCCCTGAAATCCTCGCGCAGTGAAAGTGGAAGGTGGATGGGAAAGTGACGGGGTAAGGGGACCGAAGACTGTCCCCTTGGGCACCCTGTCGTACTCCGCATTTCAGTGTGGGCGACCGGGGTCACCAAGACTTTCCTGATCATTTAACATCTTGTAAAAGTTTACTTCTTTTTCCTCTCCACTATTAGAACTAAGTAATTTTTCTGGGTTTCCGGCACACCTACAAACGGTGTCTTTGACACGCAGAAGCGTCCATGGCCGCCACTGAGTCGCCCCTCATTTTTAACGACGCCGGCAGCGATCTGTTGGATATAAAACAAAGTAGCGGGGGTTCGACGTGTGGTGAAATTAAGCGCCTTTTTTCCTTGACCACCTAGGTGATTAAGCCACACTGGACTGTGCCGTGCCCATTATCCCATGTCTGGACAACGGCAACCTGTCTCTGTTACTCACTAGGGGCGGAAAATACATCAAGGGCTTTATAGGCAGGGATGGGAGAGGTGCACGTGGGTTTCAGCTTTAGTTCCTGGATTTTCCGGTAAGTATTTTAATGGTACTGAATGGGGGCACTTTACAGTAGTACTGGGGGGTCAAGCGCTGCTTCAGTCTCTAGAACCTGATGCAAATTCACCGAGTCTAAGTGAGTAAAATACGCCCCAAAGTTTAACGAGCCTGAACTGCAACAGGTTATGAAATTTGCTGCATGACAATTTAAAAGCGGCTTGGCGTAAACCCTCTTACCAAAAGTTGCATTCAGTTCTATTGTACTTAATTGTCATAATACAATGCCAGAGCAAGTGTACAAGGAAATCGTGACAATAGTTTTATATAACCACTAAAAGGTTTTTGGTTATTACAGATGAATCCTTCGGGCATTAGATGTGAGGAAACCTGATTACTTTGCGCATCTTAAATTCTTGTGAAATGTTTAAGTTTAAACCAGACACCGCACATCTAAAGCCAAACTGGCACTGCAAACGCTTCCCCGTTTGGGTCCCGTACGGGGCTGGGATTTCAGTTCCCACTGTGACATCCGTATCCCTGTGTTATTGAATGAATTTCCATAAAAAGCATCAATTTTACAGTGTCTACAGTATGATATGTCATTCTGTTTATTTTGTTTTTTTGGATCTTGAAGTGGTTGCCTGTTTTATGCCTCTCTGGGTAATTGGCGAACAGTGTTTATTATTAATTCACTATGGTTTTCTAAAATGTAGAACAGAAGCATTTTTAAATTTTAATTGTGATGCGTCGACATAACGTTAACGTGCCTTTGAAATATTTATAATCCCGTGTAGGGTTTAGCAGTGTGTTATGTAACTATAATTCACGCGATGCAGATGAAAGATCCGCGATTTGCGAAATTGTAACCTGTGTGTAACTCGGTAGCCTAGGTGTGGGTTTTAATTCCTGATCCACCGGCTCCATGCTGATATGCTCAGCTAAAGTTAATTAAGTAGAAGATTGAATTTTGCCTGTATAACTGACAATTTTTGTAGTTATTAAATTAAAGCACTTTTAGATTATAAAGCGTAAACATTACTAAATGAGTCAATAACACATTTACTTGCTGTTTTGAAAGGTAAATCAATCTTTTTCACATGAAAAAGTATCTTACAGTTTTGTGAAATCTTAGCAATAGGACGTCGAGTTCGTTTTTCACGAGTCAGGGAGTCCAAGTTACATTGTTGATTTTTTAAAAATATATGGTTTTCTTTCTGACTATATATTTATATGAAAAGCTCATCAATATATGAATACTTAAATGCTGTATATGTACAGCAATAAACCTGGGCGAATACATATTTCTTAAAAACATACTTAAATATGTTTTGTTGCTCAATAAAGGCAGGTTTTGGCGATACGTGAACCTAACGTGAGCATCGCGCTGATTCATTTCACGTGCCTGGGCGTGATCCGCTCGCTGTCCACTGCAGCGTATGAATTGCACTTTTACGTACTGCCAATAAAAAAGACTAATACCGCCTCCGCAGTCCTCGCCATTAAACGTTGCACTTTTTTTCATAGAATTCTGCTCTATAAACACGCATTTCTAAGTATTGCATTTTGTTGCTGCTTAGCGCGAACCGCCCGTTGCTGTTGTGTTTGGAGGTTACTTTAAGTTTGTAATTAAGTGATTTTTAAAGATTATAAAAACTAAAGCTTGTAATATAAAATACTACACTGGACTTAATTGAAGCAATAACACATTTTGTTGGCAACCACGAACGATGGCCTCTTTGTTAACACGTGAGTTAGAAGTGGCTCTTTCGGGCCCATTCTCCCGGGTGCACTGTCCGTCTGAGCTGTGCCTTTGCGGCCGGGGAGCTGAACCTCAGGCATCTCCTTTCAGTTTCGCAGGCGCTAATGGGACGGGCGGCTAACGTCACAAGCCAAAGAAGTCCTATTAAACGAGAGAAATGTCTGGAAACAGTCCGGACGTCCCGGGGCCTCCATCCTTTAATCATAAGGAAGGACCAGCTCTCTGAACATGAGGAATAAGAAAACGGAATAAAAGCACAGACATTAAAGTGCCTGCTGGCGGCAGGAATAAAGACGAAGGGACACTGTAACACGGGCGGACACGATGCCCCACTGTCCGTGGGTTTTAACTTGGCCATCCGCGTGAAATGAGGCTAATTGTAGCAGAGGAGAGGGCGGCGTTTATTAGTGATCAACTGCTCTCGGTTGGAAGTTTTAAAGCAGTTATTCAAGATGAAACTTTAGACAAGGAAGGTGCGTGTTTGACCGAGGAGGAGCAGGCGGCTAAAATTGCACAGATTTTAATGGGAGAGCGGGAACACTTTGGACCCTATAATGCTCTGTTCACTTTCCTATACTCATTGTGTGGGGGAAATGCAGCTTTATTGCTATATTCCGTCGTTCTTCCGTATATTATAACACAGAAAGTGCTCAAATATTCAGAATGCTGCTGCGTTCTGTGTACAGATACTTGAGACTCAAATCCCTGCCCATACACGGAAATTTTATATTTCGTTTTTAAACTCGGGATTTATTTCATCATCAAGTTCTTTGAAATCCTGAGATGACCTAAACGGAATATTTGCGTGTTGTGCGCCGTATCTTTCGTAATTTACTATGATTAAAATACTTTATTATAATAGTGATAATTACCATAGTTATAGTACCGGTCCGAACATGCCTTTTGAACATATGAACGGGATAACTTAGCTCTTCTGCACGTTAACCCGTATGCCTACGCTCTAGTCGTACATTTTAGCTTGATGATGTAAAGCTAAAGTTTTGTGGAGCTGCAGGGAATGTTGAACTGGAAAGGTTTGGCACAAATGTGTAGTTGTTTTTTTTTTTAATGTGATTCATTTACTTTACTGTTTTAAATTAACACCATATCAAAATAATAGTTATAATAATAGATAATCAAATTATATATACAGCCAAACTACCCTCAACTTTATATGGTTTACCGTGATGGTAACGTCTTCTGTTGTCTTTGGGTTTTGATGGAATCAGCCAAGCCGAGGCCACAGGAAGCCACAGGAAGCCCCGAGCGGGCGCCAAGTGTTTGCCGCTCACTTGTTGCATATGAGACTCAAAGGGCTGACATCTTTCTCGCGCTTTTTTACCTTCCACGCGGCTCTGGCATTGTTTGTATTGCCAGCACCGCCGACACCGCTAGGGTGCGCAGTGGTTAAGAAGGAAAACGCGATGCTTTTGTAGATCCTCATCAACCCTGACAAATGTTTATTGCGGTTATTGTTCTTTTATAATTGTTACTTTATAATATTAGAAATTACAATCGAAGAGCTCAGACATACACTAAACATATGAATAGGCCATTAAAATATATTATTAGCCGATAGCTGTTTATTCAACAGTAAAAAAAACGAAAACAACATCAGAACTGAAACAGACGCGCAGACATAAATATATTCGTTATTGTTGTATTAAGAGGTTTCTTGTATGGTCCGTATCCTTAAACAGCGGGTTTTTTGCGAGTTTCAGTTGCGATACACAAATTTTCCTGCACGACGACGATCTTTCTCATGATATTTAATTCACTTTCAGTTCGATGAACTAACATGAACAGTTTGGCCTCTATTATGAATAGACTCTCCGGCAAAATACACGTAGATGTGAGTTTAACTGGACAGAAGCCTCTATTACTCTAAGACAATGGTAAGACTTGGAAAGTAAAGAAAATAAATATATAAAATTTGCAGAGTGCCAGGCATGTAGTTAGGCTACTTTAGGAGAGCAAAAACTTAAGTTTAGTTTCACTGAATTAAAACTATATTGGTTTGGTGTTCATTAGATTTAGCGCTTATTTATTTACTCCAAAGCCACTCCAATATCGGCCAATGTAGCTACGAGTGGAGATGTATCCCTTCGGGGCTACTTTACTCGCAGCGCTCTCCACATGCGGGGTAATTAGGTGACTCGCGGCGGCCAGCAGGGGGCGTGGTTCGGCCGCCCGCGCTGACGTCACTGGCGCGGAAAGTGACGGGAGGGGCGGGAACAGCACTGAGCTGATCCCACGTGTGACGATCGCATTCCCGGCTCGGTGATATTCTCCTAGCGGTGGCTCCGCTCTGCTGTCGCTCAGCCTGTGTGTGTGTTTGTTAGTGTCTGGCCGTGGTTGGGGTAGCAATGGAGGGAGATGGGAGCCAGGGCACGTCTCTAAGTGCCACTGATTCGCAGCACGACCCGGGGTAAGAGAATACGTAATTACCACACTTTTCTTGCGCATTATTTGTTACTAGTTAGAGGATTAAACAACTGTTACAAATGTATCTCTGTGCTTCTTTCTTCTTCCGGATACAGTTACCGCTCTCTCTGTCCTGTTTACATCTGTGCATTGTTTTATTATATTCGGAAGTAGGGCCTCCCCCTTTTTTAAGGTAGCTCGCTCGGCGAGCTTTTGCAAAGAGTACCGTCGCCGCTTTCCCTTTGCTTGGCTCGTTTTTTCTAAGTAGTTACACGTCAAAATGGCCGATCTGACATCTGGACTTACTTCTGCCGTGTGTTCTCTTTACAGTAAAATGTTTATCGGTGGCCTCAGCTGGCAAACGTCACCAGGTGAGAGGATGCGGTGTACCGGTTTGTGCGTTTGTTCCCGGCTGTTTTGTGATCGATCGAGTCCGATCGGGGCACTTGCGGTACGGGGTGAGTGTGCGTCTGTGCCAGTGTGCGTCTGTGCCAGTGTGCGTCTGTGCCAGTGTGTGTGTGTCCCTGTGTGTGTGTGTCTGTGTGTGTCTGTCCCTATGTGTATCCCTATGTATGTATGTGTGTGTCTGTGTACCTTCCCGTGAGCGCAAGGTTATATTAATCGCCAATGATCCCGAGTCCTCTATTCGACCCCCGTGTGCAACGCGGGTCTTTTTTGAAACTGCCCGTAAAGGCAGCCGCCGCTGACCGCCTCTGTCGCTCTTTCTGTCCGCAGACAGCCTCCGGGACTATTTCGGTAAATTCGGGGAAATCAGGGAGTGCATGGTGATGAGAGACCCGACCACGAAACGCTCCAGGTAATCGCCGCCTTTCTGTCTTGCACTGTTCGCCTGACTTTGTTTCCTCCTGTACTGCCCGTGTCGGTGTGCCATCCATAATGGCATTTTTCTGTTAATTAAGCTGCCCAGCAGAAAATCCTTGTCCCGGTCCCGCGTTGTGGTTTTACAAGCAATTAAACGAGCTGGCCGGCATCAGTGAGCTGGCGAGCGCAGCCACTTTGACATTGACGTGGGACGGAAGCGTCGGCTTTCCCGGCTCACTGAACAATTGCTTTTCCCCATTTGAAATGTATTTTTTAAAATAAACTATATCAACGAAGTAGCACTGCTCCGGCATTCAGCAGCTTATCTGCGTTGTCAAGAATGAGTAAAATGTAAAAGTACTACGGAAACACACTGTCTGTCCGGGCAGTTTTTTTTCCTGACCTCATAATTTTGCATGTCTGAAATGTTCAGCCTTGATTGAACTGGATCATATTCAGATCTTTAAATTCTGTCCCTTTCTCTCCCCTTCTTTTTCCAGAGGATTTGGCTTCGTTACGTTTGCAGACGCCGCCAGTGTAGATAAAGTCTTAGCTCAGCCTCATCACGAATTGGACTCAAAAACGGTACGTTGGTGTATTTTATCCTTGTGGTATTTGTAAGCTCTGTGTTTTAAATACATTGTGCCCTTTATACCCTTGTCTGGATGGGTTGCACCGTGGCGTTAATTAAATTACTCACTTCATACCAGACAGGAGTCTGGCCATGTCAGCTTAAAAATCCCGGAATTTCTCGGACCTTCGCGACCGGCCCTGTTACGCTGAAGGTGTTTTATCTGCGCGTTTGGAGATGTCAAATGAGGCGTCGCGTGTAAATGGAGAAAGATCATATTCGTCGAAATGAGGGGAAAAAAAACCGTGTGAACCCGGAGTTGTGATCTCGCTGTATTTAATTTTATTTAAACAGGGAACAATGAATGTAATGCATTTTTACAAGAAATCGATTTTCCCCCCGAGGGGACAGACCCAACATGAATCTCTGTGTCGTTGCAATTTATTCTGTGATAGTTCATTTGAGCTCTAGGCATTGAATTCATCATGATCCCCTTTACCGAAAAGGGTTAGAAATCTCTCTCGCGCTCAGTGCCAGTAGGTTGCAGATTTAAATCCCCGCTACGGCGGCCAGGCGCAGCCCGGTAACCCCGGACAGCGGCCTGAAACATGCGGCTCCCTTCACGGTTTACAATCCCTTTCATGGAGTATGAGATGCTGCGTAAACTGGGTCTGGTAAATTAACACTCTAAGGAAGAACCTTAAAATAGCCTACATGCTCTACACCGCTGGATAAGTTTAATCTTTCTTATGAATAATAATACAATAGGTCTTCATTTGTACATAGAAACGAACATTGGTAGCTGGTAATATGCCGTGCTTCGATTTCTGTCCTTATGTAGGATCCGACTAGTATTTTTTACGTACCCTACCTCGTCATTTCGAAAACGAAGGGAAACATGGGTTGTGTATTTTAAACGGATTTAGACGTTTGTTTGCATGTGCCGTGGGATGGAGATTCGTGGGAATTTTCCCTCAGTTGTAAAACCACGCGTGAAATATTGCAGTCCTGTAAAACGGGATTTAATTTCCTTTCCCGCGTTGCACCCGATCCTGACATTTCTCCCCGTACAGATGCCGATGCGTTACACTTTATACCAATTCGGCAAATATTCACGGGTCTTAGAAGATGCACGTTTGGAAATTAAGTTGGTGCGGAATTTCTGCGATGAAGTATGACAGATTTTGCCGGGAAGTTTGTGCCGGTAACAGCACCTGCTGACAGTGGTGGCGGGGGCTTACTTTGTCCTGAAGGGTGCAAGGGCTCAGATCCTGCGATATGCGGTTCTTAACGTCTGCATGGACGTCTGGCTCTACGCCGCTTCTGAGAGAAAATAGCTTATCAGTCATCGGGGCTGTAAAGAAGAATGTGAATTTGCGCAGTGTTACCGCGATTCTGTCTGGCGTTGTGTCTCTGCAGGGTGTACCGTAGGTCATCCAGTGCTGCGTTTTGGCCCAGAGGCCACAGGCCACTGATTCGTTATTAAAACACCAGCTGCTGAACACGGATTGGAAGTGAATTCCTGCCCCAGGTGCTGGCATCCAGTGATGTGGAGAGTATGCCGAAAGTGGGAGGGGCTTATCGCACGGCTTATCAAATCAAACAGAGTCATGCCGCTGTTTGTCAAACCTAACTGCCCCGACCTCAGGCATATCCACGGAAGGACAGTGTCTGAGGCTGGTTGCTAACCAGTAGATCACTCTTCAGTGAGTAGTATTTGAGTGCTGCTTCCTGATTGGCTATCTGTGGTGTGGCGATGTCTAGCTGGGGTCCCGTGCTCTGCACCAGACAGGTGACCCTGATATGTCCTGTGCTGGCAGCTAGGTGGCGTAGTGATGTAGGCATCAGAAAGTTGCCAGTTGGATTTCCCTGAGTAGGCAGAGTGACATTACTGCTGACCATGAACCCCAGCCTGCTCCAGGGACTGGGTGGCCCTGGTTTCCTCAACCACTTTCCTGGTTTAAATCACTTCAAATAAAATCAATAAAAAGTAAATGGGAGATTTCTAATTCTAAAAATCCAGATTCTGCAGGTATATATGAAACTGTATGGTGTGAATAAATGTACACGGGCAAGTAATCACAGTGATAACAATCGTTGTTATTGACGTCATTTGCTGCAGACGAACGGAACATCCTCAGTGTGCTCAGACGTCGTGTGTCTGTGTATGTGGGTCTTTGAACAGAATGGGGTCTTCGCTTCATCCGCAGGTGCATCTTCAGACGTTCAGTTAGCGCTTTCCTCTTGGGAGGCGGGCTAGGGGCAGCAGGTGTTGTGGTCTCTCCCCTTCCTTGGGGGGGTGGGAGGGGGGGTTTCGGAGTAACCGATGATGTGCCGCGGGCGGGTTGTGCAAGGGGGTGGAGGGGGGGGGCGTTTTGAGCGCTCACCTGTCTGAGGCTCAGGCTGTTTCCGAAAGTTCCCGTCTTAAAATATCAGTTTTGGTCTTGATCTTGACTCATTTGGAGAGTGAGTGTTGGGGACTAGTTCAGTTTTTAACCCCCCCCCCCCCAAAGACTAGGGTATGAAATGTAATGCACATATCCTGCTGTTCGTTCCTGGGTGTTTCGCCTGTGAGGGTCTTCCGATGTCACACTCGCGTTTCTGCAGGCCTTGTCACACAGGGTAACATCTGCTCAATTTTTATTCTCAGAAGATCAGTGAAAAAAAAGTGTGTGGGGGGTAAATGTATAAAGCTGGGGTGGGGAAGAATGCAGCTCGGTTACAGCATAGGTGCTGTGCAGCCTGAGAGCAGAAAGTACATTTTAGCCGTGTGAGTGTGTGCGTGTGTGTGCGTGTGTTTGTGTTTGTGTGTGTGTGTGCATGAGTGTGTGTGTGTGCATGAGTGTGTGTGTTTGTGTTGTGTGTGTGTGTGTGTGTGCGCGTGTGTGTGTGCGCGTGTATGTGTGTGTGTGTGTGCGCGTGTGTGTGTGCGCGTGCGCGTGTGCGTGTGTGTGTGTGTGTGTGTGTGTGCGCGTGTATGTGTGTGTGTGTGCGTGTGTGTGTGTGTGTGTGTGTGTGTGTGTGTTTGTCCCCACTACATGGTAAAACCTGTCACGTTTTAGCTTGTAGGCCCTTTTTGTCAGTCCCCACAATATAAACCTTAATTTTATTTTAAAAATCTGTGAATATAATCAAAACTACAACAGTTAAAAGGATTATTTATAGTTAGGATTAGGGTTATGCCCATAGACATCAATGGAGAGTCTCCACCATGACAGGAGTATATGAACTGTGTCTCTCTCTCTCTCTGTCTCTGTCGGTCTGTGTTTCTGTCTGTCTCTGTCGGTCTGTGTCTCTGTCGGTCTCTGTCTCTCTGTGTCTGCCTGTCTGTCAGTCTGTGTCTCCGTCGGTCTCTGTCTCTATGTCTCTGCCTGTCTGTCAGTCTGTGTTTCTGTCTGTCTCTGTCTGTCTCTGTCGGTCTGTGTCTCTCTGTCTGTCAGTCTGTGTCTCTGTCGGTCTGTGTCTCTCTGTGTCTGCCTGTCTGTCAGTCTGTGTCTCCGTCGGTCTCTGTCTCTCTGTCTCTGCCTGTCTGTCAGTCTGTCTTTCTGTCTGTCTCTGTCGGTCTCTGTCTCTCTGTGTCTGCCTGTCTGTCAGTCTGTGTCTCTGTCGGTCTGTGTCTCTCTGTCTCTTCCTGTCTGTCAGTCTGTGTCTCTCTGTCGGTCTCTCTGTCAGTCTGTGTTTCTGTCTGTCTCTCTGTCGGTCTGTGTCTCTCTGTCTGTCAGTCTGTGTCTCTGTCGGTCTGTGTCTCTCTGTCTCTTCCTGTCTGTCAGTCTGTGTCTCTCTGTCTCTGCCTGTCTGTCAGTCTGTCTGTCTGTCTGTCTGTCTGTCTGTCTTTCTGTCTGTGTGTATAAACTGCTCCAGTCCCATCCCATCTACATTTGGCCCAATAGAAAATGTTAAACATAATCACTCTTCTCGCTGCTTTATTGAACATAAATCACTGTTGAGCTGCAGACTCTCCGCTCTCTGTTTGGGGAGGGGGGGGGGATACTGGCTGCCTGCGTAAACATCGCCATCGTGTTTTGGGTGGACCTTTTGGCCATTTCATTTTTTCCCAGTTTATTGTTCTACAAGCAGGAGTTTCCCTGCTCTGACCTTTGCTTTGCTCCTTTAAGCCTTAAGATTTCAGAGGCCCCCACCCCCCACCTACACTGTGGTCTTTCCTGAAGAGCAGGAGTAAATACAGGGGTGTGGCCACTGGGGCACTGGCCCTACCCGAAAGCTGATTGGCCCCCGGAGTGCTCCCACCCCTTTCATGGACCTATTTCAATTGGCCGATAAAAGCTGCACCCCTCTCTATGAATCATGGCCCCTATTATATCCCCCACGTTAAAAAAAAATCCCAGCATTGCCCCTGTGGAAGCGTGAGACTCTTTTTTTTTTTTCGTTTGAAGGTGTCATTTGGTGTCGCTTAAATTCAGCGTGGGATAGGACAGACCACCGTATGACATGGGTCGTCTTGGTTACAGGTTAATTAGGTGATCATTATTGCTTGCTGAGTGTTTACCTCTGGGCTCATTCGGTGACCTGAGTAGGTGGACAGATGATCGCCCCCCGCCCGAAATGCTTGCCATCCCATCTGTAGATGCTCTGGCTATGATTGGTTTTAAACGTCATTACCCCATCTTCTGATTGGCCTGCTTAGGAGGGATATCTTTTGCAGACGAGGGCACCTTCCCCCCCCCCCCATGTCGTGGCCCCCCGGTTTTCAGGGCTGATAAAGCTGCCCTGTCGACCTTCTTCCTTTCGGTTTTATTGATCTCTGTTTCTTTCAGGTTTAGCGTAGCGCTCGTCACGGCTAAAGAGAAATTTTCCCATAAGTCTCAGAGACAAGTGGGTGGGGCCTGAGATGGGAGATTATTGCACTGTGGTATACAGTGTTTTTTTTCCCAGCTTTTGCTTTGTTTGCTGAGATTGTAACCAGGTCTTCCGTGGTTCTGCTGTCTCGGCAGGGGTGGGATAGTCTGCTCATGACTCCCCAAATGACTCGGTATGTCTGTGACTCGCGGTCTGTCTGTGACTCTCTGTTCAGGCCCCTTGTGAGCTGGTGTGTGAGTGTCGGAGTCCGCAGCATCTGAGCTGGGGGAGAAAATGAAAGAAGTAATTTAAGTGCAGTGCACAGCACCCCCTCCTGGGGAAGTCCCCCCCCCCACAACAGGCTGTGGTCTGATCAGTTACTGTAACATTTGCTTTACATGTGGAGCATCAGCCGGTGTGATGGGCTTTAAACGGCTGAGGAGGAGGGCTGTGAACCCACTTAAGGGTCTGTGTGTGCCCGTCCACAGGACCATCAGATTAGGTTTAAAGACCGTGGCTACCGACCTTGCCAGGCAGCTCATTCCCGTTCTGCTCTGCCTCAGCACCAGCTCTGTAGGTTGTAGGCTTGCATCCCCAGAGTTAAACTCACCGGCAGGTATCTGCGAAGCATGTCGAATACGGCTTTATGAAAGTCACTCTTGTGGTTTTGCTGATAAATCACCTCATTGCTAATTATATGCCATCTCCACCCCCTCCCGATTTTTCTCTTTTTGTTAGTGCAGATTGACCCTAAAGTGGCCTTCCCTCGACGCACACAGCCCAAGGTAAGCGGCCGCCCCCCCCCCCCCCCCCCAAACCTCATTTAGGCTTTGGGAGCTCAGTGTGTGTTTGTGTGTGTGTGTTACGTGTGACAGGCTGAATTTTGTGGTGAACACAGCACCCCACTCTGTGTTTTGGTGGGGGGCGGGGCTTCTGTTGTAGTCCTGGATGCTTAATGATGTTCCACACGGTCACCCCCCCCCCCCACCAGTAGCCCCCAAGTATCTCTGTGCTCCTGACCTGTCCTCTCCCCACATTTGCTGTTGCCTAAACGCAGTGTGAATAGCACAGGGCTGCTATTTCTGGAAGCGCGTTTGCACCTCGGTTGCGTGGTGTTTGCCGCGGCTGTGGGTGGGGTGGGGGGGAGGGGGGGGGGGTGCTGTGGCTTCCCGGGGCTGCGTCCGGAGCCGGCGCCGGGGAACGGCGGGCCGCAGGGCGCCACTCATTAGCTGGAAAAAGCGTTTTCATTTGCGCGAGTATTAGGGAGCCGCCGTGGATTTCAAAGGATTCCCGAACAATAGGATTAGGCCGGATTAGCGCTGCCTGTCGCTCCCTCCCCTTTGTGGAAAATTAATTTGGAATGCCGGGGGGGGTGACGTCTGCAGCGGGACCGTGTCTGTGTCACAGGCGTCGGTCACCTTCCCTGCGTTTCCCACGCCGTCTCGTCCCAGATATACCTGACGGGGGGGTGCTCCCAGGTCAAATGTGTCCCGACAGGATTCCTGATCCGCCAGGTCATGGTGTGCATTAAACGTGAGGTGACACTGTCAGCGTATTAAACGGGAGGAGATATTTGTCATTCTCAGTCTCACGCCGGCGCGAGTGAATCAACTGATTTTAGTTTTGCTGGAGGTCATACAGATTTACACCTGAGACGTGGAGGAATCGGTTTTCCTTGTGCCTAAGTTAAAGGCGCCGTTTGTTGGCAGGAGCTGTGGGTGGGGCTACGTGCTGGAGTCCCACCTCTTGGGTGGAGCTTCGCTGTGGAATGGTGTACTCTGATTGGCCCGGTATCACCCTCACTAGCTCCGAACCCTGTACCCAGCCTTTGTGTCTTTCTCTCACTTACATCCTCCCTTACCGGTACCTGTGGCCTGCCTCCCTCCATCCGTCCATCCGTGGCTCTGGAGAATGAATTGCCGCTCAGTGGGCGAGGTCTCTGTCTCTCCCGGGAAGCTGTTGCATTATGGGAAAGGTGCCTCGACTGTCTCATCTTAAGATCGGAGCGGGAGCTCGACTGATTCCCAGAAGGTTTCCTACAGCAGCTGGAACTCCTGAGGACATCAGCCTAAACTTGACCTTGGTACTAATGCCAAGCCCGAATTGACGCGTAACCGCGGCCCAGTTGTGCATGTCCGGCTGAGTTCTGCATAGTGCTGCACTAGCAAGTTCTGTCCATTAGGCTGGTGTTTATTGGGTCATCTGCCCCTAAACTCACGCTCTCACTTTAGCTTCAGTATGGGACTTTGTTTTGCTGCCTATTGGGGCTCTGCCCCTTTTGATAGGTTATATCGAGAGCCCCTTCTCTCTTCCTGTGGGTCCTTATGCCGCCTCTCGGATCAGAACCTCGCTCTCGGCAGCGCAGCGGTCTTGGAGCGCCGAGCGTCACATGTGGCACCAGCGTCACGACAGAAATAGCAGCAGGTAAAATTAGCAACAGCCTCATAGATTGACTCACAAGTAAATTGATGTTGCGCAAGATAGGCGCCTGTGTAAAGGCACGGGGGGGGGGGGGGCGAGGCGGACCCCTCCAGACCACATCTCACACGGTCTCCTCTTTCAGCCCCACCCACGGTGTGAACGCTTGTGCCTGTGGGAAGTGCGCCCGCCTGTTTGTGGTCGCCGTGGTGACCGCCCTCGCTCAAGCTACGTCGCAGTGCTGTATTAGCGGTCCTGCTCATATGGTCCTGCTCATATGGTCCTGCTCATATGGTCCTGCTTCAGGACGTTCCATTCGCCATTATACTTGCTTGAGGGTCTCGGCGGGAGGTGAAACGCAAAGCCCAGCTTTGGCTTGGGGGCAGTCGAACCGCTAGACGTCTGCGAGCGCGTTAGTGTGACCGCATCCGCTGTCCTGTGCTTGCTCTCCTTCCCCACAGTCGCTGTGCTCACCAGCGTCCTTGTCCTCCTACTCAAGGCCAGTGTCAATAACTAACAATGTCGTCTGAATTCTGCTCCCTCCCTGACCTGGAAATATTTTTGCTACTCACCCCCCCCCGTAGCTTTTAACTGCCACCTCTCCTTAAGCTGACTGGTCCCTCCCCTTATTCTGATTAGCCCCACCCCATGCTGATTGGCCCCTCCCCTTTAAGCTGTACAGCCCACCCCCACCCGTGCTCTCAGTTCCCTGCAGCTCCATAAATCTGCTGCTAAATTTAGCGGTAGCTTCTCACAGAGGCAGAACTTCCACACAGAGCCACTCACGGGGGGGGGGGGGGGGGCATCATTTATGGACCGTTTCTCTGCTCATCCTGCACCACAAGCTTTCCTCCGGTATACCTGGACTAACTCGTTGTTCCCCTGTGTTCTACCTACACTAACTAGCTGTTCACCAATGCCATGGTCAACCTGCACTAACTAGCTGTTCACCAATGTCGTGGTCAACCTGCACTCACTAGCTGTTCACCAATGCCGTGGTTAACCTGCACTAACTAGCTGTTCCCCAATGCCGTCGTCAACCTGCACTAACTAGCTGTTCCCCAATGCCATGGTCAACCTGCACTAACTAGCTGTTCACCAATCCCATTGTCAACCTGCACTAACTAGCTGTTCACCAATCCCGTTGTCAACCTGCACTAACTAGCTGTTCACCAATGCCATGGTCAACCTGCACTAACTAGCTGTTCACCAATGCCGTGGTCAACCTGCACTCACTAACTGTTCACCAATGGCGTGGTCAACCTGCACTAACTAGCTGCTCACCAATGCTGTGGTCAACCTGCACTAACTAGCTACTCGTCTATGCTCTACCTGCACTAAGTAGCTGCTTTCAGGTGGTGTACCTATACTCACTAGTGGTTCACCTGTGCTTTACCTGCACTAGCTAGTTGTTTTCCTGTGGTTTTCCTGCAGTAACTAACAGTCCACCTCTTGTCCACCTGCATTAACTAGCCATGCACATGTATACACCTGCACTTTTGCTAATTAGCAGTTCACCTATGGCCTATGGTTCGCCTAGCTGATCTAACTGATCTAACCAGCTGATCGACCTTAGTCTACTTGCATTAGCTAGCTGACTCCCTGTTCTTCCTCACTGGGCCGGCTGGTCTCGCATGACACTCATGCCCTTTCACCTTTGACCTTTCTGCGTTTAAGGCACATGTCCCTGCCGCTGAGGGAACAGCAGATCTGGGCTGCTCTGCGGCTCCCTGCTCGCCGGAGCTGCTATTTACGTCCCCCAGCCAGTCACTTTGGGGAGTTGGGGGTGGGGGGGGGGGGGGGGTTATGCTGTGGCAATGACAGCATGTACAGCAGTTACAAATGGAAATAAATATTAGCGCTTAGTTGGCTATTACAGTAATTCTGAAAGCAGTCAAGGGGAACTGCTCCTCCCCAGGTGAGCGATTCGTAACCCTCATTACTAGATATTTATGGGGGAACCTTCTGAGGGACACAGAATGGTACAGTCCTATTAGGAGGCTGTGGGCTGGTCCACTTTGGGATGACAGGATGGGGGGGTTAGCATGACTGATCATTGGTGGGGCTCCTGTTGACTCTGAAAGTGAAACAGTGAAATGGGAGATTCATAAAAATAAAAAGCTGCTCTGCTGAGCCACCTGTGAGAGGCCTGAGCCAGGCTTCGTGTGTCCTGGGGGGTCCAAGTGGGGGCCCTGGTTTTTTTTTTCCGGGGCCCGTTTCCTGTCACTCACCCCGTGAGCGCGGGGCTATCAGAAGGGAAGGAAATGGCTTTTGTGGCCCTGGCAGGCGTTTGCCTCCCGGGCTGTGTGCCCTCAAGCCCCACCCCCTCAGCCCCCCCCCCCCCCCGCCTTTTCTGGTATCTTCACACTGTCGTCCCCTCCCTCTTTGGTGCCATTCTCCACACGTCTTTTCTGGTTTCCTGCATACGCCGAGGGCCGGGCCGCGTGCTCCGGTGAGATCTGCCAAACTGACGAGGTTCCAAGCGGCCTCCCCGGCCCACGAGATCCCCCCCCCCCCCGTCCTGCTCTTCAGGCCCTGTCACTCTTCACCAAAAGCCAGCAGTTAAATGGTTCATCAGTGCTCGTTCCACGGTGTCAGTGGGCAACGCCTGCCAATGGGCTATCACATCTGCAGAAAGATTCATATTTATGTCGTCCTTACGCAGAGCGAGGACCCCCGCTGGAGGTATTTTGCATCCTCTGCCAAATCGCACGATCTCTGACCCTGGGGGAAAGATGCAGTGGATTGGCTGCGAGTCTTGGGCGGAGCTGGTCCAATGGGAGGGCGTGGTGGGGCGGAGTAGGGTCATCGGCGGCCAGCAACAGTCGCGTGGACCGCGTGTGAAGGACGTTCAGCTGGCCTCTTCCTGATGTCCTGGCCGTGAGTGACTCAAGGTCGCCGTCAAGGTCAGGCCGCTGAGATTGTTTTTAAGGTCCCCGTCACAATGTGCCCGGTGCTGATAAACTGCATCTGGTTTAGCTAACCCCATAGAGTCAGGAAGGTGGGACGTTTACCAGGATAATCAGCTGGTGTTTTGCTCTGTCTGTCTGTCTGTCTGTCTGTCTCTCTGTCTGTCTGTCTCTCTGTCTGTCTGTCTGTCTCTGTCTGTCTGTCTCTCTGTCTGTCTCTCTGTCTGTCTCTCTGTCTGTCTCTCTGTCTGTGTATATACCGACTCTCTCTCTGTTTGATATTTACCTGGATCAAAGTGAAACTCCCCCCCCCCCCTTGCCGTCGTGTGAGAGGCAGCAGCTGGAGGTGGGTGGGCGGGGGGGAGGGGTATCGCTGCATCTTTATTTTTGTTTTATTGATCTTCCTTCCTCCGTTATGTTTTGTGGAAATCGGCCTCCTCCCGACAGGGGGTGAGTCCCCATCCCGGGGTCGATCAGCACAATAGAAGCTAATGGAAGCCCCCACTTCAAAGGCAGCTGGGGGTGGTGGTGGGGGGGGGGGGCTTTGCCCGTCATCGGGCGGTACTAAGAAGATTAAAGCCTCTCTGTGCTAATCAGGCTTGATTAGTTGGGTCTGGAGTGCCAGCTGTTTTTGGCGATACAGCATGCGGGGGGGGGGGGGACGGTGAGCCCGTGGTGTGTTTTTGGAGGGTAGATGGGGGCACGTCGACGGCAGCGCTGCTTCCCCTCTATGATGCAACCTCACTGGGTGCCAGAGAGCTACATAGGATTGTGAACGGGCCGTTGTGGTCCTTGCGTCAGCTTCTGTGTCCGGGGTGACCTGTCTCTCCGGAAGAGGTGGACACCAGCGCTCCTCTGCCTGGGGCCAGGAGGTGTTGGACTGCCGTTCAGGATCAGCGTGTTCCCTTCCCTCCGGGCAAAGCTCAGGCGCCCGGGTGCAGGGAGGAGATTCCCGGTCAGCTCTCACCCTCCCTCCTCCTGCATCTATGGGCCGTCGAACCAGAAAGCTTATTTTTTTTTTATCAAGTGTGATTTCATTCCAGTACCAGTAGGTGGTGCTGTGTTTAAGGACCGTGGCTCCTTCCTGGCAGGCTGCCGGTGTGGTTCGCGGACCAGCTCACCACAGGAATGGGGATTGGGAAACGCAGAGATCCGTTTATTTTCAATAAATATCTCTGCAGCGTCTCTAAACTGAGAGCTTCTATACTTTTTCCGTTTCTGCTTACCTTCACCCCACTTAGTCCTGTGTGTTTGTGTGTTTGTGTGTGTGTGTGTGTGTGTGTGTGTGTGTGTGTGTGTGTGTGTGTGTGTGTGTTTGTTTGTGCACATGTGCATCTGTATTTCTCCAAAAGCCACCAGCAGTTTCAGGGCTCTGGTAATGAGAGGGGAGTGTTCTGAAACGCTCTCTTTAGCATTTTTTTAAAACATTAATTCTGTTTTGAGCAGCAGGTGGCGTACTAGTTAGGGAGCTTCATTTATATGCCGAAACCTGCAGGTTTCTACTGCAATCTGCGTGGCGCCCTCGCGCCTCTTCAAGGCGGCCTGGCGTGACGCGCTGGTTTCGGAATAACACGGACGCTCTGTTATTCCTGGGAGCGTCTGAGGCGGCTGAGCGGGGGCATGATTGGCCACGTGGGCGGGCGGCTGTGGTTTCTGCTCTAAATTGCTCTGGTAATTATCCTGTAAGGAGAGATGGCCTTTTCCGGGCGGCCGGTTCCTATTGTGCTCTCTCTAATCGAAATCGGGGTTCTTTTTTTGGTCTGCCGTCGGTGGGGGCGCCCCCTGCTGCCCGTCCGTGTGCCCCGGCACGCGTTTTCCTCACCACGCTCCTTGAATGGGGGGCGTTCTCTGGCTGTTGGTCGCTTTTGAAGAGCGTTTGAGATCATTAACTGCCGCGAAACCCTTCAGAAGGCTGTTAATAGCCTCCATGCGATTAGCTGCACTGAGCGCCGCTCACGTCTGCCCTCGGGGGAGTGATTTGCCCCCCCCCCCCACACGCACAATGGCTGCTTCTCCCCTCCCACTCATTTCGGTTCCTGGGATCCTCGGCGTTTTCCTCGGTCAGAATTTTCATGCAATAATCGTGCCTGGCAAACCACATGACCTTTGACCTTCCGCTGTGCACAGTCTGCATCGGCTGTGCTTTTTTGAAGGCGGAGCCAGCCTGACGTGTGACAGACACGGGGACACAGGACGAAGACGGAGGATGAAGATGGAGGCAGCTTACCAGGAACATGCATATGAGATTGTGGCATTGTTTTTGAAGACTGGCCTCTGACTCCCGCCTCTGGGGGGCGCTAATGGGATAAATGTGCCACGGAGGAGCCTGGGGCGTTTGGCGGATTACGCGCATTGGCATGGCGGTGCGCGGGGTGCGTATGGCCGCGGGGCTACTCTGGCTCCACCCCCTCCATCGCTCGCCAGGCAGCTGCCCAAAATAGCTCAGTCACAGCGAGCTGGGTACCCTTGGCCCTAGGGATGAACTGCTTGCTGTTTAAGCCCCACCCCTCCCTTTCTGATGCGCTTTTCTGCCAAAGTTAGGGTGGGGCTGGACATCTGTGGAGGTCTGCATAGTGTCCCCTCTGTGTGGTCTTTCCCTGGGGGGGGGGGGTCACTTGCACCTACAGGCTGTAGCTGGCAGCCCTGGGGCTGGCGGGGGCACGGGGGGTGGAGTGACTCAGTTCTGACGCAGAACCTCAGACGCTGATGTTGGCCTGCTGGAAATGGCCACAGGCTGGGGACTTCCCTCATAGCTGTGTTGGGATGATACCACTTTTCCTTTCTGGGGGAGGACGGGTGACGCAGCCCTCTCACCTGTGCTTACAGCTTCCCGAATCAGAGCGGGACCTTCCCCAGTCCAGCAGGGTGGACAGGGCAGGACAACGAGCTCTGTGTTCTCCCGGCCTTCAGGGGGTGAGGGAGCTTGTTCTCGAACTTCCTCACCTGTGGGTTTTACGTTCGCGGATATGAGGGAGCTCTCAGGCCGACGGACAGGCTGACTCGCTTGTAAACAGGGGGCCCACTCCGTTAAATGCTCAAACACTGCGGTACCCAGGAGTCGGCATGAAATCTGCACTCTGTCAGCGATTAATGATGTCTGCCTGTGTGAACAGGCATTGTGCGTAAACACCGCACAGTTAATCCTGTCACCTGGAACAGGGAGCGTAGCGCTGTTGGGATTCACACTATGAGGCACAAGGTCAGTGAAAGACAGCGACCCAAACTCCCCACCCACCCCCCTACAGCCCCCCTTGAACTCCAACACCGGCAGCATGGCGTCGCACAGCACTCCGGGTAGGGAGCTGGGCAGGGGTCAGTACGTTAAAATCCACCCCCAAGAGCTTACCCTCTCCAGCAAAGTGCCCAACCATCACTGACTTAACGAGCGGTGGCTATTTTAGTCTGGTAATTAAATAATCCTGGACAATGGGACGAATAACTAGCTTATTAAGTGATATCAGACTATGTTGTTTGACATGTGTGTCACTGTTAAAATGGGTTTTATCTTCCCTGGAGGAAGAGAGGAGATCGTAATCAGTTGTCGGGGGTGAGTGTTAAAAGGCTGGCAGGCAGGCTTTTGTGGGGTGAAGCGATACTTATCACTCTGGCAAGGTGGTGTTGAAATGAAACTAGACTTGTGTGTCTTGTAATGGTTTTGTTTAACCCACCCCCCCCCCCCTCCTCCCAGTGGTACTGGCCGATCCACTTGCATGACTAAATATGAAGTGAATGGTTTTGTGGACAGTTGGACTGTGCCATCTGTGTTTGGGAGGTGGAATCCAGCCTTTTCACTGACTGAAGTCACCTGTATCTCCTGGTGCGAATAATAAGCCAGTTGACTCCGCTGCGGTCTACTTTTGGTTTTTGTATCTACAGAAACCAAGTAAGATGCAGACTTTGGGGGGGGGGGGGGGGAACAAACCCACCCACCAGAGGGTAGCGTGTCTGGTTTGATCAGTCTCCTCCGTGTGCCCTGGGGGGTGTATCTTTGGTGCATCCTATGGAGTTGGTCCTACTCCCCCTGTCTCCTGCTGTCCCCTGGTAAAGTGACTGCGGCATCGGCCTTTGAGGCATGTCCCCAAAAGGGCCATGTGTTCATTCAGGATGCGGCCAGATGGGGGCGCTCTGGGGGGGGGGGGAAGGAGTCCTTATGGTGATGGAAAGCTTTGGAAAATGCAGCGTGTGTACACTGGGCCTGAGGGCAGAGCGGCTCCTGACAAAGTCACCCATCTGGGTGTTTATCATCGGGGTTTTGCTGAGGTAGAGTTCGAGGTCGGCAGCTGGGTCATGTTACAGTGCCGCTGTGTGTGTCTGTGTGTATATATGTGTCACTGTGTGCTTGACTGTGTGTGTATGTGAGAGAGAGGGAGTATGGGTGTGTGTTTCCGTGTGTCTTGGGCCCCATCTTCCCCTCCAATTAAAATGATCCCTTCTCTCGTTTCCAGCGATAAACAGGCCTGCGTGTCACTGGGTCCCACGTTCCCGGTTTATTTTCCGTAATCCCTTAAAGCCCCGGCTTTCTGTGCTGGATCATTCCAGGGAAGCGGGACAGCGCCGCGGTCTAATATCAGCCAGCGATGGTTTCTGACCCTCCAAATGAACGGGAGGCATGTTGTGGGGACCGCAGTAGTGCATTCAGGTCAAGCGTCAGACCGGTGTTAAAGCAGAAGGACCAATCAAATGTCTTGTGTAAGTCTGACAGGATGTCAGGGGAGACTGATATAAAATATAAAAGCCGTCCATAGCGGAACACGTGTTTCACACGCGGGAGGTTCGGCAAAAGCATTAATACCCATAATCCTTCAGGTCTACAGCAAACTGCTGATTGCGCTCAGGGAGTTCTGGGATTGGAAGACACTCCCCTTAACTGCTGGGTGCACTCTTGTTCTGTCTCTGTTTTTGAAGCGGCTCAGCCTCCCCGGTGAGTTTCAGGCGAGTGTGTTTTGAGTGTCACCGTGGGATTCGAACGCCTCCTTGTCCTGCTTTGCACAGCCGAGCGGGGGGGGGGGGGGGGGGTGGACAACAACGGAATGGAGTTCCGTTTGTTTTCTCCTGACGCGTCCTGTGAGATTCCTGTTTATCAGATGCATGTTTCATGAGTGCAGATGGAACAGTGTTACTGTATTGTTACTGAGCCAAGCTGAGAGTGCAGTTACCAGCTGGTTTGCTTACACTGTATTTGTGTGTGTGTGAGTGATAACAGGTCACACAGCATCCTTCAGGGCAGATATGCAAATGTGAGTGTAGGTTAGCCTTGACCTTTGATCTATAGCTGCCAGCCCTCCCCAGTCTCACCAATGCAGCCTGGACGCTCTGTCCATCCTTTGAAAAGTGACACATACAAGCGGTTGCTGCTTTCGTCCTTCAGGCTGTGTGTGGAATGACTGGTAGGGACTGATAGATTGCCAGAGGTAGAGGGAGCTGCCATGCGTCCAGGTGCACCGCCGCTAAACAGGGGTGGGTTACTGAGTGTTTTTTCCTGCATGACAATGATGCGATGCCCTCCGCTCTCTCTCATAGGCGCCTGACATGCAAGAAACCAGAGGTCCTGCATTCGGCAGCCTCTGCTCCCTTTCTGGTGTCAGTCCTGCTTCCCTGGCAAACTCGAAGTGATCAGGCTTCGATTAAATGGACAGAATCTGAAAGCCTGCCCCCTGTTGGAGACTTTGGCTTGAGGGCACCGCCCACTTACCGTCCACCAGTCTGTTTGCGGCTTCCAGTCTGCTTGGTTGAAGTCGTTTCAGAGCATTTGCTGGAGTAATTGTGTGCTCTTTGGTGTTTATGCAGAAATCCCTTCCTAAGTATCTGAGTGAGAAAAGGAAGGGGCGGGACTAATACAGGAAGTCGAGGATGGGGCGGGACTAATACAGGAAGTCAAGGCAGGGGCGGGACTAATACAGGAAGTCAAGGAAGTCGCTGGACTATTTCAGGAAGGCAAGGATGGGGCGGGACTAGTTCAGGAAGTCAAGGATGGGGCGGGACTATTACAGGAAGTCAAGGCAGGGGCGGGACTAATACAGGAAGTCAGGAGCTCCTGCTTAATGCTGGCATTGCTGCCACAGTGATCGGTTTATCTCCTGGTCACAGGCAGCTTTTTTCCCCCCTCGTTTTGGGAATCTGCGTTCCAGTCTGTGGGCTCAGCGCTGTCTACGCCTTACGGGGACACAGGTGACAAGCACAGTGACAGCAGGTGACAAGCACAGTGACAGCTGTTAAGAGGAGCCGCCAATCGATGGGACTCCAGGGCAGGTCGATGCGGTCAGACACCTGATATCATCTTCCGAGGTGGACGGCCGTCACACGCTGATCTGCATCTGAATGCCCTGTGTGATTCTGGCCGCTTCATTGCTGTTGTATAAATGTGGCCCTGGGCTGGTTCATTTGCTCTGAGTCCGAACGATTTGTTTGATATCGGCTCTGTGGCCCGGCAGGTTAGGATGCTGCGCCCGTGATCATGGGGTTGCTGGTTCAAATCCCAGCTTTGGCAGAGATCTTGGAGTTAGGCCGCTGAGCAAGGTCCGTAACCCCCCTCAGACGCTCCAGGGACTGACTGGTGCTGTTTTCTCGAACGAGTGTGCACCATGCCAGATGAAAGCGTATGCCAAATAAATGTAATGATTAAAACGTCCTGTGGGTAGATTGCTTGTTGTATTGAGAGGTTTAATTTGTTTTTGGTTTTTCTGAGTAGTTATTGTATTGTTTTTATTAAATATGAATGATTAATTTGATAAGTCTTGATATTCATTTTAAATGAATGTAAATGAGGTTTCGTTTAGTGATGGGGTAATAGCTCAGTGGGTAGCGCTGGTGTCTCACACACCTATAGTGATGGGTTCAAATCCCGCCTTGACTCTGTGTGTGTGTGTGGAATGTACGCCTGGCACTCTGACTGAGATTAGGGTTAGATGAGGAGTAGATGGAAGGGGGTGCGCTGTTGTACTGTGACATCCTGCCCCCAACCCGCGGCTGAAACGCTCTGTACTTTTTCCAGACAGTGAATCTGGGGCTGTCTTCCCAGACTGTGTCCTGCTGTTTTCCCACGGGTTGATCTGTCTGTCTGGGGGGATCAGAAAGACACGCCCCCTGTTTCCCATTTTCCAGTTGTCCCACAGCTGACCGCGGGTTGATGTCACTGCACAGCTGACCACTGCACCCAGCCCGTCGTTCCAGCTTAATAGTCGCCGTAATTTGCTTGTTGCTCCCCTGCTGAAGTTTTCAAGACGTTGCCTGAAGCGGCCGGCTAATTAGCATAATATCAATCTTTCAGGCTGAGAGACGGCGGCTCCTGCGGGTTTCCGGGTGCCGCTTACTGTTACCGTGCATCCGCACTCTAAGACGGGTTTGCTAAACTCCGACCCATCAGTGAGTGGCCAGCAGGGGGCGAAGTGGTTAAGGAACTGGATATATGTCATAGTTTCTGTTGTACTCTTGTGACCAGACATTAGTTAATGTCCGGAGTGTGTGTGCGTGTGTGGGTTTGCGTAAATCACATTTGAGCACCAAATTGTCCCCAAAGTGTAGTAACACCTGAAATTTCCCTGCTTTTTGGGGACAGGGGGCAGCACCCTCACCTCATTTGTATAACCTCAGTTTTATAAAAATATGTGAATGCAATCAAAGAAGTAAAAATGCCAAAAGTCTTGTATTTGGGTTGGTTACTTATGGTTAAGGTTAGGGCTGGGTAGGGGTTAAGGGTGTCGTGATTGGGATTAGGGTTTTTCCCATAGAAATGAATGGACAGTCCCCATTTAGATAGGAAGACCAACTTGTGTGTGTATGTGTGTGTGTGTGTTCAGAGCTGTTTTTATCACTGACATACATTTCCAGCATCGCTGCCCCAGCATAACAGACGGACTGGCAGCAATTAGACATGTGAGGAGATGATGTCCAGCAGCACTAACAGTAAACAACGTTATGGTGGTAAACCATTGGAGGCAGGCAGTGGGGGGGGGTCGAGGTGACCCCTTTATGAGGCCCGCATTTCAGCTACGGCACCCCAACCAATCCCCTGTATCCCCTGAACTGCTGGACGCCACCCCCTGACCCTTGGGGAGGGGCACAAACACCCCCCCCCCCCCACACACACACACACACACACACACACACACACACACACGTCATTCCGGGGTTTCCCCTTCGGCTAACCCCTGTCCTAATTTGTCAATGAGAACTGCCAAAGCTGATGACGATGATGACGACGATGATGATGACGATGATGACAATGATGACGATGATGACATTGATGACGATGATGACATTGATGACGATGATGACGATGATGACGACGATGACGACGATGATGACGATGATGACGATGACGACGATGATGATGATGATGACGATGACAACGATGACGATGATGATGACGACGATGATGATGACGATGATGACGACGATCTTCCTGGAACTTCTGTCACGCGGGGCCTGTGGCTAGAGTGGGGCCTTTACCGTTAGACGCCGAGGACATTAGTGGTCAATATTGACTCTGCTTTGGAGTCATTTCAGGCTTTAATGCGTCTTCGTTCCTGCCTGCCAGCCGAGTTAATTGTGTTCTGAAAAATTAATGAGCTCTTTTTATTATTACTCGCGGTGTTGATGTTTTCTGAGCGCTTGACAAATAGCCGCCCGTCTTGAAGAGCGGAGCGAATGATTGTGACAGAGGAGTGGAGGGCCTCGTTTGTTTTGCCTCGTTTGCTCGCTGCGTCTTTTGCTCTCTGGACTATTGTGGGGGGGGGGGGGGGGGGGTGTTTAGGCCATCTTAAGCTGCAAGTTCCAGCATCAGGGGCCCCCACCTGGCGAAATCAGCAGGCTCTGCCTCAGGAAAACTGTTAAATGTATTAAATCTAACTCCCTAAATCTAAATCTTCCTAGCTCCCCCCCCCCCAGCAATTTTTAATGCCAGTAGCTAGTCATGTCAGCCTGGGGCCCCCAGAGAAGTTAATCGGCCCATTGCCCCCCAGGCCCCCGCTCTGTCAGACTCCCCCCCCCCGATTTGCTCTTACCTCCTGCTCTCTCTCCTTCTAGATGGTCACAAGAACAAAGAAAATATTTGTAGGTGGATTATCGGCAAACACGGTGGTGGAGGACGTCAAGCAGTACTTCGAGCACTTTGGCAAGGTAAGAGGCACTGGGGATTCCCTCTTTGGGGGCGGGGGGGGGGAGTTTTTCCCATCTCCCCCCCCCCCAACCCATTCCGGACTGTTCCTCTGCCCTGTTTCCCTTCAGGCTCCGCCCACAACCACTGCTGCGTTTTGGGAGGAGCCGATCTGACTCCTTGGTTTCACCTCAGGCCGGCTCGGGGCGCCTGGGTCGCAGCGCCCTCTGGTGGCGTGTTCGGGCCTGAGCATGACGGTGGCTTGGACTCGCGGTTGGGCCCGTGCGCCGGGCAGCTTGCGCTTACTGCGTCGTTGGAACCGTCTGCGGGCGCATGGGGAAATGACGTGCTCGCACTCGCGCGCTGGCTCCCGTCCCCGGCTCCCGTCGGGCTCCACACGGCTCTGTCTTCACGAGGCTCGAGGGTCCCTGCCAGCGTCCGGCCCTCGCTGGGCGCTCTCCTCTATGACCCCTGGCCTCCGTGACCCTTGACCTCCGCGGCGCCGTGGTTTGATCTCGCTCCCGCTGTGCGTCCACTCTCGCCTCGTCCCCGCTCGGTAATTTCACGGACCTCTCCGGGCGCCGATGTTTGCTGACACCGTGGAGCCACCTGGGCAGTGACAGTAACAGCCACCCGACCGCTGTCCTTGTGCTGACGAGTGCCTCATTTGCATGTCTAATTTGCATAGCTCGTTTGAATGAGTAAATATGGACTGGCTCGTCCCGTCTGGGGTGGGACGGCCGATCAGCGTTTTGGTTTGGTCTGTCGCTCTCTCTTTCCGTCACTCTCAGTATCAGTCATTATGCATTTCACAGTGGGGGGGGCGCCCTCACCTCCCATCCCAGAGTATTTCATCCTATGCCTCCTCCATAACACCCCCCGCCCCCCCCCCCCCCCCAACCCACATCCATCTGTGTCCCTCTGTGTGTCGGTGACGTTAAGTGGCTTGATAAAGGCCCCCCCTTCTCCAGCCTTAAATCAGCTCATTGTAATAATGGATAGGGGGGGGTGTCTCTCTTTTTATTGACATACTTATCAATCAGAGTGGCTCTGAAGCAACAGGCCTGGGGGGGGGGCGGATGCCCTTCCGCACGCTGCCTGACTGTCAGTGAGACAGCAATGCTCGTCCTTGGATGCCAGGTCTGTGCTCCGGACCTGAGACGCCATCCTCATGTCATGGGAGGGAGCTACCTCTCATCCAGCTGGGGGGTTAGGGGCCTCGCTCAGGGCCCAATGGTGACATCACTCTGTGGATGTGAACTGATCGAGCTGCCGATCACAGGCGCAGCATCCTAGCCCCACTGAGCCACACGTCACCTCCAGTGATTTATATTTGGCGCATGTGCGTGCGTTAATGGTGGGCGGGCTCAGCCTTCCCATGGGGTGCAGCCCGTCAGCCCTCTGCAGGCCCGACTGGGCCCCGCCTTCCCGGTGACATCGTCCGTCTGTTTGGCAGCCAACACCAGTGGCCCCGGGGCCCGTGGCGACAGTGTTTCCGCGTCCGCTCGGACGAGTCGACCGCGGCAGGCGTGGTGGCGCAGAGACACGCTGGGCTCGCGTCTGTCTGCGATTACGTAACGATTATGAGGCCGCGGGGGGGCTCGGGCCGCCCCCTTCGCCCCCCCGAGTGCTGTGCCGGCTGGCGCTCGGGGTCGCGACACAGCGCTTAGCAACCTGATAGCAGTGGCATTACTGTCAGAGCAGCAGTGATGGCGGCCATAACGTGCCCCACGCTGCCCGTATGGCCGAGCCCCCCACCCTCTTTCTGTGGGGTTGTGTTGGCTGGGGCTGGGGGGGGGGCAGTTTCTGCTCTCTGCCTCGATCAGCTTAATTCAATCCGTCATCCTCCGGAGCTTCCCCGTTTCCTCCAGAAAACCTGATTAA
This sequence comes from Brienomyrus brachyistius, assembly GCF_023856365.1. Taxonomy (NCBI): domain Eukaryota; kingdom Metazoa; phylum Chordata; class Actinopteri; order Osteoglossiformes; family Mormyridae; genus Brienomyrus; species Brienomyrus brachyistius. The sequence goes on from NW_026042310.1 coordinate 3,261,895, forward strand.
GTCCGTCGTGAACAATCAGATTGTACTGTTTATGTGCATCCCCCCCCCCCCCCCCCCACCCCACCCTTATTACCTCCAGGATGTTTCACACGCCAGCCCTCCCCAGGATTTAACCCCCTCACCGCCTCGGTCTTCCATCCACGTAGAAGCTCTGCGTTCCTCGCCCATTCAGACCCAGTTGTGGGGAAGGTGCAATTGGGGGTGGATGGGGGGGGGGGGGGGGGGGTTAAAGGGCAAATGCATGGAGCTGGAATGTTCTCCGTTCAAGTTGGGGTTGATCACTTTCTTAATATCTCCTGCAGGTTTCACAGAGAATATATAAATCATTACTGGACTAACTAGTACCCAGAACCCCTGGTGAGATTAATTAATAGCCCCCGTAACGACATTGCGTGGGCAGGGAGGTGGAGCAGTGAGGAGCTGAACCCCAGGTTGACCTCGGGGAGGGGGGGGGGGGCGATGTGACCCCTTCGGCGCGTGTGTCCGCTCACACGTCCGGCTGCCTCACAGACCTCGGCTTTCGCTCTCTGCCGCTACGCCCCCTGCTGTCCTGACCCGATTCTGCTCGCTGTCTCCCAGGTAGCGCCGTTGTCAAGGCACCAGTAATGGGCCTGAGGTCTAATCTCGACCCAGAGCTGTCCTTTCTATTTTTGGGTCCAGTTGGCGTCCTCTCGCTGGGTTTTCTGCGCGCAGTTTTTAACCCTCCAGATGGTGGCACCAGCAAACATTCGCCAGGCCTGCATGGAGAGTCGTTGCTGTGGTCGTTTTGCCGTCGAAGGCCATCTCTCTCTGCCGCTGTTTCCTGTTTCCGCTAAGACTTTACTTGCGATGATGGAAAGTCTATTTCCCAGCTGCAGACAGCTGTATTTTACGTCAGTCCTCTCTACCAACGGCATCAACCGTCAACCGTCGCCTAGAGATGAACCACAGTGGGGCAGCTGGGGAATATCCGATGTTGGGCTTCTTGTGAGCTGGGCAATGGTAGCGATTTCAGTTAAACGGCAGCTGGGATTGTGCTCCTGTCCTCCTAAGGCATTGATGAGCCCCCCCCCCCCCAGCTCCATCCCGCTGTTGCCCTAATTCATCCAGTCAAGCTGAGGTCAGGCTTTCTCTGTCTCATCTACGCAGTTCCCACCTCACTCTCCACGAAAAACAAACAGCTGCTTAATTTCACCGCCAGGCTGCTGAGAGCCGGTCGATTCGACGTGCGGACGGAGAAGCCGGTGGCAGAGGCTATCCCACCAGCTCCTCATTCTCCTTTTTGCTGCTGTTTTTGACCCTCTGTGATGTTATGGTCTGGCAGTAGTGTAAAGACACGCTGCCCTCTGGTGCCTGGGAGGGTAATTGCTGCATCCTGATTTGGGGGTAATTTGGCATCCCACTAATGGGCGCAGTGGGCTGTCTCGGGTCAGTGAAGATACTGCCGTGGTAACAGTCACACAGCAGCCCTCCATCCCCTAATAAGCATCACATTAAACCCCCTCCCCATCCTGCCAGACATATCTCTTGCGATGGGGTGTGTGGATGAGGCTTGAATATTTAATAAGGTGTGTTTATCCGGCCCCCAAACAGTGCCTTACATGCAGACCCCCCCCCCCCCCCCCCCCACTGAAAGGCTCTCCGTGGTTTATTAGAGTCTAATAAAAGAAAGTCTTTGAAGAGACAGCTGCGTTTGGCCCTCTCTCCCTCGCTCTCTCCCTCTCTCGCTTTCTCTCCCTCCCTCTCTCACTTGCTTGCTCTCTTTCTCTGTCTCTCTTCGAAATGAGCCCCCGTCGGCAGCTGCAGCCACGGGGAAACGGCGCCCCCCGCAGTCGGCCGCCTGGTCCTGTTGGCTTGGGCAGAGGAGCCTCTAAGGGCTGCGAGTCGACGGCTGTGCTGGAGCTTCTGCGCTCTGGGGGGCTCCTTTCTGTGGGAGGAACCTGCAGTCTCCTCTCTCCTCGTTTCTCTGTTCTGTTCTCTCCCCTCTCTCTCTCTATCCCAGCTCTCTTTCTCTTCTCTCCTTTTTCTCACTTCTCATTCTCTCCTCCTTTCTGTTCTCTCTCTTGGACACTAAATCCTTTCCTCTCCCTCGTCTCCTCCACTTTTTCTCCCTCCTCTCTCTCTCCTCTTTCCTTTTTCTCAATCCTCTCATTCTCTTCTTCTCTCCTCCTCTCCCTCCTCTCTCCTTTTTCTCACTCCTCTCCCTCCTCTCTCCTTTTTCTCTCCTCTCATTCTCTTCTTCTCTCCTCCTCTCCCTCCTCTCTCCTTTTTCTCACTCCTCTCCCTCCTCTCTCCTTTTTCTCTCCTCTCATTCTCTTCTTCTCTCCTCCTCTCCCTCCTCTCTCCTTTTTCTCACTCCTCTCCCTCCTCTCTCCTTTTTCTCACTCCTCTCATTCTCTTCTTCTCTCCTCCTCTCCCTCCTCTCTCCTTTTTCTCACTCCTCTCCCTCCTCTCTCCTTTTTCTCACTCATCTCCCTCCTCTTTCCTTTTTCTCACTCCTCTCATTCTCTTCTTCTCTCCTCCTCTCCCTCCTCTCTCCTTTTTCTCACTCCTCTCCTTCCTCTTTCCTTTTTCTCACTCCTCTCATTCTCTTCTTCTCTCCTCCTCTCCCTCCTCTCTCCTTTTTCGCTCCCCTGTCCTTCTTTCCTTCTCTCTCTATTTCTCTCTCACCTCTCTCCCACTCCCTGTTTCTCCCCCATGACCCCGGTGCTGTTCACACATGTTGCAGACGCTCCCACCGTCATGATCTTAATAATGACAGAATAGTGATAATAATAATAATAACAGAATTACCCCAGAATTATGCCTTATCTAGGCGAGGTGGGTGGATGGATGGATTTAGAATGATAATGATTTGATTTCTCCCTTTCCAGTGCCGGCTACGCTTCACCTCCTCGCCTGGGGAAAGCGGTCACATGACCACACACGCGTGTTACACGCCTGTTCCGGACCGCAGCTCTGTTGCTCAAAACGAAAACGCTGAAAATAAAAAGTGATGGATGAGCAGGAAACGGCAGAGGGGAGGGCTGATTATTGCCGCCTGTCGTTCAGGACGGACAGAGACGCCTGTAGATAGGAAAATTAATAGAGAATAAGGTGGTGGTGGGGGTGGGGGGGGGGGGGCTCTGCTTTGGCTTGCTACCTTTTCCAGTAGCTCTAGGATCTCCTATGCAGTTTCTTCAAAAAATTTGTTCTGGAAGGGGGTGGGCTTGCGAAGCCAAGGGGCTTGTTCCGCAGCGTTCCTGTTCCCCGCCGGCCGTCGGCGGCCTACACTTCCAGCACCAGCCAGCAGGTGCGGCTGCGGTTAACGGCAACTGTGGGGTGAGCACCAACTTTACACGAATCCCCCATCTAGCCCCCGATTGGCTGTTCGGACTGTGAGGCGCGTCATGGTCCAATCGCCTGCCTATCCCAGCCCCCGCTTTATCCCAGCACCAAGCAGCGTTGTCTTGTTTTAATTCGCAGCTCCTGCAGATGTTTGAGAATCAAGTAACTGGGTGTAAAACCATCCACTGATCCGCTAGTTAATCCCAAAGCCCACGGTCCTGGGGGTGTCAGAAACAGAAGGCTGGGACAGGGGAGCCTGGTAAATGGTATGTGCCTATGGAGGGCTGTCATTTATATATGTATTAATAGATCGCCACCATAAATACTCTATAATCACCACAATCTGTACTGCCTGTGCTGTTGTCACGGTAACAAGCACAGCCACGTCAGTCACCTGTCGGGGACGTCACAGTCCCTTATTTTGTGCTTATCAAAGTGAGAGGAGTTTTAAAGCTCAATCCCACCCCCCACCCCCCCGACCTGGTCGCAGGGGTGGAGCCACCATCTCTCTTGTACACAAATTTTACTATTGGTGACCTGTGGTGTTCGCCAGTCATCAGTAATCCCCCATCATGGCGAATAACCTTTACTAATGACCTCAGGTCTTGCCTGGGTCTTCCTGCGTATTTACATCGCCGGGTCGAGCTGCTCCGCTGATGGAGATCTGACTGGCCGCTTCCGGGCCGGAGTGGGGTGGACGTGCCTCGTTACGTGTCTGCCGCGATCGGGCCGCCTCAGCACCGGTCCAGCACACTCTCCCATCCATGCCACACGGAATCCTTCAGTCCATTAGCGGATCTGTGGGGAGACGTTTATTTAATGAGGAGATTTCGCTTCCGCGAGCAGCTTGTGGACCAGAACTCGTCTGTTTAGCACTGCTCATTAAAGCCTCTTTGGAGGGAGGGGGGGTGGCAATCAGCCGGGGGATGGGGGGGGGGGGTGTAGGAGGAGGTTCCAGCCTGCTCCAGTCCCTCCCACCGGCCGCCTGCGTTATGGATCGCTTGGTTCTGACTGTGGGTTCTGCAGTACGTTCTGGGGATCAGGGCACAGAACCATCGGAACCAGGCAGCAGCTGGTCTGGGCCAGCAGGTTGCCATAGCAATGCCGGAGGAGGATGGGGGAGCCAGCTGTACCGTTGTGGGGTACGGGTGACCTGGGCTGACATGGTACGAATGTGAACATGTGATGCCCCGCGGTGGCCACCCATCTCTGCTCGCTCTGTGGCTCATTTCTGTCCCACAATGCTCTGGGGGTGGGTGTCCTACCAGCAGCCACTCAATCAGTGCCTGGAGGGTGCGTGAGTCATCAGAGACTGACTCGACGTGCCCCCCGTGTGTCAGTGCTGCTGTACCTATCCCTCCCTCCTCTCCCTCTCTCTCATTCCCCGTGTGTCAGTGCTGCTGTACCTATCCCTCCCTCTCTCTCTCTCTGTCTCTCTCATTCCCCGTGTGTCAGTGCTGCTGTACCTATCCCTCCCTCCTCTCTCCCTCTCTCTCTCTCTCTCTCTCTCTCTCTCTCTCATTCCCCCGTGTGTCAGTGCTGCTGTACCTATCCCTCCCTCCTCCCTCTCTCTCTCTCTCATTCCCCGTGTGTCAGTGCTGTTGTCTTTACCTCCCTCTCTCTCTCTCTCTCATTCCCCCATGTGTCAGTGCTGTTGTCTTTACCTCCCTCTCCCTCTCTCTCTCTCTCATTCCCCTGTGTGTCAGTGCTGCTGTACCTATGCCTCCCTCCTCCCTCTCTCTCTCTCTCATTCCCCGTGTGTCAGTGCTGTTGTCTTTACCTCCCTCCCTCTCTCTCTCTCTCTCTCTCTCATTCCCCCATGTGTCAGTGCTGTTGTCTTTACCTCCCTCTCTCTCTCTCTCATTCCCCCGTGTGTCAGTGCTGTTGTCTTTACCTCCCTCTCTCTCTCTCTCTTTACCCCCGCCTATCCCTCCCTCCTCTCCCTCTCTCTCTCTCTCTCTCTCTCATTCCCCGTGTGTCAGTGCTGCTGTACCTATCCCTCCCTCCTCTCCCTCTCTCTCATTCCCCGTGTGTCAGTGCTGCTGTACCTATCCCTCCCTCCTCTCTCTCTCTCTCTCTCATTCCCGCATGTGTCAGTGCTGCTGTACCTATCTCTCCCTCCTCTCCCTCTCTCTCTCTCTCTGTCTCTCTCATTCCCCGTGTGTCAGTGCTGCTGTACCTATCCCTCCCTCCTCTCTCCCTCTCTCTCTCTCTCTCTCTCTCTCTCATTCCCCCGTGTGTCAGTGCTGCTGTACCTATCCCTCCCTCCTCCCTCTCTCTCTCTCTCATTCCCCGTGTGTCAGTGCTGTTGTCTTTACCTCCCTCTCTCTCTCTCTCTCATTCCCCCATGTGTCAGTGCTGTTGTCTTTACCTCCCTCTCCCTCTCTCTCTCTCTCATTCCCCTGTGTGTCAGTGCTGCTGTACCTATGCCTCCCTCCTCCCTCTCTCTCTCTCTCATTCCCCGTGTGTCAGTGCTGTTGTCTTTACCTCCCTCCCTCTCTCTCTCTCTCTCTCTCTCCCCCGTGTGTCAGTGCTGTTGTCTTTACCTCCCTCTCTCTCTCTCTCTCTCCCCCGTGTGTCAGTGCTGTTGTCTTTACCTCCCTCTCTCTCTCTCTCTTTACCCCCGCCTATCCCTCCCTCCTCTACCTCTCTCTCTCTCTCTCATTCCCCGTGTGTTGTTGTTCTCTTGCTGTTTCCACTTGACTATCACAGTAAGGTTAATTACTGACTGGAAACACTGACTGATTTGGCAGCTTTCACGGCACAGTGACCCAGCCCTCTTCCCCTCTTCCTTAAATTCCGCTTGATCCTCAGTCTAGTCCTCAGGTCTTTCTTCACGTGGCTCTTAGGAAGTTTTTCTCACTCTAAACCCATGGTTACGCCTTGGTGACACGGGGCTTCCTGCCGGACATTCTCGTCATGTCGCCGGTTACTGGGGTAGCCCGGAGGGATATGGGAGCTCTGTGCTGGTGTCACGCTGCGGCCGTGGTCCCAGCTAACAGCCCCCTCTCGGGTATGCTTAACTGAGCCGGGTTTAATTGGATGGATGGAACCAGGGAGAAAATCCATGTGGCTGATCTATAAAACCCATCAGGGCTGTTTGAGCCAGACTTGCACAAACGAATGACTGCACGCTGTCTGATTGCGAGCAAATACAGGGTTTCACCCATGATGCACTGCTTCTGAAACACTCCTCTTTTACCCATGATGCACTGATTCTGAATCACTACTCTTTTACCCATGATGCACTGATTCTGAATCACTCCCCTTTTACCCATGACGCCATGCTTCTTAACAACTCCTCATTTTCCCATGATGCACTGCTTCTGAAACACTCCCCTATTACCCAGGATGCACTGCTTCTTAATCATGCCTCTTTTACCCACGATGCTCTTCAGGGCCCAGTTTTCCCGACTGCTCTTGACAGATGTTTTGTCTTGGTTAATGTGCTTTGTGTCAGTTTTGGCTAGATAATAATATGTGAAATGTGGGTAAAGAAGAGCTTGCGGGGACCCTCTGAAGAGGGGGGCGGGCTCGGGTGCTGCCGTTCTTACTGCTCTGCTCTACAGGCAGCGCCTTTCCACTTCATTACTGCTCGTTTGCGTTTGATGATGATCTCCCCTCGTTAAGACAAAGGGCCTCCCTCCGTGACCTTTTCCCTGCTCGTCACACTGCATTCTTCGTGTGACTCCCATAATTAATTAGTCCTGTTAGTCACTGTGGATTTTTTTACGGGACTCTGACGTCATTTTCAGTCTCTACGCTGCGTTTAATGCGTCTTCACTCCCGGATCCAACCCTGAAACGGTTTCTCCCCTGTCATGTGATTGTCGTGTCATCCAATCATATGTGGTCGCAGAGCGACTTCTGTCATTGGCTGCTAAGAGGCACCAGTGCGAGAGGTTAGCTGTGGCCCTCTGGGAAGGCTGAGGTCAGGCGCCCCCAGCCCTGTATGGCCTGTGCTGCCCTACTGTCCAGCGGATGGCAGGTTTATTAACTATCTTTGTTACCAAGGGTCAAGTCGAGGGAGCAGGTAGGTTTGTTTGTTCCGTTGAAATAGTGCCATTGTTTTCTCCAAGTTCCTTGAACTTAAGGAGAGGGGGGTCAGCATGGGATACCATGAGGATTACTGTTAGCTTTACAGAATAATCTGGCCTGGCAGACGTGTGTGTGTGGGGGGGTGGGGGGCATAACTTACTGGGGGTGACCTGATCACCTTCGTGCTCTGCTCCAGTGTTGATCCTGCCCATGTGTGTGTGTGTGTGTGTGTGTGTGCGTTTGTGTGCATTATATCCATCGCCCCCGGTCTCCCCAACCCCTCCAGCATGACCATCCTCCTGATGACATCTGCTCTTTTTGAACAGACAACAGCAAATTCCTCATGCCGGGGTGGTGGGGGGTGATTTCCACTGACACGGCTACACCCCCCCCCCCCCCATCAAAGATAACCCTGTGCTCCGCCCCTCTGACTTAACGCCCTCCCGAGTCCCACGGCCTTTCATCTGCACTGCTTTGAACTTCCTGTTGTCCTCCATGCCTGACGGCAAGACATTCGCTCAAAACTGCGTCAGAAAGGCGGGAGGGGGAGGTGTCTCTGTGACCGCAGTTGACCGACTGGGCAAATTTAGTGATTCCTCATGACGACGTTGGCTTGTGGGTCTGCTTGAATGTGGGTGGGGTGCCGTCAGGGGTTGGGTGTGGCTTAGGTAGGGTCTGGGTGGGGTGCCGTCAGGGGTTGGGCGTGGCTTGGGTAGGGTCTGGGTGGGGCCCTGTCAGGGGTTGGGCGTGGCTTGGGTAGGGTCTGGGTGGGGCGCCGTCAGGGGTTGGGCGTGGCTTGGGTAGGGTCTGGGTGGGGCACCGTCAGGGGTTGGGCGTGGTTTGGGTATGGTCTGGGTGGGGCCCTGTCAGGGGTTGGGTGTGGCTTGGGTAGGGTCTGGGTGGGGCGCTGTCAGGGGTTGGGCGTGGCTTGGGTAGGGTCTGGGTGGGGTGCTGTCAGGGGTTGGGCGTGGCTTAGGTAGGGTCTGGGTGGGGCGCTGTCAGGGGTTGGGCGTGGCTTAGATAGGGTCTGGGTGGGGCTGGTCTTGAACAGGGACCTTGAGCTTGACAGTGATGAACCTTGGGCTTGGACATGGGGGGGCCCTTGACAGCCATGTCCGCCTGAAGCTTCTTGGAGATACATTCAAAGAGCTGTAAAGCTGGCTAGTGACCTGTCCCAGTAAAACTTCCATTTCTCATCGGGCGCGTTTTATTGAGTTTTTACTCATTTGTTTCATGAGGTTCTGATTATTTCCTCTTGCGCCGGCGGTTAGCAGAGCACCAGCACTCTGCTGCGGCTGTGGCAGCGACAGAGGTAATGTGCTGTGGATGGGGGGGCATCTCTCTGTGGGTTCCCGGAGGTCTGCCCTCTCCACACCTCCGTACCACACACGGTGCGGTGTTAGCGTGAGGTCGGGAGCAGAGGACCCCGACATAGGAGGCCAGCGTGCGAAAGGCTGCTTAATCATGCTGGAGTTAGCGGTCAGCGGCCACACAGTCCGCGGTCATAAGGTCGGCAGTTGTGACGTTAGCAGTTAGCGGCTAGCTGAAGAGGAGTGGCAGGCTGCCCTTGAGAGAGAGAGCCTGCCCTGCCCTGGCCTGGCCGGGCTGCTCCTGAGAGAATAACTTTCCGCTCGCTGAGCCGGTCTCCAGGCTGTGAGGATGATGTAATGTTCTGAAAGCGGGGGTGCGCTGTGCTGGGCGGAGCCAATGCGACACCTGGGGGGGCGTGTGTGTATGTGTCAGAAAATGGTGGTGTGTGTGTGAGAGAGAGAGAGATCTGTCACTCCGTATGACTTTACTCTCAGACGGTTCCTCCTTGTCTTCCTGGGCCGGCACCTGGTTCTCACCTGATCCTTTCCTCTGCTGTTGCCCCCCCTCCCCCCCCCTCCCCCGTGGTCGTGTTGATGGCCCGAATGCACTCAGAGCTGAACACCAGTGTCGTGTCCCGGCTGAGCACCGCCCCTCTCCCCGCGTTCTGCTCGAAAGCCTGCATTGGAGCCCGCACAACATCTAATCACGTTATTCTGGGCCCGAGGCTCGGAATGCCAGACACAACCTCAATTGCTGTTCTCCGAAAAGCATAATATTAAGCAAAGAAAAGCGCTTGACGTCGCTTTACCTGACAGTGTATTGAGAGAATGGCACGCTTCTGCCGCCATCGTGCCGCAGGGTGGCGGATGAGGGAATATCTCTTGAAAGGATGTCATTCCCGAGGCAAACGGGGAGCTACGGGTTGGGCCACTGGTGGGCGCCGCAGCTGCGATGAACGGCCTGTGATTTCATATCCGAAACGCAGTAACCGTGTCATTTATCGTTGGCTAATAGAGACTGAGTCATTTCCACTTTGGGAGGAAGAGGAGTTTATTTAATTACAGGTGTTTCTTAAGACTTGTGTCCGCTTTCAAACCGATTAATCAGAATTCTCAGTCACCCTCTCCTTTCAGCCAGGGCACTTTGGGTGTATCAGTGACTAGGGTTATTAGCGCGAGTGGTTTCGGGTGGCCGTCAGGGCGACAGGGCCTCGGGGGCCAATGATAGGTCACTTTGGGGGCTGGCTTGTCAGGATCAGCCATTTCTGCGTCTCCGTTCTCAGATCCAAACAACACTTATTTTGCTAATCATGCGGTGTGGGCGGGGCTGTTCTCCGGGTGGCCGGCACCCTTGCCCAGCTCAGCCAGTGCCTTCCGGGCCCCTGGGAGAAACCACAGAAAGGTTCTTGCATTGCCATGGTGACCTGCTTTCCAGCTGAATGAAACATGATCACATCCATTATTCATTTACAGTGCGCACCCTTTTAGCCGAAGTGGCTTGCGAAGCATGCATTTCACCACCTCCCGGGGATTGGAACCCACACCCTCCTGGTCGCACACGCCGGCCCCCCGATTTTTGTCCCCGTTCCGTTTCATTGGCGCCGACACCCCACCTTTCAGATGAATTGAAGTTGACAGATTTCGGTTTGAAATTGGCATGGTTGTGGGTCTGCTGGTGTCTAACAGGTCTTATTTACATAGCCATTAGCAGAGCTAATAAGCGCCTTTCGTTCTGATTAATATAATCACCGTATACATAAGCTAGTGGAGAAGAGGCAGAATGGAGGGATGGGGCCGGGGGGAGGAGAGAGAGTAATGTGGATGCAGGGAAGGAAGGATGGATGGGGAGCAGGGGGAGATGGGGTTGGGGGACATTTCGGGGAGACCAGAATGTTCTTCTGTGCTCTGCAGTGTCTACGGTGTCTCACTTCCACATTTGGCTGTTCGGTGGGGAAGAAACCATGAAGTCTTGCCATCTGCATTTCCTGCCCCTTTGGTGAGGTGCCCTCCTACGTACGAGTGGCTTTTCAGGTCTGCCTCGCTCCAGCAGGGGGCGGCAGAGGGAAACGGAAACTGGGCCCACGTTTAGAGGCACGAGAAGATTGGCCATAGTCACCTAGAAGAAACAGCAGCGATCCATATATCCGCCGGGTCTCATCATATCCCACGAGCGCCAGACATGTTTGGATTAAACCAGTGTGATGGGACCCAGCGATCCCAAGCATCAGACAAGCCGAAGTTTCCGGTTCCTGGGTGTGCCGTTTGGGTTTGGCGGTGCTCCATGGCGCACGTTGGCCCCCCCCGGAATGGAGTGCAGCTCAGATGCCGCCTGCCTCGTCCTTGGCTCCAGAACGGCAGATTGATGAATGTGGAGTGAGGGCATGTTTTGAGGAATGGCCTGCCCCGTTCATACCTCTTCAGACCACTTTGTTACTGTCACTGTGACAGCAAGAGGAGTTATTAACCTGATGCCTGCTGAATTCCCTAGACATTCTTTTTCTAATGCCGTGGACATGCATTGTGTGTGCGCCTTCACTGGTAGAAAGTGGGTGTAGCTTTTTTTATTGGAGATATTTATGTGATCTGACCCCCCCCCCCATGTCTTTGTAGAGCTTTTAAAGCCCAGTCACTCACAAGGCATCCGGCTGAGCGAGTACCATACTGTACACATTGCAGACATACTGCACCCTGATTGGTCACTTGAACATGAGGGGTCCCCCTCAGCTCAGACTTGATTGGTTAAACCCTGAATGGGCCAAAGCAGAATGTTCTGTGGGTGACCATGTGTGGAATGGATGTGAAGTGGTGCAGCCTGCCCAGCTCATGTTCTGAAAGACCCGAATTTTACCTGACGTATTTTTGAAGCAGATCCTATGTCGCTGGGGGTTGGACCTTAATGCGTTGTGATGAAACGCCCCCTACTGGTTTACATTGGCTACTGCATCTGTTCCTCCCTGCCCTTTTGAGTCAGCCCTCCTGTCTCCTAGTGTGGTTGTCAGTCCTTCCCCATGCCAGAAAGACATGGAAATGCTGTTGTTGATTAGGACCCTTTACTCGTTGTTGATTCGGATGCGTTTTCGCAGACTTGCGCTCCACGTGCTCGTGAGACCCCGGGGCTGTCGGTGCATTATCGAGTGTCCTGCATGAGACGCACTTTCGTTCACGCACGTCGCCTCTAATCGGAAAATCGATAAGCCGGGGGTTTGTAATGAGTCACCCGTGCAGGATAAGGGAAGGCTGATCTCTCTCTCGCTCGCTCTCCCCATCCTACTCCTGTCCCTCACCGCTTCCATCTCTCATTCCTGTCCTTTCGATAAGAGTGGGAGGCCCTGCAAGGTCACTTCATGGCCGCCAGTGATGCCTGAAGGGACGGATCCCCCATACTCTTCCTCATTTCGGGTGACACCCCTACCCACTCCCCCTTCACTTTTCATTCCCTCTCATCTTCTCTTACTCCCCCCAAATCACTTGCATACCCGATGTCGCTGAAGCAGTTTTGACACAATGAACATGACAATTAGGAAATAAATACTCTGAGCAAAACATTTAACCCCCTCCAGCGGCCTTGTTCTGGGAGGGGCCTTTGCCCTGAAGCCACACCCCCTCCCACCTACCTCTGGGCTGGGCACTGCACCATAAGCGCCACCCCCCTCCCCATGCCATGAATGGTGAGGAAGTGTGGATCTCCTAAACTGCTGTCACGGAGCATTAGCTCAGCCCTGAAATCCCACCCCCACCCCGCTGCCCCCCCCCCCCATGCGGGGGCTCCTCCACTGCCGCTTATTGATGCTTCTGTGTCCCATGATAAATAATTCAAAGGACAGATGATTTAAATTCTCGGTTGTGTGTTTTTGATATGAGCCGCGAGCACACCCCTGTTTGATGCGAACTACGGCTGTAAAGGTTTCTGGGGGGGGGGGGCGTTCGCCGTCATAAAATCTGACAGATACAAGATAAGCGTCTCCCCCCGGTACAGGTGAGTTCAGGCGGGTGCCGCTAGGATCTTCCGGGCCGTGGCGCTGCCCACCTCTGCACGCCTCTCATCTCCTGTCTCTCCTGCTGAACCGTTTAGCTGCTGCTGTATTTGTTTCTCTGGAACATTCCGGCAGTCCTCTGGTAATCCGCAGCTCAGGCATGGCTGCTACCATTCTCTGTCTGCCCTCGTCCTTGGGACATGTCAGGTCCCCCGTCTGTCTGTGCCAGGTCCCTTGTCTGTCTGCCCTCGTCCTCAGGATGCTCCAGGTCCCCTGTCTGTCTGTGGCGGGTCCCCTGTCTGTCTGCCCTCGTCCTCAGGATACTCCAGGTCCCCCGTCTGTCTGTGCCGGGTCCCCTGTCTGTCTGCCCTTGTCCTCAGGATGCTCCAGGTCCCCTGTCTGTCTGTGGTGGGTCCCCTGTCTGTCTGCCCTCGTCCTCAGGATGCTCCAGGTCCCCCATCTCAGTCTGTCCTCATCCTCAGTACGCACCAGGTTCCCCATCTGTCTGAGCTGGGTGCCCTGTCTCAGTCTGCTACTCATCCACGGGACATGCCCAGTCTCCAGTCTGTCTGTCCTGGGTCCCCCGTTGCAATCTGCTCTCATCCTTGGGACCCTCGTCTCAGTCTACCCTCATCTTCGGGATGTGCCGGGTCCCAGATCTCTACCAGTAAAAATTCTCCTCCATGTCAGTCCCTCTGCTTCACTGATACCTGATGTACCGGTACAATGTTCCGCCTCTGTTCCGTCTCTGTGACTGGCTGTCCTGGGTACAGACTGATCTCTGCTCTTTCTGCTGTTTCAGGTAGAAGATGCCATGCTCATGTTTGATAAAACAACTAACAGACATAGAGGTGAGTGGCTTCCATGTGTGCTGTGTGCAGAGCTCCGTCAGGTGGTCACTAGTACTGTGTGCAAAACGTTGATGGACACGTGGCCTGTGCAGAGCTAGGCGTGGCACTCACGTGTACCACGTACGGAGCGCAGTGTGGTGCTCGTGTTTGCTGTGTAGCTATTCTGCATTGTCTTCTGGATCGGGTGGTTATGGCGTTTGGAACCCAGCACAGAGTAAATTGGGATCGACCTCAATCTGGGACACAAGCCATGTTGTTTTGCCTGAGGGGGGAAGGGGGTCACCTATATGTTACTTCCTTAGCTGTGCTGATACTGTACGGAAAGACAGAAATATGCCGGTGGTGACGGCAGATGTTTTTGACATTTTTATTTGGCTTCCATACATGGTTTGCTGGTATTGATTCTAGGACTTTTTAAAGGAGGAGTGGCATAAGAGTGAGGTCATAATTTAACAGGGGCTAACTTCATTATTAGCCAATGATTTGCATTGAATCAGTGATGGACAGGGGAGGGACACTCTGGGAGCCAATCAGTTTTCAGCTGGTGACTGTGCCCCTGTGGTCCCGCCCCAGAATACCCGCCTGTGTGGTGGGGTCCTGGCTAAGGCATTGTCACATCGAAAGTGTCTTCTCCCCCCCACCCCCACTCTGTGTCTAAGTGCACTCTACTGCCTCCTACTGGTGAGCCACATTATGATCTAAGAGGCTACAATCTGCTTGGCAGCCTGGTCTGGGGGCAGAGTTCAGTCTGTGGGGGGGGGGGGATACAGCACAGTTAATGTGGGTGGGGGGGTCGTGTGAGCCTGCCTGATATTGGCAATTAAGGTTTCCACGGTGACACAGCTGCTGTCGTTATCCTGAAACAGAGCGACATAATGTAGTTGGTCCCCGGAAAATGATTTACTCAGGGACGGTGTGTGTGTGTGTGTGTGTGTGTGTGTGTGTGTGTGTGTGTGCAGGCACATCAGTCATCAGAGCGTTCCAGTGCGTCAGCACGCCTCAGCAGCCCGCACACCTCTACCTGAAGCGAGCGCCGCGCGCCGCCGCTAATGCTATGCTAATGCGGCATGCTAATCTTGCGGCTTCCCCGGGAAGGACGGTCCGCGGGTCGTTTAAATTTACTTCAGCCCTGATAACAATACTGCTGGGGAGGACGATGATGAAATCACATGAAACAGCAGCTGAGCGCGGGTGCCACAGCCAAAAACAAAATCCAGATTGTTAGGGGTGGGGGCGCAGGGCGCAAGGGGGTGGGGGGTGGGGGGGTACCACTCTGCTGAAATGTTGTGACTGATCACTAGGCTTAAATTACTGCTGCCTTCAGAATGATGCAAGTCATAGTAATTTTGGGCCAGATTCTGTTTGCTGTAATATGAGCCCATGTGACTCCATATGAATAACTGCTGTTTTTTTTATTACTCTTTCTGAATCGATCCAATGAGGACAGAGGGGTGGGGAGCTAATGTTTGGGGTCCTATCACAGGACAGAGGGGTGGGGAGCTAATGTTTGGGGTCCTATCACAGGACAGAGGGGTGGGGAGCTAATGTTTGGGGGAGGAGCCTGTATGTGTCTGCATGTATGTGTGTGTGTGTGTGTGTGTGTGTGTCTGTTTGTGGATGAGGTTTATATTACATTGTGAGGACCAAATGTCCCCCACAATGTGATAAAAACCTGTTATTTTGACGTTGTGGGGACCACAAAGATCTGAGAATGTAATCAAAAAACTACACATGCCAAAAGGCTCGTATTGAGTTTGGTTACTTATGGTTACAGTTATGGCTGAGTAGGGGTTAAGGTCGTCATGTTGGGATTAGAGTTTTCCCTATAGAAATTAATGGAGAGTCCCCACAAAGCTATAATTAGAAACCTGTGTGTGCATGTGAGTGTGTGTGTATGTGTAAATGGGGCGTTTTTATTTATTTACAAACTAAAAATAATCACAAAAAAACCCTCTTGGGTCCGATTTGTCAGAAGGAATCAGAACCAGTGGAATTGTATGTACCCCCCCCCCCCACCCCTTCTTGATGGATACTCATTGAACATTCCAGCCAATGGGATCGCACGTGCCTTCCTGACATCACCCAGGCAACCAATCGTGGGCAGGTTTCCAAGCCTTTTGGCCCACACTGGTACAGATGGGCTTGTAAGCTAACGCGTGCGCTGGGGGCTGGTAACGCGTGCGCTGGGGGCTGGTAACGCGTGCGCTGGGGGCCGGTAACACGTGTGCTGGGGGCTGCCGACGCATGCTGACTTGTCCCGGGTGTCCTGAGAGCGGGCAGAGCGCTGCGCGGGAATCTCACGGATTACAAACACCGGGGCTCGGGTTTGGAGTCCTGCACTCTTTCAGGTCTCCCATCGCCGCAGGCACTGTGGTTATAGCTTCCATACTTCACCATGAGGCAAGACCGTTTAGATTCCCTAATCGGGGCCGAGGGAGTTGCGCTTCCCAGCAAGACCCCCATACAAATACCACAGACGCGTCCCTCCCTAGTCCGGCGTTAGTCTGAAAAATTATCCGCTGTCCTTTACGCTCGGTAATGTCATTAACCTCCTCTCCTCTGCTTTAAGTGACATTTGCGTGTGTATAATGACACACAGTTATATTAATCACAGTGACAGTGGAGATGGCACTGTCGGCCATTTTTAATGACCTCACCACGCCCTGTTGTGGTATAAAATCAGGGTGACTTAATCTTTGTGACCTGAGTGACAGTTGGCCACGGGCAGAGAACACGGGCAGCGCCCAAGCCGTCGTACAGACGGTGCCAAAAATTCCGCACGGTCTCACTGCACCTTCGCAGGCAGCTTTGCAGCAGAACTGAGCATGTAAGCGGTCCCTTGACCGTACATGGACCGCACACAGACCATACTCTGACCACATGAAGAACACATTCAGGCTGTACAGAGACTGAAGCTGGACTGTAGTCAGTCGTGCTCTGGTCCACTTTCGGACCGCTGGCATCCACGCCTCATCTTTTCCTTCACGCTCCTCGCCCTGGCTTTGTTGGCTTAGAGGTAGCAGGTATGTTTGAGGCGATTGTGCTGTTTAACATCCCCCCCCACTGCTCTATCATCAACGGGGGGGGGGGGCATCCAAGATTTTTTGGGGGCATCATGTGGTTCTGTGGGCTAAGCCTCTGTGCCGGTGTTTGGAGGGTCGCGGGTTCGAGCCTGGCTTCAGCAGAATACTCACACGCCTGTGGGCCCTTGAGCGAGGCCCTTAACCCCCCCAGCTCCATGGGGGCCGCTGCAGATGGCTGCCTGTCACTGCCTTGCTTACTGTCACCTACATGTGTGTCATGTAGATTAATAATGTGTCATTACTATTATTATTATTATTATTGATAACATAATAGCCTGAGGTATCATCATGCAGGGAGTCTGATCACTTCTGAACTGGGCTCACAGGAACTATATGTGGACTGTGACGAGCCCACAGCAGTCGTGTTCAGTCCCCGTGATCACACCGCATTCACACACACAGACATGCTGTCTCTCAGTAATGAGCAGCGGCTAGCGTGGGACACCTCTTTTCCTCCATATTAATAAGAAACGTCTAGAGTACGTGCCGAGAGCTTGTGGTCGGTGGGCCGGCCGGCCCTAAAAGGCTGTAATTATGGGATGTTGTCCGACTCCTGTGGTGTCATTTACCACTAATGGCAGGACATGGATGCTGTTCTGACTTTAGCGGAGTGCTTGTGTGCCCATACACACACGGGGGGGGGGGGGGTGTGTTACCCCTGTGTCTCACCACTGGCATAGGACTGTCCTCCCTCCCTCTCTCTCTCTCTCTCTCTCTCTCTCTCTCTCTCCCTCTCCCCAGTGATAATCGTTTCGTCCGACCTTTGGCCGTGTTCCGGTCTCTGCCTAGCATGCCTGTGTGTGGCCTGTTCCTGGGCCATGTTCCCTGTACTGTGCGTTCCCACTCTCCCTGTTCCCGGGCCCCCAGGATTTCGGGCTAAATGCGGTTTTGTCTCCAGACCTGTCTCCGGTGAAATTTTTTTCTTTATCACCGATACCTGGCTATGAGTCATTAAGTCCTGGACACGTGTCCCCAGCTGACGTACTGCTCGTGGTCTTCGCCGCTGACGCCTTTAAGGATCTCGGTCCCATTTCCTTGTGGCCCCCTCCCACTGCTGAACCGGGGATCGATGCCGGTGCCCCCCCCCCCCCCCCCCCCGACCTTTCCAAAGGGCAGCTGCGATCTGCCGTGGGTGCTGTGAGCCGGCCTGGACAAAGGCAGCCCGCTGGGGTTTAGCATTAGCATTGTGCGCTGTAAGAATGGCTTCTTTCAGGACCCGTCTCTCTCTCTCTGCCTCGCCGGTGCGTTTGACCTTCCTGAGCCCCAAGGCGCCGCGTTCTCCACCCCTTTCTTTTGACACCTGCTCTCCCACTTCACGCACCACGTCGAATAATCTCGCCGTAGCCGAATAAAACCTTAATTACAGGTTACGCCTGGCATTCCGGCCTCTCAGAGCTGCCCTTCCCCTCTCTGTCTGCCCAGTTTTAATCGTCTGTCTGCATGTTTATCACTCTAACATCCACGCCCTGTCCCTCCCTTTCCTGTCTCTCTCATTCCCTCTTTATCCTCTCTGTCTGTCCCTCCTTGTCCTCTCACTCTCTCTATCCCTCCTTTCTCCTCTTTCTTTCCCTCCCTATCCTCTGTCTATCCCTCCATACCCTATCTCGTCTATCCCTCCTTATTCTGTCTCTATCTGTCCCTCACTATCCTGCCTCTCTCTCTTATCCCTCCCTATCCTCTCTCTATCCCTCATTATCCTGTCTGTCCATATCCTATTTTTCTATATTGCTCCCTATCCTCTCTCATCTGTCTATCCCTCCTTGTCCTCTCATCTGTCTATCCCTCCTTGTCCTCTCTCTATCCCTAATTGTCCTCTCTCTATCACTCCTTGTCCTCTCTCTCTATCACTCCTTGTCCTCTCTCTGTCTATCCCTCCTTATTCTGTCTCTCTCTTCCTCTATCTATCCCTCACTCTCCTGCCTCTCTCTTTCTCCCTCTCTATCCTTCCCTTTTCCCTATTTCTGTCTGTCCCTCGCTCTCCTGTCTCCTCACCCCATCTCTACCTCCCTCTCTCCCTGGCATGTCGTAATCCCAGCTAAAGGCTGACTTCCCAGTGCCCTATCCTATACCCCCCCCCCCCCCCCGAGCTGTGCACCCTTTTGGAGCTCTGCAATCTCATGTAGCCCCCGTGTGGCTTCCTGAGAGCCAGCCACCTGCTCCCTGTCCTCCTTCATCCCTCCATCTTCTTCTGTCATTTGTATTTATTCCTCTTGCTTTCAGCCGCTCACTGTATCAGCTCGGTTGCCATTAGATTGGGGGGGGATGTCCATGCCCATCCTGCCCCCCCCCGCCCCCGCCCCATCTCTCTCCGCCCTTCATCTCACGTTGTTCTCCCCTGACCCACTGTCAGATAAGGGTATGAATATTCCTATTTGGAAACATAAACAACTGCCGACTGTGGTCTGCCACAAAGCCAGGTAAAAATGCTTTAATTCGAGGGGACTCTGTGGTGCATCGTGGGTAAACATGTCACCTTCGTCAAATTGGCGTGCAATTCCACCTTTAATTAAGGGAGAGGGCTAATTGCTGTTGGCTGGCTGCCCTGGTGATGGACGCTGTTAGCTCACCGTGAAGACCTCTCCCTCACGGCACTTTATCATCCAGGAAGAGAGAGTGAATGTAACACAGAAAGGAGGAAGTTGAGTCTGATGGAGAGGGAGAGAGAGAGAGAGAGGGAGAGAGAGAGGGAGAGAGGGAAGTGGAAAACAGCGTAGCTTAAAGAGGTCACCGCTAAACATCTGGCAATATTCTGGAGACGATGCGCCGTTTGTAAATATAGCAGCGAGAGGATGAGATGGAGAAACGTGTTCCTTGTGTGAGATGTTGCCACCTCGGAGAAGAGCTTCCTCCTCAAAGTAATGCGATTATATCCCCTGTTTCTGACACTGACATCCAGGGAGAAAATGAGGCTTATATTAAAGGGAGCCCGTTTCCCCGGCGTCTGCTGCTAAGTGTGTTAACACCTGAGGATGCTCTTAAGACAGGCGCCTTTTAAGATTTACAGAGTGGAGAGACAGAATTGTGGACATGTGGAGAGTGAGTGAGTGACTGAGTGACTGAGTGAGTGAGTGAGTGAGTGAGTGAGTGAGTGGGACAGGCAGACAGACAGACAGACAGACAGACAGACAGGCAGGCAGACAGGCAGGCAGACAGACAGACAGACAGACAGACAGACAGACAGGCAGATACAGGCAGACAGACAGACAGGCAGACAGGCAGATACAGGCAGATACAGGCAGACAGGCAGATACAGGCAGACAGGCAGATACAGGCAGACAGACAGGCAGATACAGGCAGACAGACAGGCAGATAGATAGACAGACAGACAGGCAGATAGATAGACAGACAGAAAGACAGATAGATAGACAGGCAGACAGATACAGGCAGACAGATACAGACAGACAGATACAGACAGACAGACAGGCAGATAGATAGACAGGCAGACAGACAGACAGTCAGAATGTTATTATTCTTGAAAGGGGCACCAACACCCCCCAGCCTCGTGACCTGTTGGTCTCGGGGTTTTTCTGAATTCATTGAGACACCCCCTGAATTTAATTTAAGCAATATTGCTATTCTGTAAGAACGCAGTGTTTTAAAATCTAAGTGAGTCACATATTAGGCTTTGAAGGAAGTGTCTTGTTCATCAGTGACCTGTTTCAGGCTGTGCTGAGCCCAGAAACAGGTGGCAGAGCCTCTGGTTCGGCCCGTGGGGGAAATGTTACCCTTCTGATTCCGGATGTTTCCGGAAAGGCCGACAGACGGAGACGTGCCACTTGCTGTGGGACTTTGGGAGTGATGCTCAGGACCTTCTACATGCAGAATGAGATGTGCTGTGTGTTCAGATTAGATTAGATAAACTTTATTGATCCCAGGAGGGAATTCAAAACACCTTTTGAAAGAGGCAAGGGCCAGTGTGTTGCTCAGCAGGTTGGAATGCTCTGTCTGTGATCGGAAGGTCGCTGGCTCCAATCCCAGGGTCGGCGGAATGATTTCACCATTGGGCCCTTGAGCAACGACCCTTAACCCAAAAAAAGATCGCTTTGCAAAAAAACATTTGCTAAACTAAATAAATTGTTAAGATGTAAGAGAAGTGAACAGAGCCAGAGGGTTATCGGGGCAGCGGTGAGTGGCGTGAGGGGAGGGTGGAATCGATTTGGCACGGTGTTCCTTTTTACGCCCCTCTGTTGAGCACAGGTGCGACAGGTTAATGGGATGCGGTCCCACCCAGTGCTGGGAGTCAGGGCGACCCAAAAGGCAGTGTGAGGAACGAGAGAGAGAGAAAGTGCATGGTGAAGTAGTGTGGCTTTTGGCTCAGTGGGTCAAGACAGTATGCTTGTGATCGGAAGGTTGTTGGTTCAAGTCCCAGGGTCAGCAGAGCGGTTTCATTATTGGGTCCCTGAGCAAGGCCCTTAGCCCTAATTGCTCCAGGGACTGGCTGACCCTATATTCTCAACAAATGTATGTCGCTTTGCATACAATTGTCTACTAAATAGAGAAGTTATAAATGAGCACAGCCCGTCATGCCTGCGATCTCCCTCACATGTCAGGCTGAGTCGTGTCTTTGCTGAAGGTCAGGCAGGAAGCTGTACCTGCCCCTAGGGGGAGCTGTCTATTGACGCCCAGAAACCAGGGCAAACTGGCATCTAGGCTTCTTTTCTTTCTAGAAGGTTACATCACCTCTGTCTGGATTTGACAGATGAGGCATCAGAGATGGTGGTCCTGCTGGCAGGGGGGGGGGCCGTTTAAGTTCTCAGCTTTCATTTTGATCGGTTTTATCTGCTGAGAATGATGGAGCTGAGGAGGGGAGGAGGGGTGGGGGCGGGAGTTAGAGTCTGCGTTCGAATTCATTCAGATCGAGGGACGAACATCTGTTAGACGGAATGACAAAAGGCCTCTGCTCAGTGGACGGAACGTCAGCTATGGAGCTGTAACTGCTCAGTATCATCAGTTGGCTGGAATTGTCTGATAACAATGTCTTGTAATTCATGATCCTCGGTTGCTGCATGGAATGACATCGCCGCTCTATATTCCTGGTCTCGCATCCGTTTCCACTCCATGGTTCTATTTCCTGTTTCTAGTTGGCTTCTCTAAATTTCCCACAATGCATTTCTAAGTGTGCATGCATGTGCTCTGCGATGGACAGCTGAACCCCAGCCCTGGGCTGCCTGAGCTGGGCTCCAGGCCTCTGCGGGCTTGACCAGAACAAGCAGTGAGAAGCCTGATTGCTACTGTATGTCAAACAGATCGATCATGTTTATTACTTTTATAGCTGGCCTGTGTGGAGGACGTAACCGAACATAATTTTATCACACTTACATTTGTGTTGCCATTTATTATACGGACCTTCTGTTCTTCTGCTGTGCACTAGTCCAGTCAGTTTGTACAAATGCAGCAGCCAAGAAGAAAATGCAACATATGTACAAAGAACGTTAAGGAGCTGTGATTTGCAGTCACACTATGGGAAAGCAAAAATGTCATCTCAGTATCTGCAGTATGGGAATGCTTGGTGTGTGAATTAGAGTTATAGGTGGTGTGGAAGGAAAGCAGAGAGATTACAGTGTAGAATGTGCACGGATGTGGAATATGTGGATTAGAAAATAGATGTGTGGAACTGAATGGTGAAGATGTGTGGATTAGAATGTAGAAGATGTGTGGATTAGAATGTAGATCTGCTAATTAGAATGTGTAGCAAAGAATGTAGAAGATGTGTGGATTGGAATGTAGATCTGCGAATTAGAATGTGTAGTAAAGAATGTAGAAGACATGTAGATTAGAATGTAGAAAATGTGTGTATTAGAATGTAGAAAATGTGTGGATTGGAATGTAGAAGATGTGCGGATTGGAATGTAGATCTGTGAATTAGAATATGTAGTAAAGAATGTAGAAGATGTGTGGATTAGAATGTAGAAAATGTGTGGATTGGAATGTAGAAGATGTGCGGATTGGAATGTAGATCTGTGAATTAGAATGTGTAGTAAAGAATGTAGAAGACATGTAGATTAGAATGTAGAAAATGTGTGGATTAGAATGTAGAAAATGTGTGGATTGGAATGTAGAAGATGTGCGGATTGGAATGTAGATCTGTGAATTAGAATGTGTAGTAAAGAATGTAGAAGACATGTAGATTAGAATGTAGAAAATGTGTGGATTAGAATGTAGAAAATGTGTGGATTGGAATGTAGAAGATGTGCGGATTGGAATGTAGATCTGTGAATTAGAATGTGTAGTAAAGAATGTAGAAGACATGTAGATTAGAATGTAGAAAATGTGTGGATTAGAATGTAGAAAATGTGTGGATTGGAATGTAGAAGATGTGCGGATTGGAATGTAGATCTGTGAATTAGAATATGTAGTAAAGAATGTAGAAGATGTGTGGATTAGAATGTAGAAAATGTGTGGATTGGAATGTAGAAGATGTGCGGATTGGAATGTAGATCTGTGAATTAGAATGTGTAGTAAAGAATGTAGAAGACATGTAGATTAGAATGTAGAAAATGTGTGTATTAGAATGTAGAAAATGTGTGGATTGGAATGTAGATCTGTGAATTAGAATATGTAGTAAAGAATGTAGAAGATGTGTGGATTGGAATGTAGATCTGTGAATTAGAATGTGTAGTAAAGAATGTAGAAGACATGTAGATTAGAATGTAGAAAATGTGTGGATTAGAATGTAGAAAATGTGTGGATTGGAATGTAGAAGATGTGCGGATTGGAATGTAGATCTGTGAATTAGAATATGTAGTAAAGAATGTAGAAGATGTGTGGATTAGAATGTAGAAAATGTGTGGATTGGAATGTAGAAGATGTGCGGATTGGAATGTAGATCTGTGAATTAGAATGTGTAGTAAAGAATGTAGAAGACATGTAGATTAGAATGTAGAAAATGTGTGTATTAGAATGTAGAAAATGTGTGGATTGGAATGTAGATCTGTGAATTAGAATATGTAGTAAAGAATGTAGAAGATGTGTGGATTGGAATGTGAAGGTGCATTTGGAATGGTCCTGTTTGTTCTCCGGCTAGCCCCCTCCCCTCAGTCTCAGCGTGCTCCCCACTGTCGCTTTGAGGATCTCTGCCTCTCTGTATCCTCTCGTTGCTGTCACTTTCAATAAGTGGAGGAATAAGCTGCTCTCTTGTCACGGATGCGCCGTAAATTGAGATTTTTGCTCGTCCGTGTTTGCCCCCCCCCCCCACATATGTACGGGTGCCCCCTACCCCCCCCCCCCCCCATCCCCATTGCAGTCGAGCGCCTCTAGGCTGCCATTCAATTTCAAGGAGGATTAATGAGGACTCGTTCCACGTAACCGGCAGCGTTCTCAGGTATAAGCTGGATCCCAAACAGACCCTGAATACACACCGCGCTCCAATAACAGTACGTACCAGTCAAATAAGTTCATAAGATTTATTGACATTTTTTAAGGACCGGCTTTAAAATGTCATTTTTTAAAGCTTTCAGGCTGATTTGGATGGTTGGGATTTTCATCCTGGTTCACTGGCGTCCTGCTGTTTGCACCACCACCCCTGAAGTGGGGGGGGGAAGGGGGAGGGGCTCAGGCGTGTGGACGCTGGGTGCTGTGGCCCGTCTGCGGCTGTGTGAAGCGCAGTGCCGCCTTGAGGCTGGAGGTTTGGAGAAGGTGTGAGGTTCTGGGTTGGACTGGCTTGAATCTGATCCGGAATCTGCCCCCTTTCACTCGGATACTGCCCGCCCCCCCCCACCGAACCTCGCTGAAATAGCGTGACCCCAGAGCAAAAAGGGAGAAGGACACAGGATTGGCTTCTCGCTTTAGGTCTTGGTGTTGCAGTTGTGGCTGTGCGTTTATGGGGGTCATCGTCTGAAGCGTCAACACCCAGAATCTCTGCCTGGTCGTGCTTCTTATTCTCTGATATCTCCTCAGTGATGTTGGTGTGATTCTGCCTCTTTGAATTTCATGGTGGGGGGGTTGGGTGAGCAAGCCCCGTTCTGGAGGCACCTTCTCTTCCCGTTCTCCTCCGGACATTCCTGCTATATCCGGGCTGCCTCCCGCGCCTCCTGCCCGTCAGTGAAGCCCTCAGCGAATCGCCTGGGTTCAGCCTTTCCCGGCTGTTTGATTCTCTCGTCCGTGCGGATTGGTCGTGGGGCTGAGAGAGTGGGGGGGGGGAGGCGGGAGTGACTGGCAGAAGGAAGTTTGTGGGAGCCACGGTCGCTTTCCGCGTTGGGGAGTGAGATCTGAAACACACACACAAACACACACACATACACACAGGTTTGCTCCTCTACTTACGAACTGAGTTGCAACTTGAAATGTTCGTAAGTCGTTATTTAACATCATTTTAAGGGTTTACGCAAGTACAAAGAACTAGGATGCTGGGAGTACGCACGGTACGCTGCTGCGCGGCGGGAGTAGCGGCCAGAAGTCATGCTAGGCGGAATTGGCGCGCAGAAAAAAATTTGTTGCAGACAGGAAACGGGCGCCCAGTGAACACAATTTGGACTTATAGTCTTCGTTCGTATGTCTGAAAGAGCGTCTGTACATCTTTGTGGGGACTCTCCATTCATTCCTATGGGGGAAACGCTAATCTCAATATGACAACCTTAAACCCCCACCCTGCCCTGACCTTAGCCATAAGTAACCAAACAAAACTTTTAGACTTTTTGGATTACATTCAGAAATCTTTTTGGGAACCTGAAAAATGGTCCCCACAACGTCTTAATAGCAGGTTTTTATGACATTGTGGGGGGACATTTGGTCCTCACAATGTCATATAAACTTAATCCACGCACGCACACACATGGCAGGAGCCACAGGGAGCCGGCCATGACTTCCCCCCCCCCCCCCCCCCCCGTAAAGAGTCTCTGAAGAGCTGTGCAGCTGGTGGAGCCTTGGAGGGCAATTAGACAGGGAGATGGGGTGGGGGTGCAGGAGGTTTAACTCTAAATGCCTCTTTTTAGGTCCTGGCCCATTTGTACCCCATTCGGCTCATTTGCTGACCCGCTCCTGCGTGAACGTCATTAGGTTTCAAGCACGCGGCGGGAGGGGGGCGTTTCCGTCAGTCCACATCTGAACTTCATGCTGAGTGACCTGCAGTGAAGCCAGAGCATACCTAACGCGCCTAGAGCCCCCACCCCACGCGTTTGTCGGCGTGTCACAAGTGGATCTCTGGAAGGTTCTCTGGGGGTCTGCGATCGTCGGCTCTGCTGTCGCACTCTCCCTGTTCCCTGTCCTGCTCACATTCCCCACCCCCCCCCGGCCCTGCCGTTCGTCGTAGGTGCCGGGGGGGGGGGGCGGCATGCCGGCGGCGAATTAAATCGGTATAAACAAAGACGCGGTGACAAGCGGCACCCGCCAGCCTGCTAATTCCTCTTGGCTCGGGCCCAAATCCAGCGATTAGAGGGCGTTTAGAAGCAGCAGCGTGTTCCACGCACATCTCTGCCGTCAGACCGTACATTCAATTAGCCTCCTCTCCAGCGCTGGACCAAGAACTGGAAGGGGAGCCCTTGAACTGCCTGCATGCGCTGGGTCCTGAGAGAACTTGCGCATTTACAGTCACTTCACAGATACTTCTATCCAAAGTAGCGTGCATGTTTTTTGAGAAAACGGGGGTCGGCAAGACCTTGGCACAGCTGAGGGCCTCGCTTAGGGGCCCAGTGGTGACATCACTCTGCGGACCCTGGGATTTGAACCGGCAACATTCCGATCACAGGCTCGGCATTGTAACCGGATGAGCCTCAGTATCGATCTGAACCGTTCTCCGCCATGAAAACCAAATTGAAACATTTTATTTTTTCCCTTCGAGGAAAAAAATAACCAGCTATTTAAATAAACCACGTCTCTGCGAGTGCTTTTGCCATCAGAGCTGAATCGGTCCTATCAGCCGTCTTTGTGGGGTGGGGGGGGTTAGCATCCGATTGGGGTGGTGGTTTTCCTAAATGTTCTAATTACGTTAATCGGTGGCTCTATCAGCCAGCTTCCCCCCCCCCAATCCTTCTATGGCACATTCTAACCCCCCCCCCCCCCCCCCCACTCTCTGCACACACACAGACAAAATGACACTTTGTGTTTTTTCCCCAGAGGGCTGCTAAGGACGAATGAAATTCTTAGGCAATTTGAGTGTCCGGGGTGGGTTTGCCAGAATGTGCCAGAGAGGGCTCGCTTCATGGCCGGTCCATTCCAGATTCCTCATACGGTTCAGGGACATTTTATTCACAGAGCCCATGTTCTGTACAGGGCCTAATAGCGTAATGGAAAGAACCTGTCAACCTGAAGGTGGCGCTGTGGAGGCATGGGCCAGGCTCCTTTCACACGTTCTGTGCATCCCCTGAGACGGCCGATGCCAATCACCGGCGGCCCTAAACGATCAATTACGCAATTAGAAGAAACGTTCCAGTTTTGCTGCATTTAAGGAGCCGTGATTCAGCCGTGAAATGGCGCAGCGATTTGGACAAATGCACGGCTACTTGCGGATCCGACAGTTGGCGCGTCTGGTGAATTATTCACCATTCGTTTTGGTTACCGGTTGCCGCTGGCTGACTCTTGGCCCGTGTTCATTTTACGTTTGGTCCTGGGCTGGAGGACGCACTTCACACCTTTTCAATTCGATCCGTCTCCCACCTCGCACCGTGTTTTGGGCCTGGGGGGGGGGGGGGGTGCCCCAGAAATCATGCCCACCCGTGGTTCATCGGTAGATTTACGCGGGTGGTCGTGGGTCGGTTTTACGGGAAATGCTGACCCGCTTCCACCGGGTGACCGGCACGTTTCCGGCTGAGTGGGAAGAATGTCGCTATGGCGATGGCAGTGCTGTGGCGTTCCGGTGGCGTTCCGCTTCCACCAGAGCCACGGGCCTCCCGTCCAATCAGAGCCGCCCGTGCTTCCGTTTTGCTGACGAGAGCGATGCGTCTGTCGGTGGGGGCTCAGAAGGGCGGGCAGCCCCCCCGGTCCCCCGTCCCACTTATCTAAGTAAACCACTAGGATTGATGCCCCCCCCCCCAAGCTGACCACATAAAAAGCTAGATCTGGGCTCCGTGTCGCTCCTGACAGGAGCTGCTGAATTGCTCTTTTAGATCACACACGCAGACCACTGCGAGTCTATGAAAGGAGACGCGGAGTCGCCGTGGCGACAGGAACCCTGACCCTCACACCCTCTCAGCTGACCACTACTCCAGGTCGATCGTGCGCTTCAGCCAAGCACTTCCAGACACTATTGAGAACAGCGCCCCCTGGTGCTCGTGATGCATCTCTGCAGATGCGACTCCATTAGCTGACGCGGGGGCCCTGTAATGCACCATGTGGGAAAGGAAAATACGAAAGGGCGTTCGATTGCGATGGGCGCCGAGCTGTGTAATAGCTGCTGTAATTATTACGGGATGGAATGTGGAAATGGCTTCGTCCGCCTTCATCACTGCAATCTTTGAGCTGCGAATTTCAGTCTCTTGTCCATTTTAAAGTTACACGCCAATTCCGACCGAACACTTCTGGTCTGCTTTCAGCGGAGTGGCCAGTAATTATTTGAAACACCTAACGTATTAATCGGCAGAAATACGTCCCAGTGCGTGACATAAGTACTTTTTTGATGAAATACTTTTAAAACTCAAATTGATTGTAATGAATGTAAATCCAGGAATACGGCAGTGACTAATCTAGTGTTTTAATGTGTTTTAATGCCAGCTTGATTAGTGACTGAAAACTGAATTTTATTTAAAGTAAATTACAGGTCTTCCATTTAGAGGGTGTAATTCTGCCGCCGTGGGGGCAAAAAAAAAGCGGATGTTTCCTGCATTTTTCACTTCTCCCTCCCGGATTAATTTTCGTTAAAAGGCGGAACATACGAGTATTTTAAAGATTCGTTTCAGACAATAGTAATATTAATGGGCCGCGCAGGGTCTGTTTGTGCTGGGAAGAGCTTTTATGATTAGGCCGCTTATTTATTAGGGTGTTTTATTATTAGAGCGATAAGTGAAAGGTGAGATGCCTTAGTCACTGACTGGTGGGTGTGTCAGGCCGGTGTGTGGCTAATCGAGTTAGCTTGTTGCGCTTGTGGTCCGGAAGGTCGTGGGTTCAAATCCCAGTATCGCTACAGTGATTTTGCTGTTGGCCCCCTGAGCAAGGCCCTTAATGCCTGATTTCTTCATGGGATTGGCGAATCTCTTTTCTTTGGGTGAAAGCGTCTGCTAAATCAATGTAAATGTGTGTCTGTGCTCTGTGCCGTGCGTGTATGTGCGTGTGCGCGTGACTGTACCCGCGTCTGTGAGGCTGACCCTCCCCCCACACCTGCTCTCTCTTGACAAATGGATCCTGACAGCTGATTTGCTGCTTGTCAGGGTTGGTCTGGGTGAGGCTGATAAGGTGTAGGTTGGGTCAGGTCGGGGGGATCCTGCAGCCGTGTGTTGGGGGGGGGGGTTCAAGGAGGATGCGGTTGCGGGCCAGAGCAAAGGCGTCTCCCCCAGGACTCACGCAGCCCCTCCCTGTGGTCACGCTGTCCTTTCTACATAATTAATTAGCAATTAAATTTTAAGCAGCCTGTGAATAATGAGCGAGCCGGTGAGGCCACACGAGCAGGGCCCCCGTGTCACGCGGGGGGGAGGGAAGCAGTCGGTGGGTGGGGCTCGCACCCTGGGCCAAAGCAGGTCGAGCTGGCAAAGGAACAGTGCCCGTTTCTGTTGCCATGGTGTTGGCCTGTTCCTCACTGGATGGCAGTGTGTGCACGCAGTGTCTGGCGTGATGTAACGTAACCCCACCTCTGTGCGTCGTGGGAGGTTCGGCGGGCTCTGGGAATCTCATCAGGTCTGTCTAGAGTCTGGCCTGGGGGTTCCTGTGATGCCCCTGGGTTCACTCTAAAATCATCTTCATGTGACATCATCTAGGTGACCATGTCCAGTTAATAACCACCCCCCCCCCTTGTCCCCAACCTACAGGATTCGGGTTTGTGACCTTCGAGAGCGAAGACGTTGTGGAAAAAGTGTGCGAGATTCATTTTCATGAGATCAATAACAAAATGGTAAGTCTTTCGGGGCTCGGAGCCCTTCGCTGTGGGTCTGGGGGAACCGACCCGGAAGGGTGTCTAGCTGTGTCATGTGATCAGTGATGCTGTCTGAGGGTAGACCATCCCTCCCTGCCCGGTAAAAATGTCCACACTCACTTCTAGGACATTAGACTTGCACCTTCATGATGAAATTTCAAGAAAATTCTGAAAGTCTATGTAGGCAATCGTGTGTAACACTGAATGGGGGAGGTGACAGATCGTGTAACAGGGGAAGAGGGGAAGTGATATAACAGGGGAACAGTGCGTGTAACAGTGGAATATGGTATGTAACGGGGGGTGTAACAGGGTATGTTACAGAGGAAGGTATCGTGTAGCGAATGTGTAACTAGGCATGTAACAGAGGCAGGATGTGTAATGGTGTGTAGCAGGACGTGTGACCGAGGAACAGGGGGAGCAACAGAAAACGCAGCAGAGTGACAGGTAGTAATGGGGGTGCAACAGAGTGAGCAGGGTGTCATAAACACAGGCCAGTTGGTTTGTGTTTTTTGGGATTATCGATTTCTGTGACACGGTGAAGTGTCTGTAGGTGTGCCGGAAATGCTAAGCGGTCCCCAGTGTGTCCTCTAGGGTCGTGTTACAACGGCGTGCTTCAGTTATCTAGCTGGGTAGTCAGCTGTAGTAACGCTGGTGGCCGCGGATGAGGACCGTGTGCTGTGATGGTGACACTCCCCCGTCACCCGTGATTTAGGAAACCTGCCGAAATGCTGTAGCCACAGAAAGGCGCACTACCGCTTCCTGGAATGTGTATGGGCTCTATGCTGGGTTCAGTGTGGCGGGGGCACACGTACAGTACAGCTCCTCTCTGCCGGAAGGTGGGGGGAGGCCATCTCACTGGTCAGCTGCATCCTTCCTGGGTGACTTTGTACTTGTACAGCTCTCCTGTGGTCCCAGTTTGAGGTGATATACCGTCTGCCCAGGTGTCCCCTAGGCTGGGGGAGGGAGGCACTGGGGTGCGAATCCCGTGTCCCTATGGTGATTTGAAAATCGCTTCTTTTGCTAAATAGCTCTGAAGTATTCAGGTCAGCGACGCAGGAGAAGCAGATGTGTTGCGGGCCATCCAGATGGCGGTGTCCTTAGTCCTCAACCGCAGCGCCACCTGCTGGCTCGCACAAAAAAAATAACTACCTAAGATCCCCAGCTCACAGGCAGAGAGATCAGACTCTGAAACAGAAACCGAGACTCCTCCCGCGAAGACGGAGGAAGGGCGGTTTGGCCTGACACATCATAAGGCTCCACTGGGGGGCGCTGTTTCCATGGCGCTGACCTCAAGGTGTACTTTAGCCTGCTTAGTACAGTTCTTTGCTTTCCCAGTAATGGGTGCATTTCCGGACCCTCTCCGCAGGTAGAATGTAAGAAGGCCCAACCCAAGGAGGTGATGTTTCCGGCGGGGACGCGAGCCCGGGGCCGGGGCTTAGCCTACACCATGGATGCCTTCATGCTTGGGATGGGCATGCTCAGTACGTACCGCCTCGCACCACGCCGCCGCCGCCGTCACAGCCCGAGGCCCTCGGACCCCTGAAGTGACACCATGAGCATTTAATCTGGGAGGGGTCGCAGTCCTGGCTGGGCAGAGGGCCATCCCTGGGTCGAAATCACAGATTCCTAAGGGCAATTTCGGTGGTCGCCTTCAGAATATCAATACAGGTTGTGAATGATCTACATCTTTGCGTGGAATGGGGGAATGGGCTTTAGTCCGGGGGAAATGTGGAGGGTTGTTGTCCAGTTTGCTGGGGGGGGGGGGGGGCGCAAACAGAGTGATGTTCTCCGCTTTTTATTTTCACACTGGGGGGGGTGAGATGAGGGGCAAATGATGCTCTGCCCCCTGGTGTCAGGGCTCTTTATAGCGCCCCCTCTGATTCTCACTCCTAACCGCACCCCTCGCCACGCAGCGACATCGCTGGGTCAGTGAGAACATTTCATTCGTTGGGGGTAGAGTTTAGAGAAAGAGCACCCGGGGTCACATGAGGGTGCAGAGTCCCGCCCCCGCAATGGTCATTTGATTACTGATTGGAGGACGCCCTTGCTGAGACTCCGCCTCCGCGTCATTAGCAGCCTGACCCTCTGAAGCCCCTGCAGAGAGTGTGGCTGTCAGCGGGAGTATTTCACGGCGGTACGATAATGAGTGCGGACAGTAGGACCGGCGTGCCATGGTGCCCCCGGCTCCCACCCGCCGTCTCTTTGGAGACCGATCCAAAGCCTCGCTCATTTCATACCTTTTTCCATGCAGGTCCGCAGCCAGAAAATTAAATTTATCTCTGCTTACTTTTTCCATTAGGCGCGACGTTTCGAATGTGCTGGAAATACTCTGGGTGCAGGGGAAGGTGTGTCAGGTGCCATTTAATTTGCCTTAATAGCTGATTCCAAATGGATTCTGGCTCTTTACTTTTTTTTACTTGCTGTTCGAGGCCTGTGGACGGCCCCCCCCCCCCCCCCCCCCCCTCGCGATATTAAATTAATTATGAGGCTCTTGAAAGCTGGGCGCGCTTTTGTTTACCTTTCGTCTACTGGCTTCCGCGTGTCAGCAGGATCAGAATCGTCGTGCCCTGCATCTGGTGTACATCTGTCCGTGAGGCGGGACCTGTGAGACATCTGCGGGGGGGGGGATGTTTGTGAATAATGCATGTCCTGCGTCATCAGGCGGACAGTCCATCTGAAGGTGAAACACGGGTCAGTCCTGTATAACCGCACAGCTGTGCGCTGAGGTCGTAGCGTCGCCGGTCCCCCCCGCCGTGCCCACTCCCCTCTCTGACAGCGACGTCCGCAACGTGGGAGTTTGTTTCCGTCACAGCGGGATCGGTAGCCTGCTGTCTGCTCCTGGAAGCTTCTGTGCGTGCTGTTGACTTATTTATCAAGTGACTGAACTTGGCTGTGACTTCACAGCCTGCTGATTGGCTGCTGGGAGGTCGTCTCGCTTCAGAAGCGCCCCGTTACCTCTTTATTTCCCACCCTTTCTCCTTCTCCGTTTTCCCACCTCGTCTTTGGCCTCTGTCTCTCTGAAGTTACTGTCCTTCACTGTCTAAAAGGAACCTTCCTGCCTTTTTAAATACAGAATTTAATTCGCTCATTCGTTTAAACTGGACTGCCGTTTGAAAGGCAGCTTTGAAGCTTATAACGAAATGAGTTTCAGTAGCCTAGAACCACGTGCCACTGACCACACCCCTAATGACCTTTGACCCCCTAGAGACCACGCCATGGCCTCGTACCACAGGCTGTCTGATAGTACACAGTCCGACGGGCACGACAAACGTCTCACACCATGAGGAATTTATCAGTCCTTAAATGCTTTCTAACTGACGTCGTCGGTGAGTTGTTCCTCTCTGAAGGAAAAGCTTTTCGCCTTTTTACCAGAGATTAAATATCTCTGGTAAAACAGTCCAGTGTTTTGGCTTGGCAAATTTGACCAGTAATGATAGTGGGACCGGACTCTAGCAAACGTGATGAGGGCCCCCCCCCCCCCAGCCTGACCTGTGATTTACCAGCTGGCCACTCACTGACCTCCTCAGTCTGTTTGAGGCTCCAGGCTGCCATGACAGCAGAGGGCTGAAGAATCATTGGCTATTGGGTCTCCATGGCACCAGCGGGTGCCTCCGTCCCCGTACCCCCCTCCCCCCCCCCCCCAGCAGGCATCAGTGCCCCCCCCATCTCTGTTGCTGCTGATTTAGACTCTTCTCCGTCTTCTGCCCTTGAGGCCAAAGACCGCAAACGGAGGAGGAGACCCACTCTGCCATCGTTAAAAATCTCCACATCAGCAGAAGTGGGTGAGCGGGATGCTGATAAATGGCAGGATAACGTGCCCAATTTACAACCCCCCCTCCCCCCCCCCACCCCCCCCCATGTCCACCGGTGGCTCAAACCTGTCGCATTATTCCGGCTGCATCCTGTCGCATCTTATCACACAGCTTTAGAAAGCCACCCCCCCCTTCCCCTGGCACTCACAGCTCTCTCTCCCCCCCCAACCAAGGTTACCCGAACATCGTCGCAACCTACGGCCGAGGATACACTGGATTCACCCCCAGCTACAGCTATCAGTTCCCCGGTAAGTCTCCCACGCTGCTTACTGCTGCCCCCCTGCTGTTTGTGGCTCTAAACTGCTTGGTTCTTCTTGATGGCACTTGGTTGGGTCTGTCACAGTTGCCACAGGCAGTATTTGACAGATTTATGCTACCAAAAGGTACAGTGTTAAAATAGGAACTTTGGGGCTAAGGCCGATGAAAAGTGTGTTACTGGAGGACTGTGGTTGGCCACGGCTTCTTCCCTGCCAGTCTTCATTGTGTTTCAGAGCGATCTCAGGATGATAGATACCCTTTTCAAAAACATGGAGTGGTGAATCCACAAGCGTTTAAAGAAATATCCAAACAGTTTGAGAGCATTCTGGCTCATGGAGGCAATACTGTTAGCGCCGCCCTGCTGTTAGCAATGCTAAGATGTTAGCGCCGTCCTGCTGTTAGCAATGCTAAGATGTTAGCGCCGTCCTGCTGTTAGCAATGCTCTGATGTTAGCGTCGCCCTGCCTTTAGCATTGCTCTAATGTTAGCGCCATCCTTGAGTCGCCATTGTTCTTATGTTAGCAGCCCTACTGTTAGCATTGATCTTCTGTTAGCACCGCCCTGCTGTTAGCATTGCTGTGATATTAGTGCTGCCCAGCTGTTAGCATTGCTGTTAGCACCACCCTGCTGTTCTGCTGTCAGCACTGCCCTGCTGTACCTCCACCTTTATCCCGGCTCCCTGCACAGCGCCGCCCTGCTGACTGATCTGTGTACCCATGGGCTCTCCAGCAGCTGCCCGCTGGTGGTTGCTTGGCATTTATTTACGGGTTATTTACGAGTGCCAGGGAGGGGAAAAACGTCAGAAATCCAGGAAAAGCCTGTATGCCCTGTATGTTTCTGTGTAAGTGTTGGGGGTGAAGGGCCAAGAGGGAGACATACATACTGAAAATTACAAATTATTTGGAAAATTTAAGCTGTTCAAGGAACCATCACTAATTAAATTTGACTTATTAATCTGATAGAAGGTGTACTGTCCAACCGTGTCCTGGGGGGGGGCGCTGTGGTAAATCGTTCCCATGAGCCGGCAGATGGGAGTTTTGTTTTGACTGACAGGTATTATTGTCTGAACCCCTCTATTGTAATTATATATATATATGTATATTATTATTTTGTGAGTTTTTTTTAAAGGGGCGGGGCACGACGATTGCCACTTATTGTCGATTTGTCTTAAAGGTGAGGCGCAGGGTGGGCTTGAACCCGGGAATTTTGTGAGGCACCATATTTTCAGGGGGGGTATCAGTGGTCCTGTCAGGCCGGCAAGCTCTGCTCCCTCCCATGCAGCAGTGGGCTGCCAGGTTGGGCCCCCTGACAGCTTTCACATCATTGGCACATCCCCCCCCCCCGGGACAGAACAGTCATCCGTGACTCGGATGGGTAGGTGGGGGGGGGGGGGGGGTGAAAAACGTTGAAAAAATTGAAAGCTAAACAGGGGCGTTATCTGCTCAGTAATAAAAGCCCGTGAAATTGATTTAACGTTGCCGTTTTTCCCGTGGGGGGGGGGGGGGGGGGGGCGTTTTCCGCCTTGCGAGGGCTAAACAATGAACTTCCCAGATCTATTAATTAGGTCCCCTAATCCGTCAGAGTTAATCTCTCTGCAGCTTCGCCCCTCAGTAACTTCGGAGCTGGGGGGGGCAGGGGGGGTGACCACAGTGTGTGATGTGTGTGCGGGGTCTGACAGTTGCGTGACTGGCCCTGCTGCGGGTCACACTTGAACAGGTATTCCCACGTTGTACAGTTTTAAAGTTTATTTTTTTTGGCAGCGGGGGTGGTGGGGGTTGTCTTCAGCCACTTCCAGCCCCTCCCAGCCCTGATCTCCAGCGGCCAGTCTTATGTCACCTTACACACTTACATTCATGCCCCACCATCTTGACCTTTAGGACTGAACTGCATGATTTTAATTAAGGAGAGTGTCCACTACAGGTGTCACCTAGTTCAGGTACGACTGACGAATTGTGTGGTCCCCCCCCCCCCCCCCCCACGCTTGTTAAGAAAATACCTGATTTTTCCTAAGAGGAACACAAGGTCCACATATCCACCCCCCCTCCCCAACCAAGAAGAATGTCACGTAATCCTTGAATGTGAATTTAATCAGGGTTGAGGCCCTGCAGCTTAGCAGATGAATCTCATTAACTAAGCCGTCGCCTCCAGAGAAATGCTCTGTTTTTACTACATTAAAAGGCAGCAGGGCACTGAGAGATGGAGAGTAAGTCACAGTGTGTGAGGTGAGCATGAGTGTATGTGCCACAGTGTTAGGCTTAGCCCTGATACTCTAACCCTAATACTTTAAAGTGTCAGTGTTAAGAGTGTCAGAGTAAGGATTACAGAGTTAGGGTTGGAGTGTTAGAATGTCAGAGTAAGGATTACAGAGTTAGGGTTGGAGTGTTAGAATGTCAGAGTAAGGATTACAGAGTTAGGGTTGGAGTGTTAGAATGTCAGAGTAAGGATTACAGAGTTAGGGTTGGAGTGTTAGAGTGTCAGAGTAAGGATTACAGAGTTAGGGTTGGAGTGTTAGAATGTCAGAGTAAGGATTACAGAGTTAGGGTTGGAGTGTTAGAATGTCAGAGTAAGGATTACAGAGTTAGGGTTGGAGTGTTAGAATGTCAGAGTAAGGATTACAGAGTTAGGGTTGGAGTGTCAGTGTTAGACTGCGTATAGGTTATAGTGGTGGAAATATTAACGCGGTTCCTTAACTGAGCTGTGTAGTCAGAGGTAGCTGCGTCTGGGGGGGTGTTTGGCGGGGGGGGGGGGGTGCCCCCTGAAGCCCACACCTCTCTCACCCATATCTGCCGTGTCTCTGTCCCTGCAGGGTTCCCGGCGACGGCATACAGCCCCGTGGCGGCAGCGGTGGCAGCGGCACGCGGCTCAGGTGGGTGGGCGGGGTGGGCGGGGGTAGCACTGAATGAGTGGACGTGCTGTGTGTGTGAGTGAGACTCCCCATGGCACACTCTCTTGACCCCCCCCCTCCCTCCCCCTCCAGATTCCACTGACCTAAACAGCGCAGTTAGATTCTCTACCTGGCGATCATGAGACACCCCCACATGGGGAGTGACTGGCTATACTGCCTTTCATTCTCTCAGAATCCCCCCCCCCCCCACCCACACACATACATACACACATACACTCAGCTTCCTGGCAGTGCTCTAATTCAGCAGCCTATTATGGGATGGCACTGACCAAAATGATTCCAGCGGAGATGTTCCACAAACTCGGTGGGATTCCTGTCATCTGTCAGGCTGGAAGTGACACACTCATATTAAGAGTGAGACATCATGACAAGCCCCGTGTATGGGGGCAGGAGGCGGGCTTAGCAGGGAGGAAAGTCATTGGCCGAGAACGGTCTCAGAGTCGGTATCAGGCGGGGCTACAGGTGTCCTGAGCTTGCTTCGGCCCAGATGTAGCTCCTAGGCCTGCAGGTGGGCGTCAGTCAGCTGGAGAGGAAGCGGAGGATGTTGCCAGCAGGGGGCGTGTGAGGCATCTGGGGGACGGAGTGAAATGAGGCAAGCCGACCGGTCGCCCCAGAAGGGGAGGGGGCATTCAGCTGTGGTAGTAATCAGGAGACCCCGCGATCGCCCTGCAACTCACATTTAAATTGAAACGTTCCTCTTCTAAATGAGCCCCGTCGGCAGCTGCAGCCACGGGGAAACAGCGCCCCCCGCAGGCGGCCGCCTGGTCCTGTTGGCTTGGGCAGAGGAGCCTCTAAGGGCTGCGAGTCGACGGCTGTGCTGGCCTGGAGCTTCTGCGCTCTGGGGGGCTCCTTTCTGTGGGAGGAACCTGCAGTCTCCTCTCTTCCTCACTCCTCTCTCTCCTCCTCCTTCTCGGTTCATTGTCCATCTCCTACTGCGTAACCACTCTTACCAATGTCATCGTTTTAGCTTTTCTTTTTTCCCCCTTTTCTTTTTATGGGTTCTCCCCCCTTCTTCCCGGATGTTACCTGAGCCCGATTCCCCTGTAGTCTGGCGGCCCGAAAGTCAATGGGGGGGCAGAGCCTGCGGCTCGCTCCAGGTGCGGCCCGTTAGCCCTCTGGCTGGTTTTGCCATTTCTGTGGCCTGTGTGTGCCTGGAGGGTGTCGGGCCGGTTCCGCTTAATCGGGTCTGACGGGGCACAGCCTTCCCAGTGAATGGATCAGGGCTCTCTCTCACGGAAGCACGGCAGCTGCTAATTGGTCACATATTCAGTTTTAAAAAGCCTTTAAAATGGAAAATATAAGATGCTCCAGGCAATTAAAAAAAAAAATAAGCCAGGAAAAAAAAAACACCCAGAAATGAGGGTGCTAATTACACTCGTTGTGAAGCTCTGGGCTGCTTCAGAAAAGTGTTTGATGAGCCTCTTGACATGGCCGGCTAAGTGAGGTCGCCAGGGGGATTTTGGGGGGGGCTGGACATGCTCCCAGTCTCATCAGATGGATTGTTTCAGGGTGTGTACACGCTAGCTGAGAGGTGGGGACACCCTGTCGTTTGCGTACGGTGACAATCCACACAGGAGAGGGTTTCACCCAGATAGGGATTAGGAAGATCAGAAGATTGTGGGGTCAAATCCCCAGTGGCAAATGCTTGAGTTTCAAGAGCTCCATTTCTTAAGTGAACGGCTTTTGGTGTGACATGATCACAGTGAGATGGACACAGAATGAGTCACGTTTACATGCACACTAAGAAAATCTAATTATTGTGTTAGTCCAACTAAAACTAAAAATTTCAAAATGCATGTAAACATGTCAGTCCGACTAAAATGCTACTAAATCGAATTTCTCACAGTGGAAGACACCCAGATAATGCGATTGGTAGTCGATTTCCTGCATGTACACGTTCAATCGGACTCAAACTGGCCTAGGCGCTCTCGACATGCCGCACAATTTCCCACCCTGGGCTTAGCAGAAGCAGCCGGTACACTGAAGAAGCTCGGAGCGTAGCGGAGGTTGCGTTCTTGGTGCACTCCAGCACCATACAGTGATGTTGTCTGTCTTTGGATGATACCACAGCCACAAGAAATAGCGTCTCGTTTCTTAAAAAATAAATTAAAAAAATAATAATAATACAACGTACGGCACATACGAAATTTACAGCGCTGTAAACCCGTCCGATTCACCGCTCAATTAAAGGGCACTTTCCCACCGCGTCACATACCATACTTTGCTACTTCAAGAAGGTATCAAAAGTATAGTACTTCAAGGTGTTAGTTTTCAACTTGCGTAAAAACTGGTACCGGCGCCAAATGACAACACAACGCAAGGTGGGATATTTTGTACCGAATTCATAAAATGCCTGTAGCATATTGTAGGACTGGACGACGTGCGATATTAATACCAACATGGTATGCTATGCACATCCATCGCCAGCGAGCTAGATTAAGATTTTTCTTATCTAAAGTTTGGTACGGATATTACAGCGCAGGGAGTTTAAGTCTCACTAAAACATTTTGCTCTATCATATGGGGAAAATAACCTAACAATTTTAAAGTTTACCTCCACTGCTTTTGCACGAGCGCTGCATGCGCTCTCTGAGGCGATCATTTTCATCCTTGCTGTGTAAATCACTCCTACACGGGTTCATGAGAAATTTATGCTGAACTGCTTTTTTTGTTTAATAAATACCCCAATATTTTTTTTTACAAAATGAAGTAGCACTATTTGAAAATTTTTAAATACCGTGCTGTCATAGTATACTAAACAAAATACGTTACTTATTGTCATGCCGTCCTGACCTTGTTGTATCTGTTCGTCATACCAGATCGCAGTTAAAGCCCGGATCTCTTCATTTGCACATGCTTTCATTATTACTTTCATTATTTGCTTTACGTCTGCGATGTAATTAGTCAACCGGAAAAAGCCCAATACTCTCAAGCTTAAAGGAGCCATATCGCCACCTATTGTAGCGG
Source organism: Brienomyrus brachyistius (assembly GCF_023856365.1). Classification (NCBI taxonomy): domain Eukaryota; kingdom Metazoa; phylum Chordata; class Actinopteri; order Osteoglossiformes; family Mormyridae; genus Brienomyrus; species Brienomyrus brachyistius. The sequence continues at coordinate 3,301,390 of NW_026042310.1, forward strand.
AGTCAAACATACTTTGGTCAGTAAATCGATTCCCCTCCCGTGCATATATACTGAGACAAGGACTGCAGTCCGATTAAATGGTGAAGTCTAGGTGTAACCGTAGCTAGACTTAAATGTGCAAGTAAACATACTGACTGTTACTGCTGGAAGTGGGACTCCTGGGGGGGGGGATGTGTGGCCAATCGCTCATCCTCACACTTGAGGGTGGGTGGGGGGGGGGGTCACTTTGGCCTTGACGATTCCCAGTTCGCATCCTTCCCCCCACTTGTGTTTTGATAGCTGAGGAGGGCGTGAAAGGAGACGCTTCAGCTCCGTAAAGGTCATTGTTTGTTTGCTGTAGGAGATCTAATTAGGAAGGGGGGGGGCATTACTCGGCTAATTAGAAGCTGTGCCATCGCCCCCTTCGAGTGCCAAGGGCAGCGGCCATTAGCCTGCGTCTCACGGCCGGATTAAACCGAAGTGTTTCTCTTTGTGTTTGTCGCCGCTGTGTTCTGTGGCGATTAAATCCACCTCCTTTGGGGGGGGGGGGGCGTTCTTTTTGCCCTCCAGTCCTCCTCCGGCAAGTGCAGAGCTCTCTTGTTGCCGATTTGTCTTTGGGGGTGGGGCCAGCTGCTCTGACTGTCATGGAGGCGGTCGGAAAATGAGGTCGGAGTTTGCTGCCGGAAAAGGTCCTAGCATTCGCATTGTGTGCGTTTATAGCAGTGGCGAGTCTTTTATAAGTTGGGGGGGGGGAGAGATTAGAGGGACCATAATTCCTAACTCATCGTTAGCCAATCGGTGGTGTGACAGGGGAGGGGCACTCTACACGGCCAATCGGCTTTCAGCTGAGGCCCCGCCCCCGATTTATGGGAACTTGTTTGCAAAGCTGATTGGCGGATGGAGCAGCAGCAAGGATACCATGATACTTCGTTAGGACCTCAAAATCCCCCCCCCCCCCCCAGCAAACTCAATTGTGAGTGTTTGAATGTGCCAAACTGAGCTGGGGGGTCAGGGATGTCTCACTACTCTCCTGGGCTGGAGGGTGGGGGACAGAGGTGTCACCATGTACACCTGAGTTTAGCCACAGAACCCGTGTCCATCTTAACCACTGCCGTCGGATCCCATTTTCCTCACTGTCTTTCCCTCCACATCCCCTATTTATTTCATCTTTTTATAACCCCTCTGAAAGTGGGTGCCCCAGACCCCTTTAACCACTTCGCCCCCTGCTGGCCGGTCACTGTGCACAGCTCATTCCCCACCACACCACAGGAAGGCCTGTACTTCAGTGCTTCATAAGTGATAGCGACCCCCATTCCGGCTGTATCTCCTAGGGTTCCCTGAATACTCATTCTATCCGACGCCTGGTGACCAGCGGGGGCTGGACTGTGGCCCCCCCGCCCCACTGCTGCACGGCGCCGCAGCCCTGCATCACCCCCCCCGTCGCGGACCCCTTTAAGAATGCAGGTGTGTACCGCCGTCATGGAAACATGAACCTGAGCCCAGGCTGGGCCCGGATGGAGATATGGGAGACCCAGGGTTGTGGGGGTGGGGGGCGATTTTATTATTGTTTGCGATCTTCCCGCATCCAGGGCTGCCTGCATGGCCGATAAAGGGTAAGATTTTCACGGGCCCAGACACTAGGGGGCGCCCATGGGTGCGTAATAAGGGGGTACTTTGTCGAAATGTTCAGGGGCCTGAAGCCCTGACTACCTCAATTGATACAGCCCCCCCCCCATGTCTGTGTCTGTGCCCGGCAGCGGGTACCATGGTCATGTGACGAGGGCGTCGCCACTCATGCTGGGCTTCACGCTGGCTTCTCTGTGACTGGGCTAATTTCATTCGTCTCAGATAAAATGTCATCTTTTTTATTTGCGGTTTGTAATAATTGTTACTTTTCTGCAGCAGTTAATGAATACCTCCCCCCCCCCCCCCCCCCCCCCCCCCCCGGCCCACCTGTTGTACCTAATGAGTCGGTTGAGATAAGCTGTGGAATCTGCTCCCCCCACCCCCACCCGATTTTAGCCTGGGGTGGGCCGTGGCTTGTGCTCTGTGTGAATGGGCTGTTTCAGGGGTATCAGGCCCCGACTGGGGTTAAGCGCTGATCTGTTGTCAGTTCTGCTGGACCTGTGATCGCTGGCACAGACGCTGGGATGGTTCTGAAGCCCTGGGGGGGGGGGGGGGGTGGGGGGTGGGGGGGGGGGGGGGGGAGATGCGGAACCTTAGCCGAAACAGTCGAGCGGTGAAGCTTCCGCTGACCGAAATCGGCAGGGAATATTCCGGAAATCGGCCGACAGACAGTTTATTGGGTGCATTGTCTGCCTGAGCCTCCACTGGGGGGCGCTGTCTGTAGCGGATGGCCTCCTTAGGGTGCGCTGTGCTCGGCAGTCGCTTCATTCTTCCCCGGGTCTCAGCTCAGAGGTTGGGGCTCAGTGTCAGGTGATGCGGTGGTGCTCATATGCATGGAAACACGCACTTACTGTGTGGTGTCTGACGGCTCCTGCACTGAGTGAACTGCATTGTGGGAGTGAAGCCCTTCATGTCAATGAGTTACACCCCTTTTATACTCCCCCCCCCCACCCCAGTCATGAATGGTGAAGTTTGTAAGATGTATTGACTGAGCAGTGGGGGTTGCGCAAACATGTCTGTCTCTGTCTGTCTCTCTGTCTGTGTCTGTCTGTCTCTCTGTCTGTCTGTCTCTCTGTCTGTCTGTGTCTCTTTGTCTGTCTCTCTGTCTGTGTCTGTCTGTCTCTCTGTCTGTGTCTCTTTGTCTGTCTCTTTGTCTGTCTCTCTGTCTGTCTGCGTCTCTCTGTCTGTGTCTGTCTGTCTCTCTGTCTGTCTCTCTGTCTGTCTCTCTGTCTGTCTGTCTGTCTGTCTGTCTGCGTCTGTCTGTGTCTGTCTGTCTCTCTGTCTGTCTGTGTCTCTCTGTCTGTCTGCGTCTCTCTGTCTGTGTCTGTCTGTCTCTCTGTCTGTGTCTGTCTGTCTGCGTCTCTCTGTGTCTGTCTGTCTCTCTGTCTGTGTCTGTCTGTCTGCGTCTCTCTGTGTCTGTCTGTCTCTCTGTCTGTGTCTCTCTGTCTGTCTGCGTCTCTCTGTCTGTGTCTGTCTGTCTCTCTGTCTGTGTCTTCCTGTCTGTCTGTCTGTCTGTCTTACTCTGTCTTCAGTCCCTGAGTCCCTCACCTCCCATTTTCATAAGAGCTGCTTTAATAAGACTCGTTATGATGTCCATTATCGTTACCCCCCCCCACACTCTCTCCTCCTCTTTTTCTCCACCGCTCACTCCTCTCCAGTTGGCTTCTCCCCCCCCCCCCCTTATAATACTGTTCCCTCGCTTGCTCGGCTGTACAGGATCTCCCCTCCCCACCGCAGCATCATTCCCCAACCCAGTTCAGCTTTTCCCGTCTCCTGCATTTTCCGCACCCCGTTCATCATGCACTCATCGGTCTCGCTTCCAAATCACCGCCCCCCACCCCAGTCACCCTGTCTCTGTGACTCTCATCCCGTCACTCAAACCCGATCTTGGTTCCACTCCCCCACCCACAGGTACCAGCCCAGCGCGACCCACTGGTTTCCATGGTGACAGCAGCCCGGGGTCCGTGGTCGACCTGTACGGACCTGGTAGCCAGGACTCCGGCGTGGGCAATTACATCAGCGCCACCAGCCCCCAACCGGGGAGCGGCTTTGGGCACGGCATTGCTGTGAGTAACACCCCCCACCACCACCACCACATAGTGACTAAGTTCAGTGATGCGGCTTCTTCAGTGGTCTTACACACGTCCCCTTACTCTTGGTAGGATTATATACTGCTTACCCAGGATGCAGACGTTCTGCTTTTCAAGCCATATCGCCCCGAAAATTAGCGCTTAGCTTTTAGCACGGCTAAAGCCTGCGTGTCAGCCTGAGAAGTGGGGCGGGCAGATGTGCACAGTCTCCGCAGATGCGCGCGCCGCAATTCCCTCACGCCTCCAGCAGGGCGGGCAAGTCTAGGCAAGTCAGGCAGGCAGAGTAGCCTGCGATTTTTAGCCCGGAGGATCGATTTGCGAGAGTGTGATGGGACCAGGGGCAGAGGGTCAGCGTGTCCAGGAAGGAGGCAGGGCAGGTGGCCCGTTAAATGAACTGGATATAACCAGCAGTAACCAAAACGCAAGCAACGCATGTCGTAAAAGTAATAAAGTTGTTCGCTCTTGGCTTTTATGATTAGCTTAGCAAATGCTTCTGACCACGTGTAGCGCCGCTTACGTCCGCATGTATCTTTGTGTTCGCTGGAAGGAGGCGGCCCCTTTAAGAGCGCTGCAGACCCGGGCTTTGACCTTACAGCCTTCTGGTCAAGCTTCCGGACCTATGGTTGCCTCCTGTAAAACAGGAGGATCTAAACGGCGCAGAGTGCTGTGTGTGGCCCCGTGGCTCGCCAGCCCGCTTCGCGTCCCCAAGCCAGAGTGTCACTGCAAGTCTGGATGTGATCCGCTAAGTGATTAGAGGTGGTAATAGACAGGGCATTGTGTGCAGGGGGGGGGGGGGGGTGCATTGGGGACGCATGCCGGGTGATTAATCGCAGACTTAAAAACTAAATAATGGATGTTTCACTGTTTAAAAACAATGTTCTGGGATTAAAAATGGCTGCCTGCCCAGTAAGAGGTTTGCTGTTTGTTTTGTTATCGATTAGCAGCATCTAAACAGTGAAGGGGGGATGGGGGGGGGGCAGCCATGGGGGGGCAGCCATGGGGGGGCAGCCACGTTCAGCACAAACAGAGGGCTTATCACTGGGCATGGCTGCTGCACCAGCCACGAAGAGGAAATCTGATCCTGGACCAGTACTTCAGACGCCGTGGAGGGAGATATATATACGTTTTTAGGAAGTGGAAATCTGATCCTGGACCAGTACTTCAGACGCTGTGGAGGGAGATATATATACGTTTTTAGGAAGTGGAAATCTGATCCTGGACCAGTACTTCAGACGCTGTGGATGGAGATGTACGTTTATTGTGGGGGTTTTAAATATGCGGTGACCCTTGATTGCCATTAAGCAGCACTGACAGGAAGTGACTCGAAACAGGAAGTACAGGCGGGGTCCCCGAAGCTGGCGGGGGCCCCAGAACCGGTGACCTTCACGGGGGGGGGGGGGGGGGGGGTTGTGTCCATACCTGGTCCATACCTGATCTGCTCACTGACACTGACACGGTACGCTGTGCAATTCTAGGCCCACTGATCGCGACGGCGTTTACGAATGGATACCACTGAAGCGAGGGTCGCGTGCCATCTTGCCGGAGGTATTGCCAGTTACTCTTTCAGTAATCCGTTATCCCCTTTCCATCCCATTTCTCTTCTTGCTCTTATTCCATTTGTTTTAGTTTATCGCTGTAGCTCTGCTTCTCCGCGCTCTACGTTCCATCCATTCTTCTCCCAACTCTTGGTCGGGATGAACACTGCAGACTCGCTGCCGACTCCCCTGCACGGCACACTTGCTTTCTCTGTAAAGACTCGCTGCTGACTCCCGCACTCTGTGGGTCCTTGGAGAGATTCCCGCTTAGCTTTCTGCCTCGTGAAGTTGCCTAAAATAAGCCAATTAAACACCTACAGAAATAAGGGTGGAATCATTGGAGGTAAATTCAGTGAAATCACTCCCTGGGATTCAAACTAACAACCTTCTGATATCAGGCATGGTGTATTAACCCACTGAGCCACAGAAAGCCTCCCCTAGGATTAGTAACCAGTTCAAATCATGCCACCCACTGTGCTGTTGATGGGACAACATTAACTTAATGGCACCTGCAGGCCTTTTTGGTCCGGTCTCTGCAGGTCAGGTTCTGGGTGGATGATTTGGTTCCTCACAGTTCCACACCGGGTCCTGTCATTTAATTGTCACTTCAGCGTCTCTCCACAAATAACCACACTTACATCACCAAGTGAGAGTTTACGGGGAAGGCAAAGTGTCAGCCACGTGGCTGTGTAAGCATCTGCCGCGATGCCGTGCATGCTGGGATACCAAGCACCTCCGGCCTGTAATCGCCTCCCTGTCACCTCACTCCTGGTCCTTTCTAACTCCCCAGTTTCTTCTGGTTTTTTTGACTGGACGACTTCGAGAGTGGCCTGTGTGCGCTGAAGAGATAAGGGGCTTTCCGGGGGGGGGGGGGGGGGGGGGGGGGTACACTGCACAATCCAAAGGCCCATTTGACCACCTAGGAGCTTTAGATCGGAGCCCTTGGCAGAGAGAGAGAGCTGAAATTCTGAGGAGGTTTGATGAGGATGGCTTCCCCTCACTCTCTCTGCATGCAGATCTTTGTGGGGAGGGGGGGTGACCTTTTTGCACTGTCTTTTCCCCCCAGGAGACCCTGCCGGGAGGGGCCAAAGAAGAAGGCCTGAAGTTTCTAATCGGTTCTGTGTACAGGTGAAGTCATCATCATCCCAGCACTACAGTAATCCCACCCCCCACCCCCCACCCCAAGCCACCCGAAGTGGAGCGTTGCTCAAGGGTGGTACCACAATCCTCAAACCGTCATGAAAAAGCAAAGCCTTCAGCTCTGCAGTCTGAGTGACCACAGTGACACGCAGGGCCGGCTGCCCACTTCCCGCATCTCTCCGACTGCCCCACGCAGCTAGGGGGGCGACGTTCCCCATCTGACCGGCTTGCTCATGCTGTACGTGCTGTGCATTCGTTTTATCTTGCGTTATGCTGTCGTTTATCTCTGTACTACTTTCTCTGCTGGGTGCTGAATACGTTTGCTGAGCGTTACTATTACTTTAACTCTGGTATCAGGCGGGATGGGACACGAGTGGGGGGGGGGGGGGGGGTAGGGAGATTTTACTTCATATAAAAGCTGAGAGCAACTGACTGTAAGCAAATGTTATGAACTGTTTTATTTTTGTGATGTCTTGATGTTAACCATAATTAACTATTTTGGGCAATAAGAAGAGGACAATAATATTTTTACTGTCCTTTTTTATAAGTGTTATTTAGACAAAGATTTACAGGTTTTATTTTATTTTAATAAATTGTGAACTCAACTTTACTCAAGTGGTAAAAAAATATATAAACTGTAAATATCGTTCCAGTCTCTGCGTATAACCGGTTCAGAAAAAAAATATACCTTATTTTTTGGTAGGTGTGTCACAACAAATAAATAAAAGAAATGAAAAATGCTTTAAAAGTGAAAATGCGCTCAGGCGGATTGACAGGCCGTTATCATGGCGCGGCTTTGTGTGGGAGGGGCCGCTGGACCCCCCCCCCCCACGCCGGCTCGGACCCCCGGGACAGACCGATGACGTCATTACAAATAGCTCTGCTCGTTAATTTTGTTCCCCCCATCTGGAAATCAAGGTGTAGATCTAGCGCTGTGGGCGCGACCGTTAGCCACCGGTTGTTGATTTAGCATTCAGCTCCAAAACATATGAAACTTTAAAGCACCGTCTGCTCCCCTTGTTTCCCTTTCCGTGCGATCAGGAAGGGAAACGCAGCCGAGCGTAACCGAGGTCCGGTTTAACCTCAGAGGCTCACAGGTGTACCTCTTTTATTTGATGGTACATAGACTAAAACAAGAATAATAGACCAGTAAAAAAATCGCACTGTGACTGGTAGGAAAAGAGTGACCATCTGAGATTTGCACATTTTCACCTTTGGCTGTTTTTATATTATTATTTAAATTGTGTAAACCGGATGGGGAGGGGGTGAATATGCATAGTGGATGCAGTCAAGCTGACGGCCGCGAGCGTCGGTCTGTCAGGCCGCGCGAAGCTGGGGATGGGAAGCGCGTGGCAGCGATGAATATTAATAGGGTGATGGAAAAAGACGGCAGAATCCCTTTAACGAGAAAGATAGCGATCACCATCCACGACTGATAAATGCACATGCTGTGTTTTTTCTTTCCTATTATTATTGGTTTTTATTATTTGTATTCCGTGTTTTGTACGTTGAAAAAGAACCAGGTTTAAGCAAAATGCTGGACACTTTAGAGGAAGAGCCTGACCTTCGTCGGGTTTCCGTTTAATAAAACCGCAGGTAACGAGACGACTGCAGTGACAGTGAATTAAAAATAATAAGCATATATGTATATAACGAAGGTGGTCCTTTGCTGATTTCAGTTATCAATCAGGGGAATTTTATTCAAACCCTTGTGGATGTTAATATGGGAGATTGTATGAAAAGTAATAATATGACGTACTGTACCACCTTTCCTGTCCCGTTCTGCACACACGCCTCTCTGATCGTCGTCGTACGATGGGTGTTTTCTCGATTTAACTGAGTGCTGTATTTAATGCCGGTGTACGTGGGTCCTACCGCTCAGTCGTGTTCTTACTCCAACCCTGTGTATCTGCTAGTTAGCCGTAGATGTAGATCTTTAGCTAGTTAAGATTAAGAAGTAGCCGTAGTTCAGATTTAGGGCTGTAGTCTTTCTTATAAGATCTAAGTTTTTTTAATTGGAAGAAAAAAGCATTCGTTTATGGGGTGGATATCTCTGTGTCGTCCTCTTCTGTTCCTTACGCTGATCTCCACGTGGTTTCAGCCAACCAAAGCTCTCGCGAAAAATACACTGGGAAGTCAGCGCTGCAGGACGGGACTGTAAACCAGGCAGGCAGAATGTCTGAAGAGGTTTGCCATACTACCTTAAATGTTAATGCTAGATATGCAAAAGTTTTATTTTTGATTATCTTTTTAAGAGGGACACAAGCTATAAATACGATAAAGATTTTTATTACGTGAAAGAGAATATTTTTTTAAAGTGTTCTATCACATAAATGATAATAACAAAACAATAACTATGGCGATATTAAAGACCTGTGTAAATGTTTGGTGTTTGTATACATCCTCGTGTGTGATTTTTTAATACTGCTATGTTTTTTAAACATGTCTGATTCCTAGATTCCTCAGTGATCTCTTCTGTTTCTTGCTCATCTGGAAACGTCATCTGAGGACACCGTGATTTACTTTTGTACCCTTTAACTACACCACCTGCTCCTTGTTTTGACCAAAATGCAGGTTTCGTCGTTTGTTTTTTTTTTGTATTACCGTGTTGGTCTGCTGTGATCGTGGCAAATACTACGGGGGCCGTACTGAGTCACCGTAACTGCGTCGGTCTCCGGGGTAATGTGTCACCACAGCATGGGCGACCCAACAGCTAGAGAATATAGTCTCGGAATTACCTGGAACATTCACTGTTTTTACGTTCTCCAACTTCTTAATTTAGTGGATATTTCTAGCCGAAGCGACATTCGTCTGAAAGCAGGGACAAACGCTCTCTGCAGCAATTGGGGGGGGGGGGGGTTTAAGGTGAAATCTTTGGGGTTTGAACTAGCAACCTTCCGATTACAGCCGCATCTTTCTAATGGTGTGTTGCGATCAGACGTGTCCCAGCACGAAAAGAGGCCATTTATAAGAGTAGATTCTTGTTCAGGGTCACATGTCCAGAACGAAGGCCAATTTTTCTGCTGCCTTTTGGTCAAAGTGAAGAGTGTCGTCCGCATCTTCTCACCTAGCCGCTCGTTGATTTAATCGGCCATTTTATCCCATAGCTTAGAATTTGAGGTAGCATGGCACCATCGACGCAATTTAGTTTTCTCATTGTGCAGCGGTTTTTTCAGAGGCGAGTGTTACACACCTCGCTAGATTAGAGAGAGTGAGTGAGTTACACACCCCTGGAAGTTGTCCTCCGAGAGAGCAAGCTCCAGGGATCTTCCAGACTTGAATTTCCAGGAAAGGGGGTGGAATATCGACTGAACTGCCACCCCACCGGTCGATGCGCATTGAGGGTTGCGCATATTTCTGTTAATCTTTTTTTTTTTTTTTTTTTCGTGACGACGTCCAGCCATTTCACGTGAGATCAGAGACACCCTCTTCTGTTTTTTTTTCCTCTTCTATTTTCTGTAGCTGACACTGTTTGTATCATGTGCTGTTTGCCGTGTGGACCGGTGCGTTTGTGAGCTTCTCTGTTAAAAAATCAAAAAAAAAAAAAAAAAAACGAAAATACTGAAACTGAGTCGGACCGTGTTGTATGGTGCGTACGATACTGATGACTGTTACGGGGTCCGCCAGACCACGTGGGCGGTCCTGATGTCCAGGATTTGGGGGCTTTCACCCCCTGAACCCCCTCCCTGAAATCCGTGGTGGCCTGAATGGTCGCATGTGGACCAGGGACACCGGATATCGGACATGGACTAACGAGACTCTGGAAGAGCAGAGGAGGGTGTTGAGGTGGTGTTGAGGTGGGCCCCTGGTGTTGAGGTGGGCCCCCCTCTCTCTCTCGCCATCACGGCCTCGGTCGCCTGCCCACGTTCACTGCTGACGGACTCCCATTCGTGAGCGGCCTGCCTCCTGCTCACCACCGGAGGGCGCCCTTCAGATCAGGGTGTGTCGTGGCGCCTGGCGCTGCTGTAAGATAACGTGCGAGTGGATGGAGTGGGTGGGGGTTTCCTCACATCTTTGGTGTGCAAAATATACTTTTTATATTTGTATTTTCAATTAATAATGATAATACTGTTTGTGAAAGGTTTCCATCCTCTACTGTGGTCCAGAAGTTGACGTGTCTGTATGGGGGGGGGGGGAGAATAAAACAACAAAACCTGTTTTTTTCTTTGTTTTTTATTTAAGAGCAGTGCTGCAGTCTGCACACACATGTTTGGGAATTATGGGACATTTTTTTAAAAAAACCTGGCAAGGCTAATGAATATGGAATGGCGTGAGATTGCCAGCGAATAAGGACGTCGTCCACGACCAGCCAGACTCAAGGCCGGGCTAATTATGTATAATCGGTGGATATTGACGTCTGGTGGAGGCTACACTGATTATATGCACCATTAAGCACAAAATGATGCATTTATCAATAACTTGTTTAATTGTTTTCTCTGGAGCCTATACAGTAACCCTGACCCCCCGCCCGTCCGGTTGGTCTGAAAGGTGTGATCTGTCCCGGCTGCCCACAGCCACAGATAGTTGTCAAGGCTGCACAATCTAGGGTACGGTCTGGAACAGCAGTGTAACGATGCCTCGCTTAGTCCTTTCCGAATGTCCACTGGGCTGTGTGCTGTTCCGTGAGAGTTGGTTGCCTTTTGGAGATAATGGCACATCTATTTCATCTGTCCTGTGTCATCTTACAGGGTTTGTCGCTGGCCAGGCACTTTCACCCGAACGGGGGAGAGATGACTCTTGATCAAAAAAGATGTATCTATGATTCCCGTAGCTTTCGGGGCTGTTTCGGTCCACATCATCTCTGAGGGCCTCTTGCAGGTTACTGGTCAGCCCTTATAGGATCAAAGTCGGTCTATAAACACAGTCCCTTGTGATAATCGACATGTAACTTTATACGCTGAAGTGTTTTCCCCCTGCGGCCTGATCGAATATGAGCGCAGGTTCCCGTCCGGAGCCATTCTGCTTTTATCTTATTAAACATGACCTTGTATTTGATCTGGTGACCTTTGGCACAAAGTCTCTCACTCGGGTTTCAGGCAGACCCTTCCTCCTGGGGCTGACAGATTCCCCGAGCGTTCGGTCACAACCCCAGCGAGCTGCACTTCCACATGTGACTTGCGGACGTCACGTTCCCCGTTACAGGAAGCTCTGCGCGTTTGCATAAACGCCGAGGCCGAGCCAAGTCTAATCACACCTGATGGGTAAATCGCGGCGCACTGGGCCAGATCTCCTGATGGGCATCACCGGCGAGGCTCTCGTGAATATTCATGAGGCAGCGGGTGGCGCCACATGGACCTCTGCATTGATTAACGGCAATTAAAAAGGCTGCTCTGACGATCCGTCAGAGATATGTCAATTGTGGGCGTAATTGGCGTGACTCTGAGGGCAGACGGGTGGCCCGTTCTCCCTGTAAACACGAGACAATGGAAGAGTGATGTCAGGTCTGAGGGTACCCCCAAAAGGAACCAGCGGGGGGGTGAGGGGGGGATGAAGGGGACGCGGAGTACAGAAAGGTCTTCGCGTCGCAGGGGGATGCAGGGGGAGGGGCGGGTGTAACTAATGGGCTGGTTCAAGGAAGCGCTGAGTGGAAATGACAGATGGCAGCAATCAGTAAGTCATCACTGCTTTTCGGGATGCCTTAAAGTCTGAAGAAAATGACATCACCAGAAAATGACATCACCAGAAAATGACATCACCAGAAAATGACATCACCAGAAAATGACATCACCAGAAAATGACATCACCTGAGAGGCCTGGATGTTAGGGGGTGCGGGGGGGGGTAAGGGTTGGCGTAACAGGTTGCATGTTACTGAGTGTCTGAGCGTGTTGGGTCAGCCCTCTGCCTCGACCACCCAGAGAGTCCCCCACAGCTTGAAACAAACTATTTCCTTAAACCAATACATTTAAACCAATAATTTTAATTCTCAACTAAATATAATGAGCTAAAATTGTCTTTGCAGTTTTTATTTCCCCAGTTACTGGCGTCCCGTCCGGGTCGCACTGCGGCCCTGTGCCGCCTGGGACTGGCTCATGCCCCCCCCCCGGGGGATAGATGGATTTCTCCTCTTTCCACGCCATACGACGTTTTCACTCTTGTTCTCCCGCATTCGGTCTCCATTCATCACCTGCACAGGTGTCCGTCTTCCCGGCGACCGGCGGAGGTGGGAGGGGCACCAGCTGTGGCTATTTCGATGCTAATGAGTCCTGGCGTGACGGTGAGTCTCTGAGAGGGTGGGGGGCGATTCGGAGGCGAGTGGTGGTGGGGGTGGGGGGCGGCTTATGAGAGGAGGAGGCAGTCCCATGGGAACCGGGCTAATTAAGAGCAAGTAATTAAGAGCGTCCCCCCGAGCGTTCCCGAAAAGGACGGGGGGGTAGGTGGTGACTGCAGTCCGTATGATGCAGCAGGGAGATGAACCTTTCATCTTCCCATATCTGTTAATGCGGCAAAAAAACAGGTCAGCGACTCGCCGTCCGTCTGCGTGGACGGATGTTTGCTGAGACGAGCGTCTCACTCGAGCATGACGGCCTTTAACCGCCGCGCCACCTGCTGTCCGACGCAGTCCTTCCTCATGTAATTCCCAGGGGGGTGCAGATTTCTGTCGTTTCCTATAATTTTGACTTGCATTCACGAAACACGTTCTAGATGAGTTTTTGTGCTTCGCTCAAGGGTACAAGAGCGAGGCCCCTGCTGGGAGCTACTGCCCAGGTATTCTACCCGTGAGTCATGACTGTAGGATATGACTGACAACGGGATGAGCAGAAGGACCCCCTACTCGGGCCCCCTGCCGCAGCCCGAAAACTTTACATCCGCCGTCCCGCGTACTTAAGTTACGGATCTGTACCATGACATTAGTTCGACGCTCTAAGATTTTTTAAGGTGGAGGCTTAAGAGGAGCCATAATTCTTACAGAGGGGCCGACCTTGTCATTAGCCAATAATATGTTTTTCTTTGGTGAGTGACAGGGGAGGGGCACTAGGGGGACCAATCAGCTGGGGCCAGTGTCCCTGTGGCCCCGCCTCTGCACACACCCCTGCGAGAGCATGATAACTGCCATTCAAGGGCAATTCCGAGGTGTTGGGTTGAGTGACCATGTGTGTGCCATGCCAACGGGAAACTCTAGGGGGCGCCCGAGCTGATCTGCGCCCCTGCATGACCTTTGGGGGAAGCTGCACTATGCAGCCACCATCAGCTGTGGCTCCCCTCCTCCAATATCGCGCTTCACCCCCTAGAGCTGCGTGCTGCTTTTTGGGAAGACAACTCCAGCCCCCTTAAAAGCAAGCTGTCTGTCATTCCGAAGGCAGGGCATCCATCAAATGGGCCCGGAGCAGGACCATCTGTCAGCGCTGGAGCATCCGCCCCACTCCCCGGCCTTTCCCCCGCCGTCCAGGCAGGCTAGTGCGGTGCCCGCCGGTACCAGCTCAGCCACCCGGGCCTGAAGCTCCATTAATTATGACATTCGAGTCGCCTGGGCTGGATGGGAACCAGTAGTATATCTCTGATTAGACGTGGCTGAGGCGGTCTTCCTGCTGGGTGGAGGTGGTCTTCCTCTTGGCTCGAGGCCATCTTCCTGCTGGGTGGACTGAGAAGACCCAGATGAGTCAGGTCCCCCTAGTGGTGGTGCCACTGAATCGCCTCCCCGGCACACCAGACCAGATCAAACGATCCAGGCCTATGGCCTCTACTCTCTGAATAGGACGGTGAGCTCAGGCACGTTGAGAGCGGCGGGGGTGTGATGTTGGCCGGTGACGGTGCTCACCTGTCGCGTTAAGCGTCATTACTCAAAGCTGAACACGCTCAACAGGCCTACGGTGCTGTTAATTATAATCTGGAGAGTCTTCTTCTCTCCCCCCTACTCACAACCTCATTCACACTCATCCCTGCTCCCCCCCCCCTTCCTAGCTAAGGCTATTAATCACACACACACACACACACACACACACACACACACCCACGCCGGACGCCAGGATAGTGAGGGGTGTGCTAATGCACCTCGTTCCCTCCGCATGGAGCCACCATCGTCATGGCGACGCCCCGCCCGCGTCTCACGTCAGCGCCCCCATGCTGGGGTGCAGATCCGACCCAAAAGGGCATCGTGGAACGGATGTCTCTGCAGGACACTTCTGGAATCTTCCGCGAATCGCGGACCCAGTGTAGGTGTAGAACGCAGCACGTCGGCTCGCCTCGAACACAGGTGTCACGTCCTCCCTTCTGGAACTTTCCGCTCATGCATCCAGACTGACCCAGAGAATCTGTGAGCGGAGGGAGGGGGGGGGGCACTGTGACGGCCAATAAGCTTTCAGCCGGGGCCAGTGCCCCTTTAGCTCCGCCCCTGTATACGCCCATATCCACCAGGTATTTGACCTTTGATGCAGTGTCTAGGTACCTATACATATATGTAAGAACTTAAGTTTATAAAATGAGACCTGATACTATAACGACGCGGCGCCGACCTGAAGGAACTTGTGTCTGTGTCTCCGGAACAATCTAGAGAGCTTTTGCTGCCTCTCCGGTGAAAAATGACAGCTGAGGTAGCAGCAGTCCGGCCGCCCGGGCTAATTAAAGGAGCCGGCGTCTCTCGCACTCAGGTGAAAACGACGCAAGGTGGCCGTCTCACAGGCGGACGTGCTGCTATACTGGGGGGGGGGGGAGCGCCAGCCCCCTGCCATCCGAAAGTGGCCAGCAGCTGGATGGGTATTTTATTTCATTTTTCCCTGCCACTCGCCTCCTCGACATGATTTATCGCCGGCCGGCTTGCAGAAGAACCCCCCCAGGACCCCCGCGTGCTGCAGTGGGGGCCTCAAGGTCGCCTCTCTGCTTTCCTCCGCTCCCACCCCCGAGGGTGGCCTCGGGCCCTTAGCTCGTGACTGAGATTAATTACCAAACGCTGTGGCCGCCTCGCATCCAGAGCGCCGCACACACTTTACAGTGGCGCCCCATAGCCCCCCTCCCTGGCCCTTTGGGTTAAGTGCTACCCCCCTCATTTGATGAGAGACCGCGGTGACACTACGACCCGTGACTAAGCCATCAGTCATCGCGTGTGAGCTCATCCCTGCAAAGCGGACAGTGATGCTGGGGGGGGCGGGTTGGTAAACTGTAAAGGGAGGGGAGGCCTCGCTCCCAGATCACCCACACTGCCCGCCTCGCAGCCCCAGCTATGTCCACATTCCGCTCATGCTGCCGCTCTCCTCATTGGACACTTCCTGTCCTTCTCGTCTCGGCCCCGCCCCCTCCGGGCAGGGCGCACGTCATTCGCTATTCCCCCTGGCGACGGCCGCTCCATTGGACAGCTGGGTGCCAGGCGGCCTCTCAGGCTCTCAGTCTGCGATGGCCCCACGGGCCAGATAAGATTATCGCTGACGGCCCCTGCTTGCGGGGGGGGCAGCCTTATACACATATATTTCCCTTTATCATTTATTAAATGTTGTTTTAATTTAATTTTGCCCTCCTGTCTCTAAGCAGTGCCCTTCCATGCTGCCAAACTGGCTCTCATATCCTAATCCTTTCTATCACTCTTACGCCGACCAGCTTCTCCACTCGCGTTAAACTTCCCTACATTCTTGCAAACGATGGGTCCGAGTCTCTGGGTATTTAATAATATATTTTAATTATATGTCACCTTCCTGCCAGGCCTGTCGGGCCGTGTTGTATAAGAATCGCTTTAGAGAGACATGATCGTGATACTTTATTAAAGACGCCTGGTTCTGGGGTCCGGGTGAAAACGGCGGGCTGAATGGCACCCCGTACTCGGGACGGGCGGGTCCTAGTGCCCGCCGACTTTCTGGCCACTTACCGTCCTTTCCAGTTGGCTGGGAACGTCCGTGGATGGGAGGGGCTGGATCCAGAGGTGCCCGTGTTATTTATTCAGTGCTTAATTAATGAGATTAATAAGAGTGAGGGGGTGCATTTTCTTCTTTGATGGCTTCCATTTTTAATGCCGTTCGTGGGTTGGGGGGAGCGAGGGGGGGCTCTTTGATGGAGCGGGCTGTCAGCTGTCACCTCGCCCAGCTGGCTGTGCTGATTTCCTGTTCGGGCAGCGAACCATCACACCCCCCCCCTGCCCCCATGCCAGGCAGGACCTCACAGCTCTTCCTCACTCTGCCTGGAGCTGTCTTCTGGAGACATTCACTGTATTTTCTCATTCGAGTTTCCTGGTGTCTCTCTGAGAACGTTTTTGTGGGGTGGGGGGGCGCTAAGGAATCGCACCTGTGATCACCTGCGGAAGATCACTGAGGTACTGTGGTATCAGGTCCGTAAAATGTGTAATTATTAAATGAAATGTTTATCTTCTCCATCATTTGGGGTCCTGAGGGTGACCGTGAATTCATTAAGATCTGTCCGTGGGTCCACCTTGGGATGTGTCTCATTTGGACTCTCCAAGCCGACGGGCCGCTCCGCCGTGATTGGACGAGCCTTGGTGGTTTTTTTTGATTCACATGCTCACACGTCTCCAGTCTTCACAGAAACGGAATCTCATCCTGAGGAGTCTCGGTGCGTGACAGGATATCCACTCCGCACTCTGTTTATGCAGTGCCGAACGAGCACTTGTCCCCTAGGGGGCGCTGTTGCGGAGCCCCGATCGGGCCGGGCTGTGCCTCTGGCCCACAGCGGCGGCGGCGACATCTGTGAGAGATAATTAATTACTTCACTGTGACAGAGTGCCAATCACATTAGATCCAGACCAACAACAGAATGGCGATTTGTTCTGCTCTGGTGAACAGTACCATGCCAATCATGGTTAAAGGCTGTGACCAATATATCAAGCAACCGTGAGCAGGACCTAGATGAGAAACGCAGCTGTCTGAGGTGCCTCTGCACGCGGCCACAGCCACAAACCATGGGGAAGGGGTGCGAAAAGCTGAAAGAACATTCAACGGACTATTGAGTTTTTATGGATGGCGACCGAGCTGTTGAAGATCTGGAGATGGTCCAAATTCAGAAGCTACTGGAGAAGGTTTTTGGATGGTTCCTGTCCTTCTAAGGTCCCTTTTTTTAAGGTAGGGGGCATAATTCATACATAGGGGCCAACTGTATCGTTAGCCAATGATATGTTTGGAATCATTGAGTGACAGGAGAGATGCCACTCAGTGGGCCAATCAGGTGTCAGCTGCCCCATTGGCCCCGACCTATATACACCCCTGCATGCAGCACAGAGAATCTGACTTGCCCACAGAGAGACTTGGGAGGCCATTTCTCTGCAAGCTGCATCCTGAGCTCCAAGCGGCTCCTAAAATGAGGCTCTTAAAGTGCAATTAGCGCCTCTTTTCAGTCCTCCGTGAAAGGTTATCTGTAACTGTCAGGTGACGGGAAGGACAGGTTACCACGGCGAGGCCAGCGACAGCAGCCAGAGAGAGGGAGCACGGCATTATGGGAATCGCAGCGTCGCTCATCTCCGCATTGTTGGATGGTGTCGTCGGGTTTCTTTGTCGAGCTGTTTAAATATCGGCTCAGTGTAATTGCAGCACGCCTACAAACTTTGTAAACTGGTCTCGCCATTAATATCCGCGGGACAAGCTAAAAGATTTCTCCCAATTACCGGTTCGTTGGCAAATGAGAAAATTCACTATGAGATGCTTCTGAGTGAAGACTAAACACTGTTGTTACGGCTTAACGGTGTTCATCCAACAGGAAGACAGACCCCGAAACCGGGTCAGCGGTCCACTCCGATTTTCACGAGCCCCTCGGTGAATTGGGACAGCATCATATTTGTCATGATAAACGCTTAAATCTGTCAGTGTCATTTATCCTCCGGATGCGAGGTGACGGTGTGTGAAATTCCTGTGATTCGGTATTTGCCGTGTCACACTGCCCTGGGGTGGAGGGGGGGGGGGGGGGGGCGCCGCTGTGTGCGGACAGCCTCTCATCAGTCACGCACGCGTCCAGTAATTTTGCTTTCTCTCGCACCTGTTCACCTGCATGGAGGGGGAGGGGGGCTGGATGGTGCTCTCCACATGCCAGGCTCGGTTATCACGTTCACACCGTCCGGCACGAGAAGGAAGACGATATCAGTTGGTGATGATAAAGGAGGCAGACAAACGACGCTCAGGCTGTCTTGGGTTCAAGCTGTGGCCCCATCTGTCCCGTCCATGTGCCATCGTGGGGGATGCCCGCCCCCCCGCCCATGCCCCCTCAAAGCCACCAAAGGGGCCATCAGCAACAGTTTGTTGTTGCCGTTACCTAATCATTTTGCTGGTGGATTAATCTTTAATTGGGGAGGGGGGCACTTGAATCCCTGGCACTTTGGCGTCTCTTTTTTTGGTATGGGAAGGGAGGGACGGGATGTGTGCCCACCACGGCTGACGGCTCTCGCTCACTCCCTGCGGAGGGGGGCGCGTGTGTGCCTAGTCCTGTTCCGGCTGACCTCTGACCCCGAGACGCAAGAGGACGGGGGCCGGATCGCTGGCATCAGGCTGTCGCTCCGTCTGGGAGGAAACCTCCGCCAGGATCCCGGGCAGCCCGGAGTCAGGCAGGAATAATAGGCGCCGCTTTGCTTGTCAGTCCTCGAGAGCCTGACGGATGCGCGATGCCACTCATCCGCCACGCGGCAAGACGGGTCTTCATCGTGGGTTGTCATGGGGATCCTTATTTATTTATTTCTCGCTCAGCTTTATTTTTTCGTGAGGGGTATTTAAAGGCTACTCACCCTCTCCTGCTTGTGCTCCGCCGGCCGAGGAGAGCTGTTTGGAGCGTCCAGGTTCAGCATGAATAAACATCGCGCCGCATTCCTACCAGTGGGAGGCGTGTGCCCTTCAAACGGACGCATGGGTGTCGGGAGAGAAAGGGAACGGCGAGAGAGCGCCCCCTGGTGGCGTCAAAGAACGTGGCTCCTGTTTTTTTTTTTTTTTCCTGCTGGGGGAAAATTCTCAGGGCTCAGTCGACCGTGACATATTCGCCAGCCAGTCAATATCTCATTGCTGCCAATTTACACACTCTGGGCTCCTGGGCTCATTGGTGGAGCCCCAGTGGGGGGGGGGTGTGAGGATCCCCAGCATGCCGTTCTGCATGTGTGTGCCACTACTCGCGAGTGTCTCCCAGGTCATCGCATGCACACCCTGCTGTTACGGTTTTATAACCTTTTAAATTGCTCTCGCTTATGAGCCATTCCGAGCAGGATAAATCTTCAGGATTCGAATCTGCGGCTTGCTGGTGCGACTCTCGGACAGGACTTACGAACCTGGAAACGGTGACGAGCGGAAATAGCAGGTAGATGGGGTCCCGACCCAGAAGGACCAGCAGAAGTGCATTTCACACATCCCGGGCTTTTAATTACCATTTAAACTTTCTGTGTTTATATGCAAAAAAAAATAATTAAAGCATACGGCAATTCTCACTGTTGGAAAACATACCAGAGAACGAGGGGAAAAGCCAGAGTAGGAAATCCCAGTAAAGCCAGAAGGCAGCAGCTTTCCATGCCCCCACCAGCCATAAAAATGGCAAACGGCCGCCGCACAGGAACGTCTGAGGGCTGTCAGTCATGCTGATCGACGGGTCGTGACTCATCGGGGGCGTTAGGAAGAGAATACTGCCTCTGTGTCTGTCATAGGCTCCTCTCCAGGATCATCTCAGGGCAGTGGGGGGAAAATCACTGCCCTCGGGCTCTTTCCATATTATTTCTGCGGCACGAAATAGACGAAGCTGGACGCTGCTCTTTCTGGGTGCAAAGAGATGCTGGTGTCACAGTGTTACCTGTGATGAAACAGGGATGGGACAAAACTAGAGATGTGACATCATGAAACCGTGGGTACCCCACACACCCTAGATACCCCACACACCCTAGATACCCCGGAAACCGTGGGTACCCCACACACCCCACACACCCTAGATACCCCGGAAACCGTGGGTATCCCACACACCCTAGATACCCCGGAAACCGTGGGTACCCCACACACCCTAGATACCCCGGAAACTGTGCGTATCCCACACACCCTAGATACCCCACACACCCTAGGTACCCCACACACCCTAGGTACCCCACACACCCTAGGTACCCCGGAAACCGTGCGTATCCCACACACCCTAGATACCCCACACACCCTAGATACCCCGGAAACCGTGGGTACCCCACACACCCTAGATACCCCGGAAACCGTGGGTACCCCACACACCCTAGATACCCCGGAAACCGTGGGTACCCCACACACCCTAGATACCCCACACACCCTAGATACCCCGGAAACCGTGGGTACCCCACACACCCTAGATACCCCGGAAACCGTGGGTACCCCACACACCCTAGATACCCCGGAAACCGTGGGTACCCCACACACCCTAGATACCCCGGAAACCGTGGGTACCCCACACACCCTAGGTACCCCGGAAACCGTGCGTACCCCACACACCCTAGATACCCCAGAAACTGTGGGTACCCCACACACCCTAGATACCCCACACACCCTAGATACCCCGGACACCGTGGGTACCCCCACGTTCCTTGGACCCCTTGGAAGTAGCACTCTTAGAAATCTTGGACAGCATCATACAACATCCCTCTGTCCCTCTAACGCCTCAGCTAAACTAGTGATGCACCGTTTGAACATCGGAATCGAAAAATGAAAAATGCCTTAGAGCCTCGGGTGGCCTCTGCAGTGATTGTTGTCTGATAGGTGATGCTGTGGATAATTAATTTGCTCGCATTTTCCCCAAGTTATTTTGGGGTTTAAGAAATCATGCGGAGGAGGGAGTCGACTTGAGTTCCAAATGTGGTATAAGGAAGGTATCAGTGAGTAGTGAAATCTTCTGAATAGCACCTGCACTCCACGATGAATAAGTTGAAGAGGATTTCACCAGCACCAGGGTAAAACCGGGTTAGGCGTCAAGTGTGAGAAGAGTACGGCACAGGAACAGTGTGACTGTGGAGGACGGCGAGGGAAGCCATCGCTGATTACCGCTGGGCTGCGTCCTCGTTCCCGGCCCCCTCTGGGAACACTGAGCTGGCGGTTGGCAGATGGCTGTCAAGATGCATAGTTTTGCGTCTGTTTCATCCTTTTTTAAAAAAACATGTTCTATCAGGCATCCTGATCGCTTCGTGCTCCTTTATCCCATCTTACCAGCACGGCCAAGCATCTTATCAGCGGGATTGCCGCGCCGACGATTGTGTCCTGAACAATCCGGGGCCGCCGTTATCTCAGTGTATTCATTTCCCTGGAGCTCCGGGAAGGGGAGAGGGGGGGAGAGAGAGAGAGAGAGAGAGAGAGAGAGAGAGAGAGAGAGAGAGAGAGAGAGAGACGTGGCTGGAGAGTCAGCATCAAGGCCAGCTGCGTCTGCCTCGATCTGAAACCGAAACGAGAGGTGAAAATGCCGCGTGGCGCTGGAGGAATGACAGCGAGGTCAGCGCTCGTGTGATCTGAGCACCAGACATTCCCCACCAGAAGGGGGCAGTGAGGAGTGAGGAAATGCCTTGATAGGCATGTACTGGGCGATATCTTTTTAACGTATCGCCTGAGAGGACGTGTGCATCTCCACAGGTAGTCTCACAAGGCATGACACATCTTCATCACATTCTTTTTGTTTAGCAGACGCTTTTATCCAAACCGGCATACAAATGGGAATGCGGTATCAGACGGTCCCCGGAGCAATTGGGGCTTAAGGGTCTTGCTCAGGGGCCTAATGGTGACATCACTCTGCTGATCCTGGGATTCGAACCTGCAACCTTCTGGTTGCAGGCACTGAGCCTTCATCGAATCTTTAATAACAAAAAAAAATAAGGCCCAACAAGGTAAATGCGTGAGGTCTGTGCACATGGGGTTTCGCACGACGGAGTGTCTGTGGCGTGCCAGGTCTCCGCTGTGCTCTGCACACAGTGTGACGTACGCACTCTTACTCGCTTTAGTCCCCGACAGCGTAGAGTCAGAGGAGCCGCAGCCGAGTTGTCTGGATGAAACGGGAGCATGTACAGCTGTGGGCGATGCAAGTCACTCTCAGTGAGAGTCTGCGAGAAGGTTTGATCATGTGGCACAGCCGGTCCTCTGGCTCCCCCTGCAGGTGATATGGAGTAAGTGCAGTGGGAACAGCTCTGTACTGTGGAAGCCTTAATTCTGAGCAGATAGACAGCTTGACATTTTTACCAGAGATGGAATCTCTGCCTGCCACGTTGAAAAGGAGCGTCATCCTAATCAAGGTTTGTGTTGGTCTTCGTAGCTCACTGTACACTCAAGTGCCTATACCACCAGAGTACGTAGGTACCTCACTGAACTAAGTATTTTGGTGAGTGAACTTGTTTAGTTCAGCGTCACCGATCACTAGGTAAAGATCTTGTAATTCAAATTTGAGGTTTTCAGCCATTATTAGGGTTTGAAACTGGTCATGTGTAACATTACTGTTAAATACAATCACACGCTAATAAAACAAACGTGTATTATAGTTATATTTATATTTAGGGTGGGGATGTCATCTAGTAATGGCCCGTTACGTATATTAAGATTGAAGTAAACGGAGTTTTCGTAGAGGGAGAAAATAGCTTTTCGAAATGAAACTCCATGACACTCAGTCAGCCAGCACCACCTGCTGGTGAATATCCTAAATTCAACTAAAATATCATTTCTACACATAAAATTGCGTCCTTGACACAGATTATGCACAGAACAAAGTAGCTGGAATTTAAACAACAGCTCAGATTAACGTGTGATTCGATATAACTTTTATAGATCCATTTAATAATCAATATACCATATTTGACAACCAGCTTCGTTGAAGGATCACACATGAGGTGAGGCTGTTGTGGGATACAGTTACCGCAGCATTCACTGACTTTGGTGACCTGGGATAATGAATGAAATGTACCGTTTACTGCTAAATGAAATCGCGCAGGTCGGTCAACTAACGACCGTACGGTCCGCATACATCTATTCAGAGCAGGAATCGTCGGGGGAGGCTTACGGCAGAAAAATAATAATAAAAAACTCGTTAAGACTTTTTTTTGTTTACCTCATTTCAGCAAGTCTATAGAAGGACTCATTAAAAAGACCGGTCCCCGAGGTGACGCGCTTTTCATCTGTTAAGTAAAATGCTGACACAGAGAATACCGAAATCCCGTGTTAATGCCAATTACGGCCTGAAATGAAGTTTTAAGAAAAAGCAATGAAGTAGATAAAACTTGCTTTCACTTACAGATCCATTCACCGTGTCAAATCCAGGGGGAAATTCTCAGATCGTCAGATGGTAAATTGAAGCCCATATAAATGGAAATTATCTAAATAATTGTTAATAGGCATTAGTCTACGGAATTTAGGGATTTGGTGCAATTACTTTTCATACTTTTCTTTGAGGAAATAGCTGGATGTTATCGGAATGTAAATGAAACCAGGATTCGCTCGTTCGCCATCCCGGCTTGTAATTAATAGAACTGTTTGCCTTGCTTCATTAGCTTAATGTTTATCGTAAGCTGCCTCTCCTCTTTCGTCTTTCTCTGCTTGGGTGTGATTATAAGCGCTCTTTGTCTGCCGTCTTCCGTGATGAATGAATACAGCACCTCGCTTTCTCTTCCGATGTCTCTGTAATTAAACCTGTCCGACAAACTCCACGGTGTAAATCAAACGTTAGAGCAGCAGCATGGCCTCTTTTAAATAATAATAACAACAACCACATAACAGCAACAATAATAATGATAAAGGTGTAATTATTATTGTTATTATTAATAATAACAATAATGATAAAGGTGTTATTGTTATTATTATGTTGGCCAATTACAGGCATAGTCTTTGGGTTCACGCGCGCCGTCCTGGGGGAGAGGCGCACGTGAGCAGCTGGAATTCTGCCCCAGCTCTGGGAGGGCGCGGTGTACACGGTACGGTACGGTCTCTTAAAACGACTAAAACGCGGGTGATCCATGCTGGTTTTTAGGGTCAGAAATCTTCACAGACGCTACCATGTGCTCCTGTGCTTCAGTATCGCCGGAGTCATTATCTACCACTTCTGTGGGTGAGTCAGACGCGTTTCCTAACTGTAATATTTTTTGCCTTTAACAGCTATGCCAACAGGTGTAACGTGTGTTTTCATTATACATTTGATTTTATTTGCGTCTATATATTTCTGTTTTGACGTTATTGATTCATCACTATTAATTATTGATGTCGTTAAGTACTTTAGGGGAGAATTTCAGCATTAATTCAGAATCTATTTTAAAAGCAAATAACGGCGAATGGCTTTGCTTTAGATCTACCTGGGATAAGCTTGGAGATGATCTGCACCTGAAACCGCTGAAATTTTATAGTCTTATAGGTTTTGATGTTTATCTGTTGCAAAAGTAAACCCGTGCACTAGTGAAAGGATGATTTTTTTTTTGCATCATGTGATATGGCAATTTTCTTTATGCTATATTAGGCAGGTGTCGTTAGCTCCGATCACTCCTGGCTATAGTCTCGGGTATTTTCCAATTGCTAGAAAGGCCTCTGTGCTACAATGAACTAAACGACGCCGGTTGTGATGTAAGTAATTGCAGCCTAATTAATTATATGAGCGCTAGCGCTGTTTGTTGAGACTCATAAACCCATTTGTTCAAAACAAGTGAGTGTTTTGTCTGTGAGGTGGCCGCTCACCGTAGTGTGTGCCAGGGTCCAGCCTGGAGCAAGGACGATGACAAGGCGAGTGGGCCTCAAGGCCAACGGGACCCAGCTGACCCTGGAAGGCAAAGCTTTCCGCATCCTGGGTGGCTCCCTGCACTACTTCCGTGTGCCCAGGGCCTACTGGATGGACCGCATGCTGAAGCTGAAGGCCTGTGGACTGAACACTCTCACCACGTGCGTAACACACGCCGTCTGTCATAAGTTGTTTAATCGTCAACAGCGCCCCCTACGGGACTTGTGTCGTATGTGCAACCTTTTGGTCAGTTCTGGTTCTTAACCAGTAGCATGTCTGCTTTGCATTGATAACATTGGGTACTCCGGTGGCTTTCTGGGGGACTGGAAGATCTGCAAAGACGTGCCATCAGGGTGGCTGACTGTAATATGTCATATCTGACCTGTTCACCTGTCAGGTACGTACCCTGGAACCTGCACGAACCACAAAGAGGAGTCTTCGTTTTTCAGAGGGAGCTGGACTTAGAGTAAGCACCGGCTCCTGCCCTCACACGCCGAGGGTGGGGGTCCTACGTCAACTACGGAACCTCAGTACTCCGGGGGTAAAACGCATCCATGAGAAGAGAAGATACTGAGGTTCAGAGTCTCTGTTAAACTAGCGTAGCCGAGCGCTAAGCCTTAAGCGCTAAGCTTGTTTTCTTAATCTTCCTGGCAGTGACAGTCCCCAGGTTAGCTTCCTCCTCGGAGATGATGTTTGCTCTGAAATCCCAGGGACGTATCTCCTCAGCCTGTCTGGTTGCAGGCTTGGTAAATAAGCTCGGTGTCCTATCAAGGGAGAGAGGAACACGCCTCGCAACAGAGCAGCCCTCTCATTTCCACAGCAACCAACCTCCAGCCTGGAAATCGGCGCCCTCCCCAGCGAGAACGGTAGCGTCGCTAACTTTGTTCTGCTAATCAGGGCGTGGAAACACAAATATCGTTCATCCGTTTGGGTCGCGGATTGGATTTGCATGGTCTCCTGGATCTCCGGTTGGGTGTGGAGCATCATCTGGGGGCCTGTCTGTCACTGTTCTTCTCTCCTTCTGTTCTCTGAGATTGGTTGAGGTTCCTGAGATGCTTTGTGACCTGTTTTTTTATATATATTTTACAGGCCTTTGATGGAAACGAGCATATCATTGATATTCTGTGTTTGAGCTCATGTAGCGCCGAGGCCCCGTGGAGGAGCTCTTAGGGAGACCTTCAGACGGAGAGCCTTTGCGGGGGATGATGTAACGTTGGCGTTCTCCTGTTTTCAGGGCTTACATCAGCATGGCTGCCGAAGTGGGCCTCTGGGTGATCCTGCGGCCCGGACCGTATATATCAGCCCAGTGGGACCTCGGTGGTTTGCCAAGGTCCGTGTGGACCTGGTGATGTAACTACACAGGGTCTGGTCACCGGTTCTGATTCCTTTTATTATGAAGGTATTCTCGAGGAAGCATGCTGCAGTAATAGTGAGGTTTCTGGAGGAAGGCCTGTGAAGCCCCCATCCTCTCCCTCATTTTCTTGCCCCCCCGTTTTCTCAGCCCCCCCCCTCCCCCCTCCCCTGCCTCTTTCCTGTGTTCAAAGAGGTAAAACTGATGTTCAGTGCCCTCGCTGTCCGTCTGTGTCCACTAGGGGGATATTCGCAGAGAAAGAAAATACCAAACGGTATTATGGCCGATATTGGACCAAGATTTTGTTTCAACCAATCAGCTTAGTATAAAAAGTCACAGTCACTGAGTAACCAACTGGCTGGTTGAAACAAAATCTTGGCCTGGATTTTTACTTCTGGACCTGAAGTATCCATATCTGATTATGACCCGGTCTGTTCCCTTGGTGCTCCCTCAGCTGGCTTTTGCGTGACCGGTCCATGCTGTTGAGGACCACCTACCTGGGCTTTACAGAAGCAGTCAATTCCTTCTTCGACAAGCTCATTCCGAAAGTGCTCCCCCTACAGGTAATTAACAAAAGTAGATACAGGCGATTTGTTGTGTTACCTGTGACGCGTTTCTCTCTTTTAACTGGCAATTTCAGGCAATTTCAGGGTCCAACCGTTGATCCAACCAACCTTTCAGAGGCCTTTTGCTCCGTGTTGAGAGTTATTCATCTGACGTGTTCCCTTCCACTCGTCTGTGTTTTCAGTTTAAGAGAGGTGGCCCCATCATCGCAGTGCAGGTGGAGAACGAGTACGGCTCATATGCGAAGGACGACACCTACATGCCCTTCATCAAGGAGGTAGGAGGATGAGGAGGAGTTGCTCCCAAATGCATTCTACGCTCCTGCCGTTCTTCCTCTCGCTTGGCGGGGCGGGGCTACAGGGGCCCCGGGCCCAGGTGGAAGCTGATTGGTCACCAGAATGCCTCTCCCCTGTCACTCATTGATTAGAAACATATCATTGGCTAATGATGAGGTTGGCCACTCTGTATGAATTATGGATACTCTTTGTGCCCCCCCCAGCTTAATTGCGACTGCCGTTACTTCTGATGCAGGCTCTGCTTTCTCGGGGGATCGATGAGTTGCTGCTGACATCTGACACCCACGAGGGGATGAAGCAGGGAGGCGTGAGCGGAGGTGCCTGATTCTTCCATCTTCATTCCCAGATTTGCTGGGGTCCCCTGTGGACCCGTTCACGTGTCCGTCTAAAACGGCACCGGTGGAGGTTCAGATAAAAGCAAAACCAGCTTGAGTCAAAAGCACAGAATCCCAAACCAGTGTTTCTCAACCCAGTCCTCAGGGACACATTTTTTACTCCTTCGCTGCTTCCAACCCACCTGCACCTGGTACTCGGTGTTTTTGATTGGACGGGAGCTAGGAGGGAGCAAAAATGTGAACTGTCTGCGGGGTCAGTGAGGACTGGGTTGAGAAACGGATACAACTTGAGAAATTACTTCAGAAGGCGATTCGGCATTAGGGAGTTAATTTTGCTGAAAACTGCAGTCTCTCTGTCTCTGTTCAGGAATGTTTTGTCTTTTCTTCCTTCATGTGGAATATCGTGTTTCTCTCTGAAAGCACTCCAAGCCATTAACCTTCAGAAACTGAGCCATGAGGTCACAGAGTTCCTCGACAGCAGTCGGGTGAGTCTCAGCGTTCAGTGGCACAGTGAGCGGCCAACCTCGGTTCGCGCTAAAGCGGAACACCGCCGTCGCCTCATGCCTCGGTGTCCTTCATGGACTTAATACGGCCATTGATGTTGCAGCCTGGGAGCCCTAAGATGGTGATGGAGTACCGCGTCGGCTGGTTTGATGTCTGGGGTGATCTGCATCATGTCTTAGGACCAGAAGGTATTATTCACCACATGTTGGTAAACATCTCATCTAATGCCAAGTGCAGAACGAGGCAACCGCAGTTGTGTTCCGAACACAGCTGGGTTACTATAGCTGTGTTCCGAACACAGCTGGGTTACTATAGCTGTGTTCTTGTGTGTGTGTGTGTGTGTGTGTGTGTGAGTGTGTGTGTGTGTGTGTGAAGTGGCCATTGGTGTCGCCATGCCAACAAGCACTGATCGACGTCTCTGCCCTTTTTCTTTTTTCCACAGACATGATCGCCACGGCGAGAAAGATTTTAAAAAGAGGTGCGTCCATCAACATTTACATGTTTCACGGCGGCACCAACTTCGGATTCATGGGCGGGGCATCATGGCACCAGGAGCACAAGCCGCAAGTCACCAGCTACGGTTGGCACTCTCGCCGTACCGGCCCGGTCTCATAAACCATATGAACCTAGCATGCACTATACTGCATTTCCAGTGTAACTTAGCAGATTTCTGACTGCTATGAGCAGAGCCGATTAACACTGCCAGTAGAGGGCGCCATCTGTCTGTTTATTATTGATGATAACCTAACTTACCAGCGACAGGCCAGGCTATGTCTAGCCAGCCCGTTGTTGCTTGCAAGCTGAATTCCACTTCGGCATCTTTAAGGACTTTCCGTGATTCCTGAAACATTCCGAAACTCACTCCCGGATGGTGAGGGGAGGGCAGAATTGTTGCGGAAGGGGCCCCATTTACAGGAATTATATTATGCTGTTGTAGTCTCTCTCTCTCTCTCTCTCTCTCTCTCTCTCTCTCTCTCTCTCTCTCTCTCTCTCTCTCTCTATATATATATATATATATATATATATATATATATATATATATATATATATATATATATATATATATATATATATATATATATAGACTAGTTGAAAACTGAGTCACATACTGATATACTTAATGCTACTAATTTGATATTTTCTTTTACATGAACTATTGTGAGAATTTTCCATTATTATATAATAGAATAGTACCTAATGTAAAATATCAGATAGAAGCATATTATGTAGCAAATGCATATGATATTTCCAATCTCCCCCCCCCCCCCCCGATGGCACCATTGCTTGTTTAGGTTAGTGTATCTCCTCAGGGACCCCCCAAGATAGTCCATGTTATTGTTCTCTAGGGAGTTGGGAAGGAGCAAAAATGTGAACCGTCTGGGAGTCCCCTAAGATCGGGCTGGGAAAGGCTGGTTTAGATGAGCGTTTAGGCGCCGGTCTTGATGGAGAATGATGCGGCGTCTGTTGCCTTCCAGATTACGATGCCCCTCTCTCTGAAGCTGGAGATTACACGGCCAAGTACCACCTCTTGAGGGACCTTCTCGGTCGCTACCAAGGTACGCGCTTCCATCTCTGTCCAGTCTCCGGTTTGTTATCATTTGGAAGTCATGGGGCGACCTGATGACGTATGTTCTCTGCTGGTTTGTTAAATGCTGTTGCTTCTTCTAATTACTTGCATGTTGTGTTTGGCTGTATCCATGCAAACGAGGTACTATTCGAAGCCCCTGTTCGTGTCTCTCGCTCCATCCCTACCCCCGCTGGTGGGTGTCCTGCAGGCATGCCGCTCCCCGACATGCCAGTCCTTCGCGGACCGGAAGCTTATGAGGCTGCCATCACGTACTTTCACCTGTCCCTCTGGGAGGCGCTGCCGTTCACTGAGGAGGTGAGGAATGCCGGCTCTGGGTCTCTGGCTGCTCCACGATTCAGCAAGACTGATTCGAGGACATAGGAGCTGCCCGTAAAAAGTCATCATTGTTCAAAATCCTAGAAGGTTTGGGGACAACTGAACACTCACTTTTCCTGAAGCCATTTAGATCGGAGAGTCCCATCTCCATGGAGAACCTTCCTGCAAACAACGGCAATGGCCAGTCATATGGGTACACGCTGTACGAGACCACCATCGGCGATGGGGGGGTCCTGAACTCCCAGGGCAACGTGCGTGATCGAGCGCTGGTAGGTCTGCCTCGTGCCGGTTTGAATCCAGCGAGTGATCCTACTCCGTTGGGCCCTTGAGCAAAGCCCTTAACCTGCAGTTGCTTCTTCCTGGGTATGACGTTAATCTACATCCAGCCCTGCAAGCAGGTCCTCCAGCTTTCAGGGAAAATTTGGGGGCTGTTGCATTTAATTTTAACTAGTGAGTTATCACTCGGCGCACAGCTGTACTCGGCTTCTCATTGCTACTGTATCAGTGTGTGCTCCTTACTGCCCCTAAATACACCTTACACCAGTTTATTTATATAATTGCATACAAACTGATCCAAAGCTCATTTCTGTCGCAGGTATTTCTGGACAAACAGTTTCTCGGCATGCTGACATATAGAATCCTGGAGCTGGCAGTGCCTGATGGAAAGGTAGGGCGTCACGTGTCTTTAGGAAGCAAATTCTGCTTGATTGTAAAACCGATGGTGACGCTGACAGCACTTAAGGCCCAAAACGGTGCCTCGGGTCAGATGGTTTGTGAATATTCACCTGTCAGTGAGGTGGTTCCAGAAGGGTGGAGGAAAGGGGGAGTGCACAATGTTAGGTGGTTTAATTGGACATTGGTGATCCTGTTCTTTCGCATATCCCATCATGCCCTTCTTTGAGCCAGACGCACATCCACTATATCAACAAAAGCATTGGGACACGTGGCCGTTACACCTACAGGAACGTTTATGACGTCCCGTTCTAAATCCATAGGCATCAGTATGGAGTTGGTCCCCCCCGTGCAGCTATAACAGCTGCCGCTCTTCTGGGAAGGATTTACACAAGATAATGGAGTGTGTCTGTGGGAATGTTTGCCCACTCATCCAGAGGAGCATTTGTGAAGTCAGGCACTGACGTTAGATATGAAGGCCTCGCTCGCAATCTTCCTTTTAGTTCTTCCCAAAGGTATTTGATGGGGTTGAGGTCAGGGTTCTGTGCCGGCCAGTCAAGTTCCTCCACACCAAACTCACCCAACCATGCCTTTATGGACCTGGTTTTGTGCACTGGGGCACAGTCATGCTGCGGGCCTTCCTTCCCCAAACGGTCCCCACAAAGTAAGCATAGAGTCTTATGCTGAAGCAGTAAGAGTTTCCCTTCACTGGAACTAAGTGGCCCAACCCCTGAAAAACAACCCCATACCATTATCCCTCCTCCACCAAACTTTACAGTCGGCATAATGCAGTCAGGCAGGTAACGTTCTCCTGGCATCTGCCAAACCCAGACTCGACCATCAGGCTGCCTGACAGAGAAGCGTGATTCGTCACTCCGCAAAACATGTTTGCACTGCCCCAGAGTCCAGGGGTGGCGTGCTTTACACCACACTATCCAACTCCGGCATTGTGCTTAGTGATGTGAGGCTTGCATGCAGCTGCTCGGCCATGGAAGCCCGTTCCATGAAGCTCTCGGTGCAGTTTCTGCGCTGGAGTTAATGCCAGAGGACGTCTGAAGCTCAGCTATTAAGTCAACAGAGCATTGGTGACATTTATGCACTATACGCCTCTGCGCTTGGCGACCCAGCCTTGTTACTATAAGTCAGGGGTGTCAAACTCCAGTCCTGGGGGGCTCGTTCCCAGTTCCACCACAAATTAATCAGCTCAAGGGCTGTGAGATAATTAGCACAAGGAGGTGCAAGGAGTTGAATCAGGTGTGTTAAATGAAGGGAAACCTAAAAATGTGCCGGACTCCAGCCCCCCAGGACTGAAGTTTGACACCCCTACTATAAGTGGTCTGCCACTTTGTGGCTGAGTTTCTGTTGTTCTTAAATGCTTCCACTTTGTAATAATACCACTTACGTTTGACCATGGAATGTTTAGTAGGGAAGATATTTCACAAACTGTCTGATTGCAAAGTTGGCATCCTTCGACAGTATATCATTTGAATTCACTGAGCTCTCCAGAACGACCCACAAATGTGTGTAAACCTGACTGCAAGGCTAGATCTTATACACCTCTGGCAATGGGTCTGGGTGACAGGCGCAGATTCAGTGATTAAGTGGCTTGTTCTAGTACGTCTGTCCATATAGTGTAAATACACCTGAGAGCAAATCTTGGGGTGTACGTGCAGGTTTGGCCAATTATCCTGAGCCTCTACAGCATTTTGGGGGTGTATTCAGGGAAGTATTTACTTCTGTCAAAAGTGGGATTTGAACCCATGCCTCCATTCACAGACCAGAACACTCACTATGCAAGCGAAGGTGATTGTTCTTGACCCTGGCGCCTTTGACCGCTCGGCCATCCTGACGCCATGGATAGTTTGACATTAGTCTCCTGAAAATGGTTGGTACTGAAAAGGGGTCTCAGACTGGATGTTTTTTCATTCTGGATTGCAGGGTATACGAACCCTAACCCTTCTGGTGGAGAACTGTGGTCGGGTGAGCCAGGGAGAACAGCTGGACAGACAGCATAAAGGTGGAGTTTGAAACCAACCCTTCAGCGCGCAGCAGAGATGTCTGTGGAGTTCCAGATGGTGTCGAGACAGTGACAGGATGGCGTGGTTAAGGATGACCCAAGTTAAAGGGGTTTTTGAGCACAATGTCAGGAGTTTGTTCTGGATAAAAATAATATCCACTGACCGCTGGTGACTTCAGGAAGCAAAGACAGTCAGAGATGCTCTCTTGACTTTCCTATTTACAATAATTATATCTTAGAGTCAAGTAACTTTTTTTTTTTTATGTACATGCATAATGAACTGAACTTTAACAAACATGTGAACACAGAGCGATTTATGTCTTTATATAACTGTTTTCTTTTCCCTTCCTTCATCCGTTAGATTTCTCTGTGGTTTCATTGCAGGCCTGGTGGGGGATGTTCTGCTGAATGAGGTTCCTCTGAAGGACTTCACCATCTATATCCTGGACATGAAGTCAACCTTCGTTGACAGGTGTGGGAATGGGCACCTGTTTTATTTTTTCATTTCTAAATCTCGCCGTTTCCTTATTTCGAACCCTGGCTCCGTGAGGACATTCAGTCGGACTTCATAGTGCGGAAAAGTTGCCTCTGCCGCATTTCCCACGTACCAGGGACCGTCGTGTCAACGTTTGAATTCAATCAGCTAAAAAACTGAACTTAATTCTGACCCCACCAGTGAAGGGCACTGTTCTCACTGCAGTAATTAGTGTTGCTGAATGGGAGGATTCTGTTTTATTCCATTTAATGATCCCCATTTAAACCTTTTCGCTGTTAGGGAAAAAACGAGTCTAACGTTTAAAAGAGGAATATAAAACGCACAGTTCTGAGAGTACTGCAAGCAATTTCAGAATGTTTTTCTTTGTACACGAATTGAAGTGCACCATGATGTCCCTGCTGATATTTGACAATAGAAGGAGATAAGGTTACCATATTAAAGTGAGACGAAAAAGAGGACGTGTTCATTGATCAGAATATTAATGAGTTTTCACTGACCAATCAGGTAATGCTCCTCTTATAAATATTAATGAATTTTCCCTAATCATGCCCAAAAAAGGTAAATCCATGGCCGGGGAAGCCTGGACGTATAGTAACTTTACAGTTACAGTAAACTGTCATTTTACAGCGTACATACAATTGATACATTATATGTGTATGCAAGTCTTTTTCAACAAGAGTTACAAAACGCTAAGCTAAAGTTTGTCAAACATCACGCAAATGACGCGATTCGCTGTTCACACGAAAACAAAAAAGAAAGTGTCCAAGCGCCAGTGGTTTTCGGAAATTGACGTCACTCATGAGCATGATAAGTAGGGACGTGCATATTGTTTCAATATTTAAGTAAACGTGCGCAGGAGCCTTGCAAACACTGTGTGGTGATACTGAGTGGCCTTATTTGTTGATACATCAGGTTGGTTTATGCGTGGTGTAATCCAGTGGTTCTCAACTTTTTTGCACCATGACCCAATGTTTACCATGCTAGCTCAGTCGCAACCCTATATGAAGTATAGGTGTAAATTAACGCTACGATCAAACATGCAGTGCACACTGAAATTTATGCAAATCAATGTCTATCGCACAAATCTGATTGGATGTGGCAGTGAATATTAAATTAAGCATCTGCGGTTTGGTTTCTTGGATTGGTTAAATGCTCACTAGTTTCGCGCTGAGCATTTGCAGAGCCAAGATCCGTTTATATAGGTTAGGGTTGGAATCGGGGCTGGGAAATCTGATCGTGGATCAGCACAGGAGCTTGCTGGTTTTAAAACGCTTACTCTTCCAATTCCTCCTCGAGACCCTTTCAGAACTTGCAGCAGCCCAAATCTGCGTCGCGACCCATGGATTGATAATTACTGGTGTAATCAACACTAACCCAAATCCAGCCTTTCTGACCTAACTGTGATCTCTAGCCATTCATGTGTTAATTATCTGCGATTAATCTCCATTAGCTAGTTATAAGGGCACCGATTGCTGTTAGGGTTCGCCACGGGTCAGCATCCTAACTCTCTTTATTGCAGCTTACGATGGGCACCCTGGAAGGTGCCCCCCTACACGCCCACCTTCCCGGGATTTTTCCAAGGGAGGCTATTCGTCGACGGTTACCCGAGCGACACCTATCTCAAACTGCCAGTGAGTGCCTCTCACATCTGTTCTGCGCTGATAGTCCTCCTTTGGGGTGAAAAGGAAGTGACATCATAGCCACACCCACTGATTCCAGCAAGGCATGGGTTACTGCTTAGCTAGGGGACTCAAACTGATGTTTCATTAACATGTACTGAAATTAATTTTTAAAAATCATTTTAAATATTGTTTAAATGGTGTTGATGCGATATTGTGCCATAATCTATATGGGGCAGTGTGTGGTTGAGTGGGTTAAGCCTCTGTGCCTGTGATCATGAAGTTACTGGTTCAAGTCTGGCTTTAGCCCATCTGCCGGTCTTCGACCAAGACCCTGGGTACTGTAACAGGTGGCTGCCCTTCACAGCCAGTTTGCTCTCACCTACAAAGAGCAAGCTGGAGGCAATGTCAAGGGAATAGCCCTGCAGGGATCAATGGAGTGTCATTTATTATTTCACACCAAAGGGTCTCTGTGCAGGGGCGGCATGGTGGTGCAGTGGTTAGCACTGTATGGGGTGGCATGGTGGTGCAGTGGTTAGCACTGTCGCCTCACACCTCTGGGACCCCTGTTCGAAGTCTCTGCCAGGGTCACATGTGTGCGGAGTTTGCATGTTCTCCCCGTGTCGTCGTGGGTTTTCCCCCAGGTACTCCGGTTCCCCCCCCCCCCAAAAACATGCTAAAATTGCCCGTAGGAGTGCATGTGTGAGTGAATGGTGTGTGTGTGCCCTGTGATGGGCTGCCCCCCCAACCTGGGTTGTTCCCTGCCTCATGCCCTTTGCTTCCGGGATAGGCTCCGGACCCCCTGCGACCCAGTAGGATAAGCGGTTTGGAAAATGGATGGGTGGATGGTCTCTGTGCAAAAACTGAATCCTAGTTTTAAAATTTCATTAATAATATGTGTATTTATAGAAATTCAGTAAATTGCTTCTCTTGGTCAGGCTAAGGACTGGCAAGATGCCAGTCCATCACAGGCCATACACAGCCATAGACTGGGGATAGTTATAAACACCAATTAGCCTGAAACAGCCAGTTAGCCCTAACAGGGAAGCAATATCTTAAGGCAGCCCCTGTGAGCATGTAAATGCCTTAATATTAACCGCATGTCCTTTAACTTGTATCAGGAATCTGCGAGCTTTGGATGCTGTGTAGAGCAGACAAACATACAATGTTGGTGCCCACAGGGCTGGGGTAAAGGCGTGGTGTTTGTGAACGGGCAGAACCTTGGACGCCACTGGTCTGTAGGACCCCAGCAAAGTCTCTACCTTCCGGGGCCTTGGCTCAACAGTGGAGCAAACGAGGTAAAAGTGAAGGAAAGGGGAGTATGGCTGTAAAACCCAGTGTACTATTCAGCGTAATGCAAGTGAACAGGCGCTGTGGGTTTTACTATATGTGTTTTCGCCTGTTACCAGGACACAAGGTGATAAGCAGATTAACCCTATCAATACATGACTATGCTGGGGTAAACATTCTCATAACAGCGTAAGAAATGGATATGAAAGCATTGCATGCCTCATAAAATCTGACCGCCGGCATCAAATCCCAGCCAATCAGTGTTGTTTTCACCCGGTGGCTTTGGTGAGCGACCTTTCCCTGACCGGGGATAAACCTCCCCTTGTCTTTGTGCCGACTGCAGGTTATCGTGTTCGAAGAAGAGGAGGCTGACCTTAAAGTCCACTTTGAGAGTTCTGCAGATCTGGGCATGGCTGCTGACATTTAGGGAATCTGAGAGGCAGCAGTGACATTGTTCCGGAGGGCATTTTCCTACGCTTACGGCAGCTTTTAGTTGATTCCATTCTGAAAATTGTGCAAACAGTTTTTTTAAAAAAATACTGATTAAAAACAAAAACAGCATGAGCTATTATTATAAAATACTGATGGAATTATGTTTTTTTCTGTTTGGATATTTACTTATTGAAATTCCTAACTAATGGGCAACAGTGTATTGCACTGCTGTTACAGACACCCGCTACAATATGGCATTAAGGAGCAAGGATTTGTGGGGAATCAGGCATCACATGAAGCACCTTTCCATTTGACCTCTATTTGTGGGTAATATGGAATTTGCTATTTAAACAGAACCAGGATTTTATAACAGTCTGTACTGGATAAACGGCTGGAATTCAGATCGATGGATGGAGTGACTGGTGAGCTTTTTCATACACATTCATACTGGTTGTAAAAGGGAAAAAAAGACAAATATACCTCCCTGGTGTGATGAATAAACGACAACTTTGAGTGTGGCACAGTACAGATATTAACACACAAGTCTGCAGACGTTTATTCACTGGGGCAAAATGTGCATTAACTTATCCAGGCACAAAACTAACCAATTTCTGCTGCAGTAAGTAACTACGCTGCGAGATTATTAGGTTAGAACCAATAATTTACAGGATTCCATAACAGGAAAAAACACTGCGAACAAAATAAACCTTATAAAGTGCTTTTGAATGCTTGTTTTGTAGAACTACAAAGCTTTTTTTTTTTTTTAACGAACATTTTAAATTGCTTAAATCTTGGTGAGGTGAGCTTCTGGAAGAGGAGTTATCTGCACTCACTTCTGACAGCTTTCATGAACGCGAGCCGTGTGACACGCCAACTCGTGCCAAACGCAAACATCACAAAATGCTGTTCAACCAGCCTTTAAAAAAACACACACGTCGAATAAAAAAAAAAAATGTTCTTTTGTATATTTGCAGGAGGAAAAAAATTCAGAATGCCAACTAGTTGCAGGTTGAGTGAGGTCATTAAGTGGTCGTCTTATCCAGTGGCGGCAATAACTTCTGACACCCCTCCATGTTCTAGTAAGGAGGCAAATCTATGACGACCCGTCGGATCTGGCCTCTGAGTGGCTTTCAGCTCCTCCATCTTCTCCACTGTGGTCACTCGCGCTGTGGTTTTCTGCTAGCTTGACACGGAGCTGTATAAATATTGCTGCTCTCTCTACCGATGTGTGCTTCAGCGGGGTCATCGCTGGCCCATCCACATGACGCCTGATTAATGCTGTGTTTAGAGTGGGGGTCGCAAGGGGCCTGTCCCAGGACCCCCCGCCACAGAGCATGGAAAGCGTGGCAGTCCGGTCTAGGTCACTCCTCTCAGGTTCTTCAAGGCAACCAAGCCCAACGCGAGTGCCTGAACACATGGGGGAGGCCAATGTCTGGGTTATTTAGCAACGTTATATGAAAGATTTATATTGCAGCTTACCAACAATATAGAGTGTTTCCATGTTAGCCAACAAAGTAAAATGTTAATCATATGATAAATACCAAAGTGAAAATGTCGTGCTTACAACTGCAAGTGATAAATGGTTGCTTTAACAATAGTTAATGCAGTGAAACATGAACCTCACAAACAAAATGTGCCCTCTTCCAGCCATATTGATTTGGTAATGCCTTTTGCGGTTTACCGTTATGAAGACAAACATTTGAAAGCCTTCCTCTGATTTCATAGACCAGTGTTTCCCTATCTGGTCCTGGGAGGTAGCAAGTACACAGACTGTCTGTGGGTCCCCGAGGACCGGATTGGGAAACACTGTAATAGACCATCAAAGAGGGCAGGCAGCTCTGGTCCATGCAGATCTATATGCTTGTCCACAGGACCCTGCACTCAGGCAGGGTCAGAGGTAAAGGTGTAAGCTGCTATAGAACCTCCAAGTAAGATACTCGGCTACCTGTACAAATGATACAGGCCAATGCATCAGATGAGGAGTTGAATGCAGTTTTTACCAGTATTGGAAGCAGCCTTAGATCTCCACGTTGGGGTCTGTGAAGCCCTTCTTGCCCTCGTTAACCAGGACCGGCTTTTCCGTCCTGGTGTGCCACACGAGAACCTGGGGACATTGGAGAAAGCATGAATGTCGAGGGCAGCATCAGGAGGGGGCGGGACACCCGCTGCGTGAATGTGTCCAACTGGCCCGCCTGATTAGGAATTACAGGACAGACCTCATACTAAAGAAACCAATGTGATGTCAAACCACAAGAAAAAAAAAGGCAGGGCTGAAAGGTTCATCTGTTAAGAAGCCAGCTGTGCCAAGCCAGCTGTGCGAAGCCAGCGATTAAAACCTCGATTCTAACACCAGGACTTGTCTTGGTAAAGACAGCTTGTGAGGATTCCCGCACTCAGACAAGAATGCTGTGTTTCCTGCGTTTCTCACAGAACAGGAAAATGGGAGTAAGGCACTTTCCACCCCTGCAGGATGGGCAGGAGAGTGCCAAGCTTTCCCCTGGGGACGGCGCTGTAGCAGCAGGAGAGGAGCAAATCAAGCTGTCCTACAGCCCTGTTTGCTTCCATCTCTGGACAATAGATCTGGAAGCGAAGCTTTTTATTACAGAAATGAGGCTTGAGCTGCACTTGGGTCCCACTGTGATCTGCTATATAGATAAAGAGCCCCTTTGCCTTGATTTCCATCTCACTGTTCGCGCTTGCTATTAACCCCGAGCGTTTGTGCTGAATATAAAAGGTGTGGAAGGCAGTACAGACTCTCCATGCCGCTCCCTGTTGTGCCCCAAACCGTGCGTCACCTCACCTTAGTGCAGTTGGCGGCCTTGGGCTCCAAGTCGCTGAGCGTGACAAGCTCACGCAGCAGGCTGCTCTCCTGGTAGCCACCCTTGACGCCACGCAGTTTGAAGTAGGCCTGAGGCCTCAGGAGGATGAGGCGCAGGTTGACGGCGAAGCCGGCCATGTCGATGGCGAAGGGCCGGTGCGGGTCGAAAACCGTCTTCCAGCCGTAGACCTTGCCGGCGGCATTGACCCGTGGCGACTCGAAGCGCAGGCCGCCCACGAATGCCACGGGCCACACAGACACCGTGCGCGTCGACCGCATCTGTCGCATGGGAGAGTGGGTAGGGCACGGAGGAGAGCCGTATCCACTGCATTTAGAGTCTGAAAACCTCCGCGACACTCCGCTTGCTGTACACACTCTGCTGCACACACACTATTAATAACATACATTTGCCTTACTGTGTTCCTACAACATCCATGCATTGTGCTTTTTGGGATGAGATGGTCTGTCAAATAAATACAGGAATGTAGATGTTTATAAGTCTGCGCAGAATGCAGCGGCCATCACTGTGAGGCAGGATCAGCACCACAGACAGCGGTTTCTCCACGCCTTTGTCCTGCGAGGAAGGCTTGTGGAAGCTGTATTTACACAAAAATGTTCTGAGGGCAAAACGAAATATTACTGGTTCAGAAAGATAACCAATCAGATTGTAGAGGAGCCAACCAATCGGATGTCTTGGTCCCGCCTCCTCTAGTTGCTAGGTCATCTACAAGCCTCTTTTTTTCCCCAAGGTTATCATACACTAACAGATGAGTGTTCTGAAAAGGCCAGGCATCGGCCTGAGCCCCGACCTCACCAAAGACAGCTGTAGCATTTCAGAAAGCAATATGCCACTGCAAAATGACTCTCCTTCAGTGCATGTGTGCATGCTGGACTGTCACTGCTCATTGGCAAGCTGTGATCAACAGCTAGTGTACGCCAATTTCTTATATATTTTAAAGACTCATTGAGCCAAGATCAGCCTTAGACCTACACCCTTGGAGCGCTTACTAACACGCACCCCCTGCTCTACTCTAATGGCACGTCTTACCTCTTCAAACAGCTCCAGGCTGTAGGTGTTGTCATCATCTGCGAAGTAGACGACGCCTCGCTGGGTGGAGTTGGAACCCAGGGTCTCGCGGAGCCAGCGCAGGGCCAAGTTCCTCTGCACGGTGCCCCGCGGAATACGAGGGTCGCGGGCGTCGGCACGGCTCTTGTAACCCCGCGGCGTCTCCACGCTGAGGTGTGTGTAGTTGAGGCCCGTGTTGCGGAGCAGGCGGCCCACCAGGGCTGTGGGCCGGGCTGCGTCCTCCACTAGGATCCAGTGCAGGTTGGGCACGTGCAGGAGTGTGTTTGCCAGCCGCGTTAGCTCCGCCCTCTGCACAGGCCGGCCGTAGGTGGGCGTGACCACGTGGATGGTAGGGAGGGTGTCAGACCAGGGTGGGGGCCGTGTGTACACATACTCGGTGCGAACCACCTCCACAATGTCCCGTTCTGGGGAGCAACGCTCCTTGGAGGTCACTGGGGCTATAGCCATCTCATGCTGGACCTCACTCCTGTCATCTGGGGTGGGAGAAGGCACACAATGACAGGGGTTAGGAAGCCCCGGATCTGGCGTGCATGCCTGGCACATGGCGCAGTCTGCGGCGCTGGTACCTGCTGGCCGCTGCTGTCGGACCACAGGCCTTTCTGGTAGGACAAAGAGTTCTTTGATTAGCTGTTGACAGGCTGCAAGGAGCGAAAGCAGGTGCGGTGAGTCTGAGTGCCCCTTTCTGCTCCTTGGTTAGAAAGCGCCAGGTTTTCGGGGCAGGGTTCATAAGATGGGCTACATGTGGGCTTCTGTGTTAACTAAATTTGCATGCTGTCACAAGG
The DNA here is from genome assembly GCF_023856365.1 of Brienomyrus brachyistius. Classification (NCBI taxonomy): domain Eukaryota; kingdom Metazoa; phylum Chordata; class Actinopteri; order Osteoglossiformes; family Mormyridae; genus Brienomyrus; species Brienomyrus brachyistius. Next base: position 3,342,497 of record NW_026042310.1, read on the forward strand.
AGCTGTGCAAGCACACAACACAACATACAGTGCTGGCTCTGTCAAGATGAAGCACCAGTGAACTTAAATGATTAGAATGCAAACACTAAAAGTCAGTGGTATGGTCTGGCAAAGCATTAGGGTTACACTGAGGTTTAGGATTAGGGTTATGCTGATTTAGGGTTAGGGCTAGGGTTAGGCATGGCCTATATCTAACCCTAAAGCTAGCTAACCTTGAGCCTGAACCCTACCATAAATGCCAAACATATCCCTAACCAGACCTATCCAGCCATAACCCCGCAGAAGAAATGGTACAACAGAAAACTGCTAGATAAATAATTAATGGTGCCATATTCTTTATAATTTAAATCCCAGAACTCACAGTACAGTTCATCACCGATATCAACAACATCCAGCGCAGTACTACATTAGAAACAGGCCAAGTGTTCAGGAGTGGCAGGATCCCGGACAGGAAGGCAGAGGGTTTGGAGAGTTTGGAGCTATGGACTGCTGGCACCAGCACCGCATGGTGGCCACATGCAATGATGACCTCGTTACTACACTCCCACTAACAGCAGCAGCCTTTACTTCTGTGCCATTGAATGTTAGCAATCTGCAAGTCTGGTTATGTCATTTTTTTTCTATAGTACGTTTATTTATTTAGCTTGGAGTTAGAGCGGAGAGTTATCTGTCGCTAAAGGCATCTGATCAGATGATCAACTGATCTAGGCATTTTTTTTACTCTTATTGTATACCTCCTATTATGTGCAGGGTCTGAAAACAGTTTATTTGTGTGTTAAAACAATCATACCAAGCATTATAACTGACGAGGTAAGTGCAAAGTGCTAAAGTCATCCTTGTGCGTATGTTTTGGCAAGTCGAGACCAATGGGCGTGTTCTTCATCCATTACCCTTTGGAATCGCAAGCATGGGGGCGACGGCACTCCGGTGCCAGACGGTGATGAGCAGCGTCCAGGGCAGCACAATCAGCACTACAGCGAGAACGTCTCTTCTCTTGGGCATCTCCAGCACTGTGCTCATGCCACGTCATCACCTGCGAACAGGGGGTGGGGTCAGTCTGTCACAGGGCAAATACAAACTAGGGGGGTAACGATTCTCCAACGATTCTCCTCTTTTTTGAAGGGGGTGGGGGGACAAGAAAAAAACTTTCACATAAAATTACCACTTCACATTAAATAATAACCACACACCAAAACTTCACATAAAATAATAACCACACACCAAAACTTCACATAAGATAACCGCATAAACAAAATTAAATTAAAAGACAAAACAAAAATCAAAATACTCTACTCTACTGGATGATCAAGATGTTCCCACACCGCCGACTTCAATGTGTCACGGTCTTCTGCAATCTAATGGTTATTATCCATCTGGAGCTAATGACACTAGCCTAACTCTTACCACAGGCACAATCACTCAATCATGATTGGACCAAAACAGTCATATGACACACAGAGTGGGATTGTTGGATGTTACTATATTACTTTGTGATATCCCTGGTTATATGATCACATTGTGACACAGAAATAGCAGCTTGTGTGGCTGCCTGTATTCAAACCGATAATAGCAATGGTTAGGGATGGATAATATGGACCTCGGCATTTTTTAGCTGAACGGCGATATAAACTTTCCCCATAAAGTAATAACAAATAGTTCCAAGTCAGAGCCAAATGTCCCCAGTATCACATAGGCAGTTTTATTAACAGACTGCTGTACATGTCGTACATGAAAAAATGGCTCAAAATAAATTACCCACTTATATTTTACCAACCAACTCCTCTACCAGCTTGCCTTGTGTCGGTCTCCATGATGTTGCTGCGTGCAGGACTTGTGAGGGGGAGGGGCAGGTGGTGTGCAGAGGGGGAGGGGTGAACTATATTGTCTCATCCTATATCTTGTAGGAAAATATATCAATATATCTAAAAAAAACTCGATACATTGCCCAGCCCTAGTAATGGAAAACAGGAAAGTGACTAGTCCTCACTCCCTATTGAGACCGAAAGACAAGGCTCTATCCTGTGCAAGCCACCTAACAAAGACCGAGCAGTCAGGCTGCCACAAGGTAGGATGATCAAGAAGGCAAGTCACTCATCACCAATGTTTGGTTCCTGACATTTTATCTTGTAGCTCCTGCCTGGACGTGATCAAACATGATTTATTGTCCTAAACCCTGTAAAAAGGTTGGCATCACGCACAAGTTTAGAGAAGAAGGTTGAGAAGGCTGTGCATAACAACATCTGCTGCACCGTAGAACATCATCGGAAAAGAAAATCCTTCCTCTCAAAGAGTGCCTCTGGTCTGGTTCATTGCTTAAGGCTAAAACAACTTAAGTTAACACTTACATGTGCTATAGTGTTAATTGTGAAATGAAAAATGTTTTGTAGCATTCCTTTCTCTCAAAGTAATGTAATGTAATGTAGATGTAATGTAAGGACAGCTCAACAGGCAGCACTTGCAGCAGTAGACTGGGGGGGGGGGTAAATATTATGGTACTATCTTCCAGAACTGTGACACAAGATCGCGAACATTTGTATTGTGATTTCTTACACCATTAATATATACACATAGACCTATACACTACAGCCGCAGAGACTAATTGGCCTAATCATGTGTTCCATTTGAACTCATAATTTGGAAATTCCGAGTTCCTAGCTGGAATTTTCAACTGAAACGCCTCCTGAAGTCGGACTACATAACCCTGACTTCAGAATTCAAGATGGCTGCTTCCATTATCAACAGAAGTTAAAGTTAGCACTTTGTTAGCACTTACATCTTTTTTGTGGCTTATTAAACTGGTTGTACACACAGCCCGCCCAACCGCTATCTGTGGACATGTTGCTACGGTGTTTTTATGCGCAAAATACTACGTAATGTGTTATCAACTGATATTGCTAACAATGGCTAACAATTAACCGGGCTAGAACCAGGGCCTGTTTCAGAAAGCAGGATTTCTTGCTTAGCCAGATAACTTGTCAAATTTAAGTCTGGACTAAATGGACGTGAACGAAGATAAAGGTCATTTTAACTGGGGTAAATTAAACCCAACAAGTTATCCAGCTAAGAAAGAAATCTTGCTTTTTAAAATCGATCCCTGGTATTGCTAAATGGCTTTCCGACTTGCTGTACTGGAACACAGTAAACTTTCATTCCCAGCTCTGACTTCCGAAGTAAATGGACTGCAGAATAACTCGTCTCTTTCGTCAATGGGACGAAACCAGAGGACCCAAAGGAAACCTATGTAACACAAAGGCAATATAGAAACTCCACACACTCAGGCCAGAGGTGGCATTCAAACATTGCATATAAGCACAATGATAGATCTGTCATTTGTCTTATATGGTTGCATGATTTACAGGGACGACCATTACGATATCACGCAATCCAAAATTAAACAAACAAGCAAGCAAACAAACAAATAAATAAGACAAAACTCAAGTAATACGAATAAAAAACCTCCAAAATGAAAAGCTTACCGATATGTGTCACACTCACAGCCTGAAAAATTGGTACTTTGCACACTCCAGGTGTTACGTATGAAATAAGATGCACTTAATCTTGTTTTAACGGCTGGTGTATTTTCTACAAATAAACTTCAGCATAGAGAAATTCAACCCATTTCAGCATCAAATTACTGCCACGTCAACATTTCTGTAAATTGCCTGGGAGGGATGAGCTCAGCGTGCACACCTGTGGAGCTGCGGTTTTACATACTTATCTTCGGTTCCTCTGAAATGCTTCTTCTTCACTCTTTGCACATCAAGGGGGAGGTTTCACAGCCAGCGCTCACGCCGCTTCTCTCCCATCTCCTGCTGGCATAGAATAAGATTTGAATAAGATAAATGTGGAGTGACCTGTCACACGTCCATTACTCTCATTTCTCCAACAGAACCTAAAAAAGTGCCCTGCAGATCAGCGGTCTCCCACTGCTGAGTAAGAGCCCTTCAAATGTAATGAACCCTCATGACTTTCAGACTGAAGAGCCCCACACTAAATAATCTCACCAGCCCTGATTTTCACCTGTCGCTGTGTCTGTGGCATGAATGCATAGAGCTGCAGCTGCACTCTCCTCCAGAGCCAAGACCAACATCTTCATTTTGTGTTAACTTCATCACAGTGGAAAAGTTCTAAGGCTCACACTGCTACACTTTTTTGTTTTTCAGCAGATGATTCATAGTCAGGCTGCTTTCATTGCGGAGTGGCCAAAGAAAGCGGTGTGAATGAGCACAAACGACAGGCACATACACATTCCACCTTATTCTGGTATTTAAACAAAAAAAATTTTGCCAATTTCACAGCAATGTAATTTCGTTCCTAGAATAAAATGAAGATAAATTTATGAATGGGCCGATAGTCATTTTTTCAGTTCCGATACACTGCCGATACTGATAGATTCCAACACAAGAGTTCTTTTTACTTTGACAATTTCATTAGAGGTGCACTGATCCCACTTTTTCAGTGCAGATATGATCCTGATATCTGAACAAAGGGTATCATACCGATCTGATACCAGAGCTTTTTTTTTTTGGAAAACTAGTAAATACAAATGGAAAAAAAATATGCGAAAAGCTTTGCTAAGTAGACTACTAGAAACATACATAATATACTCTTCCAGCTCATCTTCTTTTAAGTGTTTTTAAGGCATTTACAGTTCAATTTGCTTATCTTCCAAACAAGGATACACAAGTGGCAAATGCTTAAAATCCCCCACAATTTTTCTTCCACTGGCAACAGCATCACTTACACTTCTTGCAACAGGAACCCTTCTTGTATCACAAGCTGCGGCAAGTGCACAAAACAGCCGAAGCTAGCGACTCCGAAATCATCCAATGCTTTTTTTTATATTACTGGCATTGTCTCACAGTTGTGTGCGCTTTGTTAAGTGGGATATTCCACTAAACACTTCTTCCATTTCTCAAAACTTTGTTTTTACAAAGATTGCAAATAGCTCTGCTAATAGTTCCCATTAAAAGTGTAAAACACTTACATATTGTCACCCTCCTAGATCTGATGTTCTTACTGCAAAGGGCATGCACATGACATCACAGCAGGCAGAAATCACTGTGCTCATATCTAGAGTGGCAAAAAAACGAGTGGCAGCATTATCAGCTTGAATGGAGCTTTTTACAGACTGCCAAAAACTAAATAAGTAAGTATTGGATGTGGATCCGTCACATATGGCCGATACCTGATCCATCTTGTTAGGGTTATCTTCTTCTAAAGATACGCTGAAAACCGATCGGTCTCTGAACACAGAACAACACAGACAGCTGTGATGACTTTTTACTTGATGTAAGGGAAGTCCGGTCCTGACCTCGAGGTGTCAGCCTCTCAGCCAGACACAGCCAACATCGAAAGAGGAACTCCCCTCGCAGTGTCTTTTACTGAGGTACACGAACAGGATATGCAAATAACATTCAACATTGTTTATCACCATGTATGGGGTGGAAATATTCAAGCAACAATTCTTAAGAAGTGTTATTGCTAAATTAAGATCAAGCTGCTGCAGGGTGTTATTTCTAAGAAATGGCACCTAGCAAAATGACAATAATAAAAGTACATATTTCTATAACACATCTAATAGGTATGAATCGGTGCCGACCCTCTATAAAGGTGCGCCTCTATAAATTTTGAAGTTAAGGACAATTTCCAAATGGGTAATGATCTTCTGCCTGGCTGCTGCAGCTCCTTTAGGGAAGTGGGCTTAACAGCCATTATGCAAGGATTAAAGCAAAACTTCACATGCACAAGGTCCTCTATTTAGGATGTGACCCCTGAACTAGGAGAGCTGCCTCATCCATTTTCCTAACAGATTTTACTGAATAAAAGAGTTTCCTGAAGCTGCTCCTGAATTCTGTTCTATACTAGGATCCATGAGTCCATAGCATGACCCAAATGTCCATAAAAATGGGCAAAAATCAAGCTGTATGCCACCTAGGACAAAGGTCCTTAATGCTCATTAATCAGTGATTAAAGAAAACAAGAAAAACCCAGGGTTCTGTGACATCACAGCTAAGCCTAATGATAATCTATACAAAGCATAACACTACAATCAATTTCTCCCTGCAGCAGCAGAGTCATTTCAAAGTGATACCACTGCACTTCCAAGCTCAGCTTCCTGCTGTGTCATTTCATCTAATCTTCTCTTCCTGTAAGCTAAAATCGACGACTGGATGTCAGTGATAAGAAGCCTTTGGGTCTGCGGTCATGCTACTGAATTCAGAACCGGCTGAGCACAATAAGGCGGTACAGTGAAGAAGCCAGAATATGTCAAGCAGTGTTTCCCCTACCATTATATTAGGTGACTGCTGTCATTTAAAGAAACACATGAACACCATGAATCCCGTCGGTGTCTGTCTACCTCCCCCCCCCCACCCCCAAAAGCTGTAAATCTAGGGGAAACACTGTCAAGGGTACAGACCCAATCAGAGACGGAAAAAAAGGAGAGGGGTGGGGGGTTGGCCCTAGACCGTTGTTTCTCAACCTGGTCCTCAGGGACCCTCAGACAGACCACCTTTTTGCTCCCTGCCAGTAAGGAGAAAAAATGGGTACAGTTCTGGCAGGGAGCAAAAACGTGGACTGTCGGGAGGTCCCTGAGGACTGGTTAGAGAAAAACAGCCCTAGATCAAACCATTAAATACTCCAGGGGACTATGCAACCCTAATCAGCATTTTACAGATAGAATTAGAGACAGAAATGGCTCCAATTAAGCTGTCCAGCCACAAATTCATTTTAATGAACCTATGAAGGTTACTGGGTCGACAAAACCTCTTTTAATCAGATGCCATTAGCAGAAAATGGAGTAACAAAAACTGATAAATTATGCATTCTGTTCACCTTTTTATGGGGACTTCTCTGACTGCAGAATACAAAAGGAACCTTTCCTCACCTAAAGCTGCATACTGTCTCACTTCCTAGTTACCAAAATGATTACTCAAGTGTAATTCAGGTCACCAGTCAAACAAGCCAAGGATATAAGGTTGAACAGATCATAAATCGCAACATGAAGAAGTGTGGAACTTTATCGATATAAGTAAGAAGCAGTGTTTCAGTAAAAAACAAAGAAAAAAACATGAAATATCAACCATCAAACAATTCCTACTAAAAAATATATTTTAATATTCAAAATGTACAGGGCTATATTCCTTCAAATATAAAAAAGTGCATGTTTTATGATCTGCCTTTTCTTCGAAACCGATCTGTACTGCAAGGTCCGCGATTTCATTTTGTCTTTCTTTAATGGGTAAAATATACAGTATAATATCAGTATCAAAACAAGTATGGACTCTGTAGCAGCTCCATGGAAAATGATTAAGTAGACTCCAGATAAAATGTGTGTTCATTAATTTGGATCTGGTCCCAAGGACTGAGCTGACCCGAGGGTGATTTCACTGCGGCTGCATTTTATGGAAAATGTTGTGTTTGTAATCATACCAAACACTACAGAAAATGACAATATTGTAACACTTTCCCACACTTTAGTTCTGCCTTAGGTATTTTAGTGTTTTTTTTTCTTTTATCCATTTTTTTGCAGAGTAGGGGAAACGCAGAAAACACAACTATAATAACAGTATACAAAATACAGGTAAACTAAACATGACATTTTTGAGCTTAAGGACACTGAAAATCCAAATGCACGACTGGGTTAAAATTAAGATATTTCGGATAAGTGTAATCAAAGCAATTAAAACCTACAATTGGTTTATTAGCTAAATAACGGACCCTTGCTTGTTCCTCGTCCACCTGGGATTAAACAGCACACATTTAAAAGAAAAAAAAATAGATAACGGGTTTTATTATGCCTATGAAAAGATGTCTGTTCTCTCCTGTTGCACTCTCAGGCAGTGATGCTATACTAGAGCTACTTTTCTACAAATAACAGATATATTCAAACGACAGTTACTGTGCTTACAGGGCACTTTTGTTAGTCAAACATAAATTACATATATACAACGCAAAGAACCGCTCTATTCAACCGTTCACCCCGTTTTCTCCAGGGAAACATTCAAACCAAAAGTAGGGTGGCTTATTAACGGTGTGAAGCTGCAACTCAAATGTATTATTTACGCAAAAGTAACCACAATAAGTGCAAGCATTCAATGAACTGTTGCTTGTGCAAATGGAAAATGAGGCATCATTTCACTTCATCCATTAGCGACTGAGTGGCAGGACGGCGCGAGCCACATCAATGCACCATTACAGCTTACATTTAAAACCGTCTTTTAGAAAATTGTTGTTGCTGCGCGTCGTTTATTGCCTTGTTAAATGTTGAAAAGCCACAAACTGCACCGACAGACACTCATTACGCAGTTTTATAACAGCCGCCATCCGCTCATTTGAAGTCTAGCAATGTAAATGATAAATACGTAGAGAATGATAAAAAAAATTATTACAGATATTTCCGAGCGAGGGGACGGCTCCCGAATAAAGCCTACGGTCTGAGACCACGGAGGCGCTTCAAAGGGCCACGTTTGCCTGCCCAGACTTTAAAGCGAGTCACGGACGAGCTCGTCCTTAGTTACAGTCAATGTCAGATTTTTATTTATTAATTTTACCGTCATTTTACGATGCCTTCTGTGCTGTCCTTCCGTTCTTACTGTTATTATTATTATGACGTCTCTCTCCCTTTCATCCCTTCCCTCCCGCGCAAAGGTCAGGCGCAGCGGGTCGCGCGCTCCTAACGTAAAATCCGCGGACCTTTAGAGTTCGAAAACTAGGCGCCGCATTTCAAACGGGCCCAGACGCTTTTAGCGGGAAGTTCCGACCGTGCAGAAAAATAACTGAAGGCTAATTGGGGTGATTATCAGTACATATATGCGGTCAAAGTAGCAGAGAACCCACGATAGTTGTGTTACATGTCCAAGCAATGTTTCACCCAAGCGTAAGCCCCAAACGGAACCGTGACTTTTGTGTACCGTTACACCCCTACTAAACACAGACTGGAAATATGTTTAGCCTAAATCCTATTTCGGAAATGTGATCGCATAGCCTAGGGCAGTGTTTCTCAGCCTTGTTCGCACCCTATCATTACAATACCAGCTCAGTCGCAACCCTATAAGAAGTATAGGTTTAAATGAACTCTACGATCAGGTGCGCAGTGCAATATGCAATTTACGCAAATCATTGCCTATCGCACAAATCTGATTGGATGTGGCAGTGAATATTAAATTAAGCATCCGCGTTTTGTCTCCTTGGATTGGTTAAATGTTCACTAGTTTTGCGCTAAGCATTTGCAGACCCAAGACCCGTTTATATAGGTTAATTTTACGGTTGGGTGGGAAATCTGATCGTGGATCAGCATAGGAGCTTGCTGGTTTTAAAATGCTTTCATTTCCAACTTTGCATCGGATCCGTGTATATGATGGATTTACAACCATACATCCATTTTCTGGAACCGCGTGTCATGTTCAGGACCGCGGGGGGTATGGAGTATATCCTGGAGGCTACGGGCGTAAGGCAGGTATCAACCCAGGATGGAGCACCAACCCATCGCAGGGCACACTCACACACCATTCCATGGGCGTCGCCGCCATTAAATCCGTGTCCCCTTCACATTTCATAATTATTAATTTGGACCCCCCCCCCCCCAACACACACACATTTAGCATAAAAATTTTGTTCACACAGCGCTGTTTCGGTTCCTTCGCAAAAGAATCCATTCCACTTAATCGATATGAGAATACACCAGTGTGTCCCCCCCTACATTCAAAATACTTCTGACGCCCCCGCACCATTCACTCACGCACACACCTATGGGCAATTTGACAACCCAAGTTAGCCTCAACATGTTTTTGGTCTGTGGGGGAAAACTGCAGTACCCGAAGGAAACCCCACGATGACACAGGGAGAACATGCAAACTCCACACATATGGAGCCGTGACAGAGACTCGAACGCAGGTTCCCCTGGTGTGAGGCGACAGTGCTAACCGTGCCGGTACTTGCTAATCTATTTATTCATTCATTTATCTATTTATTTATTTGTTTATACCAATGATTTTCGTTTTATAGTGGAAACACCAAAAAGTTTTGTTTTGATGATAAGATCGGAAAACGGGAAATAAAATACCCGTATAGATGTGGGATTCGTTGACAGTTTTGTTTCGACCCGGACATTCTTGCCGCATACGTGTAGCATTAATTCGCGATGCAATGGGGGGAGGCAATATGGAAATTTCATTATTGGAAAAACACAGCAATTGAGGATCTTGTGCTGATATTGCATTAGCCTTGTGCACTCATTTTGGGACGTAGGTTTTCAGAGAGGAATGTGCGGAGGTCGTGCGCTAAGCAGAGGCTTGGAAGGATCATCAAAACTAAATGCCGATTTGGTTTTTCCACTACAAAACGAAAATCAATTGGCCGTCATATACATGGACCACGCTGGCCTCGGCTAGGTCCCTGAACAAGCCGGCTCGCCCTGAGCCCCGCCCCTCCTCATAATCGGGCCTGTTGCCTGGGATAGCCCCTGGCACCTCATATTATACTTTGGCCAAGGATACGTGGTTAGAACATTAATTTTTGACTATTACTTGAATAAAAATGGGCTTTAAAAGTTAACTTGTGAATTAGCACATCTTGAACTGAATACCACTGAAGATGCACTGTAATAGGCTAACTTGTTCTCGGAAAAATTAACGGATTACGGCTTCAAGTGAAACCCATACATGAAGTCGCTAAATATCATCATAAATATATAAGTAACACATGACTTTCACCATACATAATGACACATTTTCGTAAACGTAATTATTGGTTAAAATCGAAATTTACCGTGCAATATCTTTAAATAGCCTATAAATCTTATTCCATGGGAAACTACGTTCAGATACTAATGTAATAAACATTTAAAACTGAAAGAATCAATCGAAAGTGGATTATAGAATATGGTTGCTGAAAACGAACCTTTTCAACTTTTTTATGTTATATTTCGCTGGCGCATATTGACAACCCCAATTAGCCTCGGCTTCTCAGTTTGCAATGAAACTGCAAAAACATTTATTTTCAAAACACAATTGGGCAGTCGAACTAGACGACGCATTGACTAACAAACCTAGTATCAAAACTAACATTATTTTTCTACAGCAGTTGCTGATTATACGCTATAATCCCAGCAGTGAAATGCTGACAGTCCTTATATGGAACAGTAACGTTGTCACACTCGCTCTTGATACTTTCGGCCTTGGATACTGGTCTCCCCTACACTGGACTGGAATACCCTTAAATTAATTGAAAAAGATTTGTGGTTACTGATAATAAACAAAACACAACATATTACTTACATCCTCAAAATGAAAAATATATACCTACAGAAATTATTTTTAAGGAATAAAGTATTTAGGCCTAAGTTATTTTGAAATAATATAAAGCAGAATGCTGATAAAACACTGCATTACTTTTGTTGCGTTTTGGACAGTATCGACGGGTGTGAGCTTTGTCTCCAGTAGACTGGCAGGTTGGACAAACATAGTTCCTCAGAACTGGGCAGATGACTTTGTTGTCCTTGTCTTTGAGTCGGTGCGAGCGATAAACTTCAGCCGTCTCCCCATTCTGTTTGCAGAATCCGCAGACCGCACTGTCGCTGTAGTCGGAGATGGCACTTGCCGAGCTCGAGCTGGATGCGCCACCGCTGCATACGCGTGATTCGTGCGGTTGTTTCTTCACAACTGCAGGGTCACAGCTTTTGGGAACTACAAATTCTCCTCTTCGGCACTGAGTGCGCAGCTTCTCCATTAAAGTCCCCAGCTGCATATAATCGCGCCACATGTCGAAAAGTCCGCTATGATCCGCCGGTTTTTTCTCGTTGCGAAATCCGCGCTCCATTTAATTGCTTGTTTTTCGTTTAAAGTCAACACAAATTGTGGTCTGTTGTATATAGGCGACCACTCAAGGAATGCAGACATGCTGTCTAAGTCAAGAGAAACATTGTATCAGGTACGTGCAGATGGGACTGAGGGTGCCAGATAGGGGTGGGGCATATGAAAATAGTGAAAATAAATGGCAATACTTCTGAACGACATTGCGAATGTTTCTCAAATCAACAATTCACTTTTCTGCTATAAATACTGAGTTATTTATAAAACAAAAAGTTAGTTTTTTCAAAATAAACTATACCATACAGAACCTATCCATCAGTAGGCTTTCAAATAAGTTAGTGGTGTCGCGAGTTGCGCCAACAGAAGGCCATGCTGACAAAGCCCGTGGTTTTGGTATCCTCTCCATGGAGTCCAAACTATTTCCATATAGGGGAACACGCATGTCTTTCGGTTACCAGTTCTTGCTCGCTTTTCTCTTACTCTCTCATTTTTGTTTAATTTCTCACAAATGCACCACACTATTAATTAGTCCAACTGCAAGGAAGAAAACTATCAATGACTCGGAGAACGCACGTATGCAAAAACAGCGGCTGTAAACCTAACACTGATTTTTAAACATACTAGGTAATCATTGAAATTCCTCACCTAGTTCTTTCGCCAATATCTCAAAAAATGTATTTGAAAATACGGAAATACCATTGTACGATACATTACTTTGAGAAACATCACATTTTGCTTCGTTACTATCTTGTGGAGTAAACTGACTCCAAACGGAACTACGTTTTCTTTATGTGGTTTAGTCTCCCCGTTTCATCCAACTGCACTTTCCTTCTCAAATCACTCTCTATGACTGACTGACTGACGTACTTGAAGCCGTGGATCTCAGTCTGAGGCCGGAAGAGCAGTTCCAATCCTAACACTGACGTTCAGGTTCTGGTAGTAGCCTATAGGCCTATAGTCACGTCCTGCTCTCTTTAACACGCTTATTTTGCTTGTTCTCTGTTAGTACCATGTATGTTCGCCTTTACACTATGTTCTTGCCACTTAAGCACCAGAATTTACCCCCGGGATCAATAAAGCTAATCTTAACGAATATTTCGAATTAACAAAATTGTTAGAATCCATTGTGAAAAAATGAAACAAGATATATACGAGATATAAGATCGAAAGAATATATATTTCATTATCAGTCCTTAGTGTCGAATGATTAAAAACGCCCCTCACAGATTCATAATGTCTAAGACGACTCTGCCAAATGTAGGAAAACTGACAGCAGAAATGAATAATTAATTTAACTTAAATTCCTTAGTCTTTTAATGAAACAGCTTACTAAGACCTAGTCAGTGTAGGTTTTGCTCGTTTTAAACATGCATTAATTTCCAAAATATGAAGGGTTAACTTTAGTTAAGCGAATGTCGGTTTCAAATGACCCCGCCTTGAAAATGTGTATTGCTTCTACGGTTTGATTCATTGTAAATGTTTTAGAGTTTTTTTACCATGACTTTTTTTCATTTACCTCGAGTCGCCCCAATGTTATGAAACAACATAATACTCAAAATGAGATAAATAAATATATCTATACATAAATTAATTACTGAAATATTTATTTAGGCCTATTCATTTAGTTACTGTATACCTTTATTTAAACATGATTCAAAAATGTATATTTCATATACATAACGTTTGTCTTCCACATATATCTTTAAATTGTACTTCGTAATAATACTGAGATTTTCATGAGACAGTTATTATTATAAAATATTGTTTAACTTCCTTAAATAAATTTAATTATACTTCGCAATGAAGTTCGACTTCTCACGTTGAAGTATTTCTTAATAACGGTTTTCCGAATCAGCTGTCGATTTCATAATGCCTCTTTATAAAATATCACTTTCTGTCACGCTGTCAATTACTTTCTATAGATAGATAGATAGATAGATAGATAGATAGATAGATAGATAGAAATGTTTGATTACAAGGTAACGTCACTACCGTCCGAATTAGACCAAACAATTCGAAAGACTATACTGCAATCGAATAATTGCATAATCCACGAGGTATTACTTAGAAATAGTACCAGCACGTACATTCTTAAAGCACAGACATGGCACAAACGATTTAGACTGGTTTGTTCCAAATCGGGGGCGGCATGGTGGTGACGTCACAACGCATCCATGCAGGGACGCACGTAACTGGTACGTAAGTACGCATTCACGTTTAAAAGTGATACGTACGACAATCGAGTGTTGTAACAGCGCAAAAAAAATCCGTGCGTTTTAAAGTTTACACCGCAAATGAAATACCAATTGGCATATTTCATGGTTATATCGACGCGGTCTGGTGGCTACTCTCCACTGATTACACATTCCATCAGTAAGAGCAGAGTGTGAAGGTTGAATTAGCATTATTCCAATATTACAGCTGCACATAAAATATTGCAATCCACACAATATAATTGTAGACATCAGAATTCAAAAGAGGACAAATTGTTGGTGTGCATCTCGTTGGCGCATCTGTGGCCAGGATTGTAAGTCTTTGTAGTGAGAACCATGATATCCAGGGTAATGTCGGCATACCACCACGAAGGACAGACCACAACCAAGAGGAGTAACTGTGGATGCAAGAGGAAGCCGTCTGACAGCACTAGCCCAGATTGCATCCAAAAGACATAAAACCACAACCTCTGATGAGCTGACTGCAGATTTAAATGAACACATCAACTTTCCAGTTTCCAGCAAAACTGCTCGTCAGGAGCTCCGCAGGGTCAATATTCTTGGTCAGGCTGCTATAGCCAAACCTTTGGTCACTCATGTTAATGGCAAATGTCAGTTTCAGTTATGCCAACAGCACAAATATCGGGCTGTGGACAACGTGACACCTGTATTGTTCTCTGATGAGTCCACCTTCACCGTCTTTCCCACATCTAGGAGAGTTAAGGTGTGGAGAAGCTCCAAAGAGGCTTATCTCCTGGACTGCTGTGTATCCAGAGTGCAGCACGGGGTGGATCACTGATGGTTTGGGCTGCAATATCATGGCGTTCCATAGGCCCGGGAGTTGTCCAAGATGGTCGCATCACTTCGAAGGGCTACTGAACCATTCTGGAAGACCAGGTTCACCCAGTAGTTCAAAGAATGTGGTGTTGTGTATCAAGATGATAATGCACCAATACCAACAGCAAGACTGGGGGCAGAATGGTTTGATGAAAATGAATGTGAAGCTGAACATCTCCCATGACCTGCACAGTCAACAGATCTGAATATTACTGAGCTGCTTTGGAGGAGCGAGTCAGGAAACGTTTTCCTCCACCAGCATCACACAGTGACACTGTTCTGTAAGAGGAACGGCTCAAAATCCCTCTGGCCACGTGCAGGACGTGTATCTGTCATCCTCAAGATGAACTGATACTGAATCAGCCGCAAAAGGAGGCCCTACACCTTACTAATCAATGATTATGGTCTAAAACCAGGAGTTCCAGTTTCACTGTCCAACCCCTACAGTATATTCATCCATTTTCCAAACCGCTTATCCTACTGGGTCGCGGGGGGTCCGGAGCCTATCCCGGAAGCAATGGGCATGAGGTTGGGAACAACCCATGGGGGACCAGCCCATCGCAGGGCACACTCACACACCATTCACTCACACATGCACTCCTATGGGCAATTTAGCAACTGCAATTAGCCTCAGCATGTTTTTGGACTGTGGGGGGAAACCGGAGTACCCGGAGGAAACCCCTACAGTATAATAAATACAAGCAAATATTAATGATTATTGACAAAACAATCCTATAAGCTTACTGATGCACATACACTGTAAAGGGAATTTCCTTGAGTAACAATAATTGCTGTAGTTACATTAAAAGAAAAATGACTTAGGTGTTTTAAATACTGTCAAATGATAAATTGAAAAGGTCTTTGTGGTGTTCTTAATCGGCCATGGAGGAAACACAAAGCGTTTTTCTGGAAATATTTCAGCCTTTTGATTTTACTACATTGAATTTACTTCATCGTTTTGTCGAATGAGGGCATAAGAGAAAGTGCTAAGGATGACCCACTGTCCTTGTATGTTCATTTGAATATAGACGGCAAACTCAGTACTCGCAAACTCCGATCAAGGGAAAATCAAGAAAATGGGGGATTCCATTTGGCACCACTAGGGGGGGTGATAAGGAAGTAGCTGATAACAGTGGCCGGAGAAGTGACTGCGGTGGCTGCACACTTAAAGGTGATGTCACTTTTTGAACAAACCGATTCTTTTCAGTGGCGCTTATTACAAACGAAGGGAGCCGAGTCGAACTTAAAAGCCCCGTTTTTCATCGTTGTACCCAAATTTCACTGTCGGACCTAAATCCACGCCACTCCCCTTTACTTGAGCAAACCCCGGGCCAGTTCACGCGTGCATTGCAGGGTTTACTCTAAGAGTATCTGTATATTATTCACAATTTTATTTGATTTTTTTCTATTATTGTATAATGCTTGAAATATTGTGCAGAAGTTGGCTGCTGTATGGGTCTTTTGCACAAAGCAGTCCTGTTATTATTGTGATAAGTTGTTTTACTGTTTATTTATTTGTTCATTTTTTTTATATTGTAGTGTGAAATGTTTTTCAGATATCTGTTTTTTTTATCAGATTTGCACTAAAATCTGTTCTGCACAAAAAATCAGCACGTTTCTTTTTTTACTGTGCCAGTATAAAGCTTGCTAATGCTACCTACTGCATAACTACTGCATGTACTGTACTCAGGGCAAGTCGACTTCACACACATTTTATAGTGAATTGAAAGCAGTAAATTAACACTTTGACAAAGCAGAGGCATGTGGTGTCACCTTGTATCATGTTTACAATGCAGATCAGTGCTGGTAACCCTAGTCCACACATGCAAAATGAAACTATGGGATGTCTAAGTCCGAATCTGATCCAGATCTTACCCTATCATTATCCTACCAGTCAAAAGTTATTGCAGACACCGAGGTTTTCTACATGTGCATTTTACTCATGTAACATTTATTAAAAATCACTGCATATTCTTTGTTAGCAAATACATTTACAGTGTGTTCCCCATTTGAGTACCCTTATTAGCAAGAAATTGTCATATTTTTGATTAATCAAAGTAACCTCCTCTAGCAGTTATACCAGGAGAGAAAATTCGAAGCATTCTTTCTAGAAAGGACAGTAAATACCGCTCCGTTTCATCCCAGCCTAGAATCTGACTGCCATCACCATACAACCAGCTAGTAGGATGTCAGACATGCACTGTTACATACTCTTTCCATGTTATATAGGAAACCTGTTTTATGCGACTTATATTTTCATTTATAGTTGCTCACTCAACATGACAATGCTTAAGAGGAATAAAAAAACTCTGCGGTTTATGAACCTGTGGTTATGTAAAATCTTTCGACTCGCACTGTATTTTACAGGTGAACCTAGCAACCCTTGACCCCTAAGAAAAAAAATGAAACGATTAGCCATTTGTTGAGCAATAGGATCCAGTTCCCTTCCGTAAGTAAGCCAACCATGAGAAACCCAGCAAGCAGAAAGGAAAAATACATATCTGAACAGTCTGATAAAGATTCATCATAACACTGACGCTCAATATCTTCGACCGAAGAAGCTTATGTTATTCTGCAGAAGGCTCTGTCTGCCGGGGTCTGCCATATAGCTCCGAGCCCCTCTCTGTCACGCCCGCTGGTATTTCAGCACTGTCACCAAAGAATGTTTTCCGCTGTTCCAGAATGGAGGTGTGGGTGGCAAGGCGGAGTGACGTCATGCCGAGATGGCCGGCGTACCTGCAAGTCGCTCTTCGGGGCGCCCTGCCCGCGATACCCGCAGCGGGACTCATTTGTAGTGGGTGAGGGCGTGAGTGTGTGGCACCGCTACACACCATCAAACCAGCCTGACGCCACCTTGTGGGAGTGTTAACACCAACTGGGAATTCCACATGGAAAAACCCTACTGAGGTTTATTTATAGTAAAAATATGAGGCAATTATTACTATGTGAAAATAAATTTAATATGTAATAGAAATTATGTGAAACTGCAAAATGTCTCTGAGCAGATAGTTTAGAGCCAACTTGATAAAAGATTAACGGATAACTGACTAAGACTAGTTCCTTCCCACAGCCATAAATCATTCTTTTATGAAGGTGTCTTTGGTCACATTTTTGGTGAATTTGCTTTGCTGCCCTCTACCTGTCTGCCCTCTCTCTTTTTTCACTTTACCCACAAAACATTATTATTCTCTCTGTCTTAACGTATCCAACCCTCTCCAATCCTGAGCTGCAAGACGAACGCAGGGGCTCTTGGACGTTCAGAATTCGGCGGCCTCGTGGCATCGATTCATTCCGATCATTTCCCCTGTCTTCCCGGACCTCTGGCCCTAGATGGAATTCTGAAAAGTGGGGTTGAAGGGTGAGTGACAGATGGAGCACAGCTCAGTACTGATGCCCATCATTTGACTAAGCAAATTTAATTTTTGACACTTATTAACTTGTACTGAAGAAAAAAAACCCGTCTTTCTGAACAGTATAGAAGATTATATAACTTCAGCAAAGCCAACTAAACACAGCACAGAAATACATACATTTTCCCTTCATTCCCTTCGTTCTGCATAAGAATTTGAGAAGATATTTTATGTTTTGATGCATCTCCTGTCTGGTAAAGCCCAGCTCCATCAATTAGCCTGGCCTGGGAGGCGCCATGCATCCTAAGTCCTTCCCCAAGCTAAGTCAATGGTCCTGGGGGTGCAGGGGGGTACTTCTGAGGGCAAGCCAACCTGGTGATCTGCTGGCAGTGCCATGGCCTCGGGACCGGTCCCTGAGGCACACAAAGAGGCCGTCACTCCCATTAGAACGGCTCTTCTCATTGCCAAACAATGAGCTGGATTGTGCGGCCAACCCATTGCCAGCGATGGGGTCAGATGGGCATTTGAGGGACAGGCAATGACCGGGGACAATAGAGTCTGCTCAAAGGTGGTCCTCTGTTCTGATACTGCCCTCAGAAGCAAGCCCTAGATAAACAATCTTGAACAAAAAGTACAACTTCACAAAGACGTACATAACATCCCTGTGATCATTCACCAGCCGGTCAAAGGAGATTTACTTACTGGCGGTGGGAGTTCCTTTTACAGAAGACTGGAGGCTATCCTTTTATGCCATGTCTGAGCTCACACTGTGAGCTCACTGAAGAAAAGCATCTCATAATCCATAAAAAGAAGCAAGAAAAAATATGTAAAAGTCTGATTGAAGCTTGTGACCTAGTTTTCATTTATCCAGCAAAGAAACTGTCCCACCTAAAATAGAACAACGAAAACTTCAGTTCTGGAAAGTACTGTCCTGACTAGCAACTCTGCTGTCCACATCAACCTCATCCATCCACATCCACTGTCCTGACTAGCAACTCTGCTGTCCACATCAACCTCATCTATCCACATCCACTGTCCTAAGTAGCAACCCGGTTGTCCACATCAACCTCATCCATCCACATCCACTGTCCTAACTAGCAACCCTGTTGTCCACATCAACCTCATCCATCCACATCCACTGTCTTAACTAGCAACCCAGCTGTCCACATCCACCACATCCATCCACATCCACTGTCCAGCTAGCAACCCTGCTGTCCACATCCACTACATCCTGAATGTTGTCCACAGGATTAAATGTCACCTAACGATGTAGTCCACATCCACCACATCCATCCACATCCACTGTCCAGCTAGCAACGCCCCTAACAATTTTTCATTCTTGGAACGTTTGCCAATTGTCATGATTAGTGTACAGAAATGTTCTTCTACCAACTACTACTACCACTACCACCATTACCACTACTACTACTACTACTACTACTGCTACCACTACTACCACTACTACTAACTAACAACAAATACTACTACTAAGACTTATAAATAATTAAATACTAGAACTCGTGGTCACAAATGGAAATTAGCGGGAGAACATTTTAAAACGAATTTGAAGAAGCACATCTTTACACAGCGTGTAGTTAGAGTATGGAATAGTCTTCCTGCTAGTGCAGCACAAGCTGAAACCCTGGGTTCCTTTAAATCAGAGCTAGATAAGATTTTAACAACTCTGAGGTATTAGTTAGTTTCTCCTCAAATGAGCTTGATGGGCCGAACGGCCTCCTCTCGTTTGTAAATTTCTTAATGCAAATGATACAAAAGCAAATACATGATAGGACAGTGATTAATGTTTTTTCTTTACGCATCAAAGGTCATGGGTTCGAGAGTGGATCTTTTGTTCACAGTATATGCATGCAGCACTTTTATAAAATATTATTTCATTATAAAACAGTATTTTTCAATATTACATTAAAAGGATGTTCAGGTAATAATGTTGTCATGCTGACATTAACAGAACCTTTGTTTAAATGTAATTTGTGAAAATGACGTTCCATTAATATTACAGCAAGACCGTTCTCTGCCAACTTTGAAAAGACCTTTACGTGACGTTAGCTAAAGCGCTGGGAACGTTCCCTGTTAGCTGGGGTGTGGTTGCGAGAGCCTGATAACGTGATGTACGTCTGTGCCACTAGGGAAACGCTGACATTGTGTAGGGACACATATTTGGCAGATTTGGGGAGACTCAGGGTTAAGCAGCGGGGGCGCGAAGACGGAAGGTGTTATGATGTCAGTACTTTGGGCTGTTTCTCTGAATGTTTTACAGAATGTAATATTGGGAGACTGGAGATTACTACTGGAGAACAATTATGCGCGATAGGCGGGATTCACAGTCGTCCACGTCGGCAACTTAATAGACAGATTAAAATGCTGAAGGATAGGAAATTATTCCGCTTGGCGGTCCAGGTTTGGTAGCAGTGTAACGAAAGCAGGGGAACATCGGAGCCGTCGCCTTGGAGTGACGACTGACGTATGGCTTGTGCGCAGAATATCACACCCGCACGCTGACGCTTCGAGAAAAGACTGCAAGCGGGTTCTGGTGACAACTGAGAGACTACAGAGAATTACATGTTGACATGAATTAGTTAGATACAACGAAATTTCTGTCTCCCCGAATGTGTCCCCGGCAGAACAGAAGGACCGCAGGCTGTGTGTGGTGACGTAGTCTCGCTATCGCACACCTATCGCACATGGGCCGAGCCATATTAGCCTGCAAATTAATGAAATTTTTAATGTATCTGACGGGACTGAAAGAGTCTAAACAGAAAATGAAACCATTGAGTTGGCATTATAGGCCGGTCCCCGCCGAATTACGCTCCAGCTATTTTCATGATAATCATTATGCGTCTCATCACCTGCTGAGTAAACATGCTTAATATTTTATATCTTTTACGCGTCGGTGTAACTACACCATAAGAGTCATTTAAGCATCTCCTTCAGGAAACTATTTCTAGAATTTAAAGGACAACTTTGCAGGCTCAGCAACAGATCCTTCAGTATCAAGCTCGAGCCCTTCAGCATTTTCGTCCATCCTAGACTGACATACGCTTGTGCTAATAGGCTGGAATTAATGCCTAGCAGAGAGCAGTGGGGTGGAATCGTCATAGCAACGAAAGGAGGGGGAGGAGAACACTGGGGCAAGTTCTAGAATGCACAAAGCCCAAAATCCCAGAATGCAAAGTTCTGATTGTTCTTTCCCACTGTATGGTGCGGTTAATTAATGTACTGCTCACAGAAGCCACTAATGCCTTAACGCTTGAGCGAGGCGGCATCAAAGAGACATGTTTTTCATACACACTTTAACAGAGTTAGACAACATGAATATAAATTTGACAGCCGAACAAGGAATGATGGTTACAGATTGAGGTTCGCAACCCTCTTAGTCATTCCAGTGCAGCACCAGAATCCATCACCGTGAACTGGTATCTGTCAACAAAGGAGCAGAACAAGCGATTTTCAGTCAGCCTGGAACAGCATGGCGACCAGATCCCACATGGAGGAGCAGCTTGGGGGTCATGGGCGGGGGCGGGGGGCGGTATGGGTCTACAGAACAAGCCTCATCTGTCCTTGAAATAAATCCAAAGCTAGAATAACAGATTATAGCATGAATCATCTTGGCTTTCCTCATTAGCGCTGGTGAGAATACACCGGGCCAGAGAGATCTACAGACGTTCTGCTAATCACCACGGCCCTCTTGTTGGGCTCTATTAAACCCCAAAACCTTCGTAAACCCAAACGCCCCACATAATCCTTCCCGTTAAAGTATGAAGCCGTCGAGCGGGACTCACCATCCGGCTAATGCTAGCCTGGCACTAGTAACTGTCCAGACATCCATTTTCACTCATTTCTAATCCTAGGCTCTCCTGATCCAGAACCCCCGAAAAGGTACTTGCCAGCAAACTCTGGACAGGATGCCAGTCCATTGGCCAGGAGGAACCCAGGCGGACTCCTCACGCGCGGAGCCGATGCCGGATCCGTCCGTGCTAATATTCGCTAATGATTGAAATTGTATTTTCTTTGATGGGATTTTCTCTTCAGTTAATCGCTGATTATATGTTTAAATGAATTCGTGCTTTAATGTCCCGGAGACACTCCCACTGAAGAGAGGCATGAGGCTCTCCCAGCAGTGTGATTAGCAGCTTATGAAATATGTATACCATATGCATTCGAAATAGCACGCTTTAAGCTGCTGTTCAGAGGGTAACTAATCATTAATTATAATTGTGCACCGTCAAGGAATATGATTGCCATCTCTAAAACAAAGCTTTAATTGTGCATGAATAATTAAAGCTTTGCATCATTGATTTAATAACTTGCCCGATGACTGCCTTAAACAAACACCATACTTATCCGTCTTTTTTATGCAAAGCCTCGGGTACAACGAGCACGACAGCTAAATGGCGGACAGCGGATAAAAGGCCGAGGGGGGATTTACAAGCTACAAAACCTGAAAATGCAGCTTCCATGGGAAAATGGGAACGTTCTGGAAACGGAACTGCAGCACGGCCTGCGGAATAATCTAATTACAAAATAAAAGCGTGGTGTGGTCTGAACAGGAATCTAATTACAAAATAAAAGCCAGCGCTGTGGTTCATTTATCAGATGGTCTGTGGCCAGCTTGCTCCTCAGTACAGGTTTCCTAGCAAACATGGAGAATGAGATGGAAGAACCACTTCTGAAACAGTCCAACGTTTTTGGAATTGTTCTGACAACAATGCTTCAGAAACCTTCATAAGGATTTCTCTGGAAATTATCTTCAGGGCCTGGAGATTGTGTGGGCATCAGTCACCTTGTGAAGGGTTGGGCAGAACCGGGTGCACCCTGGGCCCCGTCCACACCCTTCGTCACATCCTCCATGCCGGCAGATGGTTGGCTGGTTTTCGGCGGCACATGGGTGCAGTTATGGCCGCGGTCCTCCTGACTTCCACACCCCTCCCCCCCCCGCCCCACCCAACTCAGTGGTGCGATCCGCTCCCCTACCTCAGGCTGCCCACTGCTCCTCCCTGACAACGACAGATGGTGGATCGATTCCGCCCAGAGTGGGGAGTGCAGATATCGTCGCATTGCATTTAATGAGTCACACCCTCCAATCCCTTCACCTCCCCCTGCTCCGCCATATCTATCTGCAAAAGTGGTAAAAACAGGTGATGTAGACGATGAAAATGTCTCCTACGAAGCTTATAGAGGATAAACAAAACTATTCTGTGAGTTCAGCCTTGATAAGAAAACACGCTATTTTAACCATATATACAAATCCAGAGCTGTTTTAGAGATCCACATTGTCTGACTATTTCTTCTAATCTTAATTTGAAGGTGTCCCTGATTGATTAGATGTTAGCTATCCCACGACGCAGTTCATCTTTCGGCCTGCACACCAAGGACATGCTGGCTATTGTGACTCTCCAAAGGGCCTCTACAAGTTTACAGTCCCTTAAGGGAAATTCCTGTAGTCACGTGACGTCCAGTCAAGGCATTCGGTCAACACTCTTCAGGAGTGTGGCCAGGAGTGGGCCTGTCAGCTTTGACACACCCAGCTGTGTGACTACTGACATATAAACACCACAGGCAACACTAGCTGCTTTGGATAAAACCAAAATGTACTTTCTCTGCTGTCAAATAAGCACAGACATTTTCACACACGTGTCACACTGTAGATAGATACGCCCTATAGGTACAACTATGTTACGGAACAACCAGCGCCTCTAGTACAGCTGAATCTATACCTCTCCTGGCCTCAGAGAACTTCCCCGTTTTGGGCAGAATTACAAGAGCTAAAATCTTGAGCCAATCTACCCCGGCACTGAAATGACATGGAGACGGACGGCTGCACGCAGCCTCAGGCACGGACCATGCGACACAGGGATAGGAGGAAGAAACACAGACCATTTTAACAAAAGCAGCAGGGAGGAATGAAAAAGAAAAGACCCCCCCCCACCCCTACCACGAGCTAAGCTGAGAAAAGCCAAATGGGGCAGGATCCGTCCACGAGAGAAGAAAATAACCTACATATCATCCGGCTTTGGCCCACCTAGACGCATCAAGGTCCCCTAATATCACACACATCCTTCAGAGAAAGCAGAAGTCTGCTTTTTGGAAGCAAACCTTCATCGTCGTCCCCGAAACTGTGACAGGGGATGAAAAGACAAACCTGGGTCAAGGCCCGGCCCACGACAGTGTGCAGTGCAGACTCCCCACAATAAACGGGACAGTGGTGCATCAGCCTGGCTTCGCTGTTAGGCAGTGGATGTCAGCACTGTTCCCCAGGGACAGAAGAGCGAAATGTCAGTCTACATGCTTAACTAGACACGTTTTGGGGATCTGATTCCAGAAGACAAACGGTCAACCAAACACAGGAAAGGTTGGCGCAACACTGGCTGCGGATGACTGCAGAAATGGCCACCGACAGTCATCTTATGTCCTACTGCTTGAGGATGCCTAACAAAGACAAGCACGGGGGGGGGGGGGGGGGGACAACCGTGTCCACCAGTCTCAGATCGCGGAGAATCCCTGATCGCTTAGCCACGAAAGCATTTTTTTTAGTGCCATGATGGGATGATCAGGACTTAAATGAACGGCGCAGAATGAATCCTTCCCCAAAGACATCGACACCATTTATCCTCTCGTCGTCAGCCGAGGCTGCCAGGAAACACGAGGGTCTTGCGCGAACATCCCGCCGAAGGTGGTCGGCGGAATTGCCGCCAGGAACGAATAAGCGTCCTTTGAACGTGGCTTGCATTGCGAGACTAATAATTCTTAATACGAAAGCCGTAAAACGTGTTACTCTGTGACAAGTCATCGCAAACATGCAAATCCAGGGGGGGAAAAAATGAAAGCAGATGGTCAAACGTCATTTTAGCCCGAGGAAAAGCAAATTTAGGCAAATGCTAAATGATTAATTCAGACAGAGTGACCATGAAGTGGGTTCTTTGTAATCCATTCAGCAGCTCCTACCGTCACATATCCGTTTAGAGTCCGATATCCATTACGTGGGGTGTTATCATTTAATCATCCATCAGGTGTTCTCAAAGAGAGCCACTTATGCAGTCGACAGGCCGGAATAGAATAGATCTGAAGAGCAAAGCAGGAGATAGCTTTAAAAGGTGGGTGACCCAGGACACAGGAAGTGTAGGAGGACCATCTTTAGACAGACCTCACGTCGATAAGCTGTTCCACTCTGATTATTGAGCGTCAAAACAGATCAGACATGAGCCCACTAGCCTCTTCCATCTCCAAAATTCAATGCACGATTATTTTTATGAGGATAAAACACAAAAATCCTGACCTCTTCAGATTGACCATGCTTGACTTGTCTCAGGGGAGTCCTTTAAGAATCTACATTAAGCCTGCGTTTTGAAAGCGCACTACCCATCTTCCTCTGTGGTTGACTGTAGACCGGCGGACAGGTCGTCCTCAGCTGAGCACTAACGTTAGCAAGCGCAGTTGTGCTAGGTGTGCTAACAGCATCGAGCTATGATCACTGTTAACTAACATAGTAATGTTGCTATTAGTTAGCGTTGGATAGCTTATGCTAACCAGTACTGCTAGCTCAGCTGAGAAACACACTGTTGTTGTTTACATTTGGTCACGTTGTCCGGAGCACCAACACCCCAGCGCTAACTTCTGCACAGTGACATGGCTGGTGTGTGGCGTTTGGTAGAAAGAAAGCAGTTCGTACATCGAACTGCTCACTACGAAGTCTGTGGATTATCTTGAGTAACTGGGTCATGATTTCTGGTGAGAAGCGTTGCTGCTGAATTTTTTAAATGTATTTTTTTTGGTGCTTCAATCACAACAGAAAGAATGTCATTCAGTCCCATTATCTCCCCGAGAGGACTAACAATTTTACAGCTGATATCTCCAAAACAAAGCTATACTCACCGCACTAATCTAGATGGATAAATTGCCCCGCAGCATATCTGAGACATGTTTTCTTGATTTCGGGCCGAACTGCCCCTTTAAAGCTGAAATTTGGAAATCTGTTAAATAATAACTGAGACCATGTTGATGCATTCTTAAATCTGAATCTGCAATTCTCCAATTATAAGATCTGTTAAGTCCTGTTATGCCTGGCAGGACTTAATAGAGTCTGTGATTAAATTAATTCATCAGTCTCAGCGATTGTAAACCAAATTCTTTTCCACCCTGAATTTACTTTATTTTGCTTTTTTTGAGTGTCATACTGATTTTCCCTGCTTGACTGATAACCACTGAGAGGCTTTTAATTGGCAAATAATCGCACCAATAATTTAAAGAGAAGATGCGTCAAGAATTCAAACGTCCCGTTTTGTCACATGATCACACGATGAAAGCACTCTCTCTTTCCAAGTGGGGGAGGCATTAACCAAAGGAGTGCAGTGATCCAAATGGGCACTCATGGGAATTTATGCACTGGTAGATTCTTCTTACGCCGTGGCGTGGTGGAATAACGATCAAAGCTCACTGACAAAAAGGGGTTTTATTGAACAAGCCTGAACTTCAGAGGAAACCGGAAAACAAACAGAACCACAAGGGGTCAAAATAGGGCAGGTAGAGACCAAACACTAACTCAACATCTAAAGGCAGGAAACAGGACAGCAACATATATAGGAAGGAGGAAGCAAAAAGCAAACACAGAGAAACGCAATAACCGACTAAAAAAATGGAGTATGGGCAGGCACTTAGATGCAGACATGATAGAGATCAATGAGAGACAGGTGTGGGCTGTTAACACTAAGGACCAAGGACAATAAGGAACAGGTGTACGCAATCAATGTAAACCAAATGATCAAACACCAGGGAAGAGTGGATAACAAAGGTTAGTGAACATTGCTACAAACATGGAAAACTACAAAGGAACAACAAGTATCTGCACAGGAATACGCCACAACATAATTAACACAGGATACATAAAGACTCATAAATGTTAAATACGCTCGTAATATACTTGGTTAAGGCTGGTCTGTGGCCAGCCTCAAACCCACAACATGAAGGAAGCATGGACGACACAGCCACCCACTTGGTCCATTAAGCCCCACAGTGGGCCAAGGAACTTAAGAACACGCTAGGAGCTAAAAATGGGATGACCAGCATTACCTGCTGGCCAAACAGGGAACTGACATGCAAGACCGATTCTGGCAGTCTTAGCTGATACTGATTGTTCAGTTTTATTGACACGGGTTGCTGGTAATAAGAGTCAGACAAGGATGTTCTCGAGTCAGACTTAGGAACTTTGACACAAATTCATGACGTTTTGCCAAGCAGAGGACCTGTTAAGTTTGTGTTTCTCAGCCCAGTCCTCGAAGATCCCCATGTTTATGCTCACTCCCCGTCTAGGGGGTCCTGAGGACTGACTTGAGAATCACTGTATTAAATCGTTAATTAGTGGCTTAGGGGTTAGAGTCATGGTAGCGTGAATGTTGCGAGAGCACTCTTCATTTTGTTTGAGCCCTCAATGGGCGTCGGAAGCGACGCAAATGGTGGTTTGCTTTGTGAGTCGAGATCACTCCTGGGACCAGGGGTAGAGGGGAGGGTGGTGCGCAACGTGTTGCTGGGAGGCTGGTGAGTCACACGCTGTCTCTTGGCGTGCTCCTGGAACGCAGGGACGCTCGCTCCCAAAAAGGCCGACCTAAGCAAGGACAATTTCTGGTTTTGTTAGGCGCGGCAGAGGACTCATTGTTCTTTGACGGATTCCCGCAGTTCCTATTGTTCTGCCTTCACACTCTCTGAAGTTCATCTCTTCTCAATAAGGAGGCTTTTGTCAGTGGTCTCTGGGGTCTGCAGGCAGCGGCCTTGTGTCGCCCCCCCCCACCACCCTCTGCACTAAAACGCAGCAGCTGCGATTGATCACGCAATTCCCGGACAATAGGCGCTGTCACCCTACACAACAGTGTCCTCCCTCCCACCTACTGGCTGTTTAACAACATGCACACAGCGTTGCCAATCTCTGAATAACATACACCGGCTTAGATTCTCTCATATACTCATAAGAATTATTTTGGATGATCATGATTAATTATGTCACAGGAAGTAAAAACTCCCGAAACACTATTTGCGCAAATGCGCTGATCTCACATGAGATTCTGCCACTCATGGCTATAATGATGATGAATGGATTCGTGTCAGGTGTCAACAAGACCTTGCTCTGATGCGTTTCCTGTCCTCAGTGACCTTCGACCGCAAGCCACACTCTTCCTCCCCCCTGAATTTGTGACGCATTCGAGGACAGCGTTGCTGCCCCGATTATCAGTCTTTCCGCATTGGTTAACAGTCCCTGAAGCTCATCTCAGAGAGCATATTCCCAGAGGTGGTTAGTTCAGCTCCAAAATCTAAAAATCCAGACCAAGATTTTGTTTCAACCAACCAGTTGAGCATAAATAGATAAATAGTCACAGTCACGGGAGCACTCAACTGATTGCTTGAAACAAAGTCTTGGATTTCTACATTCTTACCCTGAACTATCCACCTCCGGCATGTAACTCCACACCACATGTCCTGCTGCATCATGTGGACCAGCACTGTATTTACAAGTCAAGCCATGCCAACCGTGCCGGCCACCCCAGGGTTGACACACCTGCATTTTGAAGCATTTTGTTGTGTTCATTTGAGGCACAGAATCAGTTCCCATCCTGTCGCAGGTAGACTGTTTTTGTGGTTCATTCTACCCAGCATGCAATGCGGCAGAGCCCAGGACCACAGACCTAGAATGTGGGAAGTTTCATGTGACTCCATGATGCCGAATGCCCAGAGTGACAGTCCAGAGGCTGGAAGGGGGATTCTGGTACTGACCGTTTTCAGCTCCAGTCCCTCCTTTGCATAAACAAACCTCCAAACGCTCAATCCGGGCTGATACATTGAACTAAATCCACACATCCACCCCGCCCCCCAGCACTGAAAACATACCCCAAGCAATGTCACTGCCGTTACTCATTATAACGTCAGCTTTCCAATCCTTTAATCTGTTTCCACACACCGAGGAATAATTACAGTAACTCACCAGCAGAACTCGTAATGATTTTGTACGAAAACGTATCTGACATGCTGGTAGCAGGAATCCTACTGGAAAGCCCTCACTGAATATTTAAAGACTTGCAAATAAAAAGTATTTGAGGTCTCGCGAAAAATCAGCTATGTGGATTGGAAGAGAGGTGTTTTCAAAACACTGTTTAGGTAAAGACTTTCATTTAAACTTGTTATTTTTAACCATTAAGTATGGTTGGGGGTGTCCCAAGCAAGGCTTGGGGCCCTAAGCATAATTTTATTTTAAGGCTCCTCCCCCGTTACAAAATGACTGTATCACGAAATGCCATTTAGGTTTACAACCTTTATCTGTAGGAACAAATCAAATGAACAGCCTCTTTCGGCGCATTTGACCACTGATTGGTCAGATGCTGCCTGCTGTCAGTCACTGCGGCAACGCCTGCGGTGTTAGATTACTCATCTCTTTGCCGTGGGCTGCCCTACGCGCACCTCACGGCAGCGATGCGCATCCTTTGCGCATTTGCAGAGAATGCGTCCCCTTGCGGGAAATAGGGCCCCCCATGGATCGTGGGGGCCCTACGCACAGCGCGTGCTCTGCATGTAGGGAGGGGCGGCGCTGGTCCCAAGACACAAACCAGGAAAGACACTTAACTGCTTTGAGGCACTGGGAGAGCAGACCGGGTGTCTGTACAGGTAGAAACAGAAGCATAAATCCGGGGGTGTGTCTCTTCAAGCCCCGAGCCTAAAATCCATAGCAAAGGGAGCAAGGTGGTCAGATGTTGCAGTCACCGTGACTGTTTGAAGTTGGTATGCCAAGGGGAGACGAAAATGCCACGCTGATTGGCTGAGAACAGTAACAGTGCCACCCGGATTGGTCGAGAACGTTAGCGACGCTGCCCGGATTGGTCGAGAACGGTAGCGATGCCGCCCGGATAGGTCGAGAACGGTAGCGATGCCGCCCGGATTGGCCGAGAAGGATTGCAGTACGTGTAGGTTTTAGTGAATCCCTAACCATTTCTAACCCTAGATCCTTAAGATTAGCAGATCTCTTTCTCTGACAGAGTGATGATTGTAGTTTTATTTCCATTCATAGAGTGAATTTCATTGTTAAAAATTACTAATATACTTTTTTTTATTGCTACATTACAAACCATCAGTCTGGCATAGTCAAAGGCTAGAGGAAGCTGCAGCTGAATTTTCCTGTAGACCATTACTGGTTTCAAACAGCACATTCGTAAATGGTACGATCCAACAGTCAGAGTGTATTAATGGTACAGTCCGACAGTCATGTCAAAGACCCCAGTACAGTAATAGTAGTGTTTACCTTTAAAGTACAAACCAGAACATGTCAACCTTTCACCATGATGTATCTGGTGGGGG
Source organism: Brienomyrus brachyistius (assembly GCF_023856365.1). Taxonomy (NCBI): domain Eukaryota; kingdom Metazoa; phylum Chordata; class Actinopteri; order Osteoglossiformes; family Mormyridae; genus Brienomyrus; species Brienomyrus brachyistius. Next base: position 3,373,058 of record NW_026042310.1, read on the forward strand.
GGGGAGAGGGTATAAATTATGTTCTCTTACTGCTGTAGGGAGAAAAGAAGCTCTGCTGAGACTAGCTTGGAAAATCGAGTTGACAAGAGCGTCACCGGCCATAAAAACACATCTGTTCCGGGGTGTTAAGCGGAAGACCGACACACACGTTAGGCACACGTGAACCCGGCGCGTGTAAAACGAATTAGACGTGACGGTAAAACGCGAGCGGGCAGCTTCAGCCTCCATTAAACGGGCACAGGTGTGGTGTCAAGGTCAGGCCGACAGACAGACAACACAGGGCCGCGGTACCAATCGCGGGCGGCCGTCATTCCTGCCTGATTAAAATTCCCCAGGGGTGTCGCGATGACACCTTCTGATCCGGGTACCTCATACCATGGGTGTAATTACAGCTATCACTATACACACCACATCGCATCCCCGCGCTGAGGTCACCGGCCCACCGTATATGGGATTTTGTTCGTTTTGGTTGCTATCGATCTTTTGAAACGGGCAGAATCAGCCAACAGCTATTTTCCCTGGTCATCAGGGTTGTGGGTTCGAACTCCACTTCATCTCCCAGATGTCTAGGAGTGGTTATCTGTAGCCCTGATTTCACGTGTCCCTGTGTCAGCAAAGGAGGGGCTTGCATTTCATTTCTTTAACCAATCGCAATCGTCATTGTATGACATCACCACATTAATTAAAGCCAGTGCTTTCTAGTAGGCAGCAAGGTGCCCAGATTTGTAAAGCGCCCATTTAATTGTGCATGTGTTTTGTTAAACGATATGTCATAGATACAAAACGCAGGAGCATGCTTACCTGCAAAGGCTGTGCGCCGCAATGTAAGGGGGCGTTTTTATTTCATGATGATAATAAAAATAATATCAACAAGACTTGAAGAAGTGACCTTCTGATCATAGACACAGAGCCTTTGCCCACTGAGACACGCACACTCCCCTGCTTGGTTCTTGGAAGATGGAAAATGAAAAAAAAAAATGGACCGATATGGTGATGTCATACAATGAGGACTGTGATTGGTCCTCATTGGTGATGTCATACAATGAGGACTGTGATTGGTCCTCATTGGTGATGTCATACAATGAGGACTGTGATTGGTCCTCATTGGCGATGTCATACAATGAGGATGCGGTGATTTCCTCCCAGCCGCTGGCCATTGGGAAGAAGTTAAGCAGGTCAGGTGACCAGCGACCCTGATTTGTGTTCGGATGAAGTTCCAGGGTCACCCAGAAGCAGGATAACCGCAGAAAGTGACAGGTGGCTGACTGCAGCCCGGTGACATGTCACAGCTGGGTGTCCCGGAGCGCTGTCGTGCTCCAGCAGTGACAGCAGCACCCCTGCCAACGCAACCGCATCCCATACAGATGGCTTACTGCTGTCGCTGCTTCCCTGTTCCCAGACAGGCAGACCGGACTGGAAATGGTGGGCGGGGGAAGGGGGCGTCCGCCAGATCCGGGGAGGTCCCAACTAAGGGCTTTTCACCAAAATGTCTTTGCGGGGAAATGAACAGGAATTCCTGCATGTTAAACCCCGCATTTGGGAATGTTGGGGAATGTTTACCTAGAGAGCAGGCGGGTAAGAAGAGCGGACCGGCACAACCGCTCGAGGGTGAGTGGACAGTCAGCGTGAGCTGGATGCTAGTCGAAGGGGCTAATTTGAGTTATCGGAGCATTGGTCTACCGGACGAATGAAGGAGTCCAGACACCGGCAGAAGGACCCTGTCGGGGGGGGGGGGCTGGTTTCTGGGGGGAGGGATGCCAGAATATGTGGTCTCGGGATCTGTTTTAGGGAGGAGAAAGACGCCGGCACCAGTAGGGGAGGCATAAACGCCTGAGGAAGGTAGGCAGGTGGGCAAACCACGCTCTGGCACAGTTATCTTTAATAAGGGAGGGGGGGTGCAGGTCGTGTTTTCCATCACACTGCCAGGAAATGTTCTCCATGAGGCCGTGATGATGCTTCAGCTAAACAGGCAGATGGGGCCCAGGGGGGAAATGATCTGAGATTTAATCCAGGAGGAAATGAAAGGGCCCCGGAATTAAAATGACACGCCGTTCTGTCAAGAAAATCACCCTGATCTGCTACATGCGGCTGGCGAACTCTCACAATCGCGTATGAAATGAGCTTTTGTGACATGGAGGCTCTTCTGTTGTCGGGGTGAGGGGGGGGAGGGGGTGGCATTCTCAATTGGATCTGTAATGGTGAAGATCCCATAAAGGCTGACAGTCTGAAAATGCGGCGAAAACGCGCCCCCCCCGAGAGGGAGGATGCGCGGTGATGATACGTCTCCGGAGCTCTGCCCCGGGGCCTTAGATAGGAAGCTGAGAGACTGCTGGTGTAACAGAGTTCAGCGTGTCATCACTCCGGAATTTATCGGAGTCTCTAGGGTAGGAGGAGGGCCTGGAGATCATTTAAAGGGCCTTTGTGACAATTGAGAGAGAGGGGCGAGAGAGGGAGGAGAGAGAGAATAAAGGAACGCAAAGAGCTCAGCCTAAAACAGCACGAGAAAAGGGGCGGTGCTAGGATTTTTATGGTGGGTGGCATAAGAGGGGTCATAATTCATATGGAGGGGGCGGACCTTGTTAGCCAATCATATGTTTTGAATCAGTAAGTGACAGGGGAGGGAGCACTTCGGGGGGCCAATCAGCTTTCAGTTGGGGCCATTGCCCCTGTATCCCTGCCCTTATGTGTCCCATACTAGAGATGAAAGTAAACATGATAAATGTTCCTTAAAGGTCCTTTTATTTGATTCTGGCCACACAATGCTCAAAACCAGTGCTTAAAAAGAGTCAAAGTCAAATGTTGTTGACGTCACCAGATTGGACACACGGTTCAGTCAGTCAATTGGCTGTTCGATGTCGCTCACAGTGTCACACAGTCAGGGTACGCATCTGGATGTTAAAAGGGACTTTCACTCTAAACCGATCTTCTAACACCACAATGAAAGATTTATCCGACTATCTCCAGGAATCATCCACCTGGTCACATTTACAAGAGACGGAAGGACGGAAGGTTTGTGGACTTGGGCGACTTCAAAGGTGGGTTCCACCCTGATTTCACGGCCATGAGATCCCTTTTGTAGACATTACTAGTTTCTGAGACAGTGCTCTGTAAATTTACTGGGAAAAGCCAAGGATTCTGATGCGAGGGCTGTGAATAAATGTGGTTATATACACACTTCGGCTGAGGCTTCTGCACTTCTGCTTCACAGAGATACGTAAGCATCTCTCCGTCGGCTGCATTATTTATACTCGTCTGCTTCGTTCATCCAAACGATTTACACCGCAGTCTCGCTTTTTTTCCTTCAAGCACAAAGGTCCTGCTGGAGAACCTTCTGTGGGGCTGGAACCAGCAACATTCCGGGCACAAGGGCCAATCCCGTAATCAGTATGATATCTAAATCTCAGTTTGACGAAGGCAAAATACAAACATGAAAACCCAGTCCGTAATTCACCCAGGCCTCCATGTCAGTTGGAGACTCCAGGAGTTATCCCACCGGAAGAAAAAGCAGGAATCGGACATGACGCAAACCCACAACCCTGCAGTGATGAACCAATCATTCCAATCATCACTCATTATTAGCTTCTGCAGTGGTGCCCCCCCCCCCCCCCCCCCCCCCTCGCCACCTGCTGCCGTTTCATTCCAAACCAGTGTTTCCCAGTCCAGTCCCTGGAGACCCAGAGACAGTCCAGGGGAGCTGGGAGGGAGCAAAAACATGGGAGGGAGCAAAAACATGGGAGGGAGCAAAAACACGGACAGACTGTGGCTCCTCGAGGACCGGACTGGGAAACACTGTTCTAAACTAAAGATCGAAATAACGGCACCAGTGATGATGGCCACCAGTTTGTGACAATGGCAGTCGAGCGGGAGTTTAGAGCCCCGGGGGACGCAGCCTCCCATCCAGGAGGACAAGAGCTGCGGGGCGTATTTATGCGACAGAACATTCTGGAAAGACACTGCCAGATATGAAAGAAGGCCGGGTTCGACATGGGCTGTGAAGGGGGCGCGTGTAGCCTGAAGGGGGCGCGTGTAGCCTGAAGGGGGCGCGTGTAGCCTGAAGGGGGCGCTGGTAGCCTGAAGGGGGCGCTTGTAGCCTCTAAGCTTTACGACCGAGGTTACTCACTGCATTCGCACCCTGCATCTGTATTGTCATAGATAGATAGATAGATAGATAGATAGATAGATAGATAGATAGATAGATAGATAGATAGATAGATAGACGGATGACATGGTCCATGCCGACTGTCATCACAGTCACATAATTAACAGTATTATTGCTCAAATAATACTTATGATTTACTCACTAATCCAGCTTCAGCATCTGTTCTAAGGGTACAGCAGCTGGGTCACTTCAGGGATTGGAACCAGTGCCTCGGCTACTGCGCTATCTGCCGGTATATCAGATGATTTGCAGCACCATGATGAATTCATGGTGAATGCAAGTCTTGAATTCATATAAATGAGCCTGGGGGTTAGAGATGAGGTTGAGTGTCAGTACTTCTTGTCAGCAGGTTAGGAAGTAATCGGAAGGTCGCTGGTTCAAATCCCACACACTTTGGCTTGCTTACATTCCTCTCTGCAGACCAAACACACTGCAGTACAGCACAGGTACCTTGCCCCTGCCTGAGAGAGTCACGCTCCTATCCCCGGGTTGGTCATTATACCAGACTGGGGGGGGGGGGGGGGGTGTGGTACTGGACAGCCTCACATGGGGGGCACTCTGAGCTCTTTTAGAGATCCATACATCACAGCACCACTGACCGCAGGGGTAACCCCGCCCACCCGGGGGGGCTGACCTGTGGGGGGGTTCAGACCATGTATCATCACACGCGGCTGACTTACACTCATAATGGGGGGGCGGGGTGACTCTTTATTTCTCCTTACAGTAGGACATGCAGACTTAGGAAGGCAAAAAGCCACGGTGAGGAGGGGGAAGCTCACCCTGACAGGACCCTAAAGCCCCCCCCCCCAGGATGGCCCCCCTCATGCCCGAACAGAAGTGAATACTGACATTTTTGGACACCCTCACAGACTTCTCAGGAGTCTGTTTTCAATAACAGATACAAAGTACTGGAGACACACACTTGCACAGAACCTGTCACCCCAACCACTATCCCCCCCCCAACCCGGCACAGAGCGTCGTTTCACCCGGTATGACCCCATAACACCCCCCCAAGGGCAGTGTAGGAACAAAGAGGTTACCTCAGGCGCAGATGAAGGCTGCACGGCCGCCCCCCCTGTGCCCACAAGTCTGGGACCCCTCCTAATTCCTCAAATCCGCCGGGCACTTCTCCTCCTCTGTTGCTCCCTTGTTCCTCACAAGAGTCAGAGCATCCACTTGCCACACTGGGGGAGGTAGAAGACGAGACAGCAGGGGCGAAGGGACCCCCCCGCACCAGCAGCACGATCTCCGGGCTCCTCACGCACACCGGCTGACCAGCTCCGCTCCTCTCCGTCTATCGCCGCTCCTCTCTCTCTCTCTCTCTCTCTCCCTCTCTCTCTCCCTCTCTCCCCTCTTCAGCCCCCCTGTGAAGCCGTCCGCACCCCCGATAGACAGCAGGCTGCCGCGCTCGCTAGAGAGAGGTGCCTCAGAGCGGCTTTCAGCTGAGCCATTAGCATCGTGTCACAGGCTGAGACCCCCCCCCCCCCCCACACGTCTCCTTATAGAGGTGGGCTCGCTGATAGAATGTACCACCCGCGATAAAGGCAGGGGTGGCCAGACCTGCATGGAAATGGGTGAGGGCTGTAAGGGGGAGGAGAGAGTCATTCTTACACGTATCCATCTCCATGCTGGCCCGTTCAGCTCCACAACTTCTCTACCCCTCGGTCATGTGCTCTCTGACTCTCACTCCTTCCCAGATAATAATGGGATCCCCCGTTCCGCAGTGGTACGTTCCATTTCTCACAGAAAGGCCTGCTGCTGGTTCTTTCTGTCTTCAGGAGGGGAGAAGCTCACTGGCCCCCCCTGCTGACCACGTTTTACCGGGTGGGTGACCTGCAGACCGCAATAATTCCCGATGCCGAGAGGTAGCACAGTGAACCGCACTGGAGGTCATGAGGAGATGCCGTCCTCTGGCCTTCCAGGAGCGAAGCCTTAATTAACTGCGTCTCGCATGCATTAATTACCCCCCCCACCTCACTGGAGAGGCCCAGCCCCCCAGAGCCGAGTAATTACCAACACTACTGCAGTGAGGAGTTTCACACACAAACACACACACACACGCACAAAATGCATGCAGTGTGAGGGTCATCTCATCCAGGGTCATTTGTGACGCAGCACGGTAACATTCCGGCAGGATCCGCAGCGGTCATATGACCACGACATAGAAGACACGTGTGAGTGGCACGTTCCCAGTGGCATGTTCCCAGTCTGAAAAATAAGGTGCACAGCAGAAGTGTGACAGAATTACTAATGACTTACTGACAGGATCCCCCCGGTCACCCAATGCCCCCCCCGAGGATAAACGCAAGAGCGGCGCTGGATGGGCGCCAAGGACACATGAAGACAGAGGCAGAGAGGACAGCGGAAAGACGAGGGCCGTCGGGGACAGTCAGAGGACAGTGACGGTTTCAAAAAAACCAGAGGCACTATAATTTAATCTGAAGACCTTCATGGGCTGAATTCAGCAGAAACACTCGCGCAGCCTTCTCCACTCCCACCCTCCCAGTACAGATTCTTCTCCTCGGTTCTCCTCTGTTCTTTGTTGAAGGCACTCAATGCCCCCCCTCCCTCCATATCGAGCATTTAACAGACCACTCTCCCCACGAGTGCCTTCTCCCCTTGAATCCGCATTCACACCTACAGGTCCCGCTTCTCGGCATTGATCTCCTTGACCCCTGCGTCTCTATCACAGAAACCTAGCATCGCCCGGAAGGCCGCGGCAGCTAAACCCTCTCAATCCACCCATTGTGCTGTCAAGCACCTATTGTCTGCTGTGGAAAGTTCCAGAACAAACACGCCATCTCCGATCCGTGCTATAGTCTGTTTGTTGCAAGGCAATGTGCCAGTCTGATGTGTACTGTCCTATAACATCCCTCACGTCTTCCCTAGCAAATCGTGGTAATTTGTGGTAAGGAAGTTTACTGCCATCAAGCGCAGAATTTGGTACGAAGGCAGGTCAATCCGAATGTGAGGCCACTTAGAAGATGACAGTGTTGCTTTTTAAATGCCAATGCTTCACCAGGCCGGTAATTATGTGAAACGATGTAAAAAGGGACACTTATGATTTAGTAAATAAGGTCTATGACAGGGTTCACCAATAGGTGGCTATACTCCCCCCTCCACCACCCCCACTTTGCGTTACTGATAGAAAAATAACATTGTGTACATCGTACTCGCATTACCAGACATTTGTAGGATGCTTTAAAGGGCATTCATTCACCTTTAGGAAGAAGACAGCCGTTGAGTCAAAGACTCACCGCTGTGGATTTATAATTAACTAATAACATTCCCAAGGTGACAAAAGATTAACGTCAAGTGAATCCATATCACTCCTCAAAGACACGACACAACCTCGTCTGTCAACCAAAGAAAAACGAGAAGAACTACGGGAAGAACACATGGAAAGACAGAGGGATCGCAGAACATTAGCATGAACAGCCAAAAACAAACAGCAAAATTCAGCGATACGCTTCCTGAATTGGGCCCGGGCGTTCAGCACTGACCCCACATAGCCCCCGTTTGCTGTTTCCTCATCCCCGGGAGAGCATGGCTGATTATCACTGACCTGGGAGGGGGAGCGGGGAGGGGGGCGTCTCGGCTTCTCGAGGAAGACAGCCCCCTGCTGGTCAACAACCCTTACTGTGGCGTTGTGGTTTAACCCCACCGCTAACAGGCTAAGCGAGGTGACACATGGCGGCAGGAAGTTCAGCAGGTAAAACGCGACAGGAATCTGTGACAGACCAGTGTAAATCGGCTTTGGAACGTATTCTTTTGTATCATTGCAAGAACGCCTGCGTGGCAGACAGCTGACGCTCGTGAGATAGGCTACAGGAGAACTGAGGTTTTGAGTGTTTGAGTGTGTCGCACTCAATGCTTTGGAGCACAGTACCTGTTAGAACTGACAAGTAATGCAGACTGGGGGACAAAAGCCTGAGCAGGAAACGCACGTAGCAGGACATGGCGGTAACACCCCCAAAGAAGCCATGCAAAAGCATAGACGCCCCCCCCCCCCCCCCCCCACGCACCCCAGGCCTGCAGCATGCAGATCACATGACGTATACATGCTTGAAAGATGCAATCTACATAAGGCATATGTGTTACAAGGTGCACCCGCTGCCCTAACCAGTTTGATCCGGTTCAGAGGAGGGGCCGCGAACTGTGAATGTTCCCCATAAAGGTTATGTTGACCAGAAAATCTTTGGAACATCACCACGGAGATGCTATCGCAGTGGTTATTCCCTTGAGCTCAATTATAAAGCAAAATCACATACAAAGGCATTCGGCTTAGTGTGATAAATTTCTTTGACACCGGTGAGTGGCTGGACAGGAAGGCAGGGGCCCAAGGGGCTGTGGAGGGGCTATAGGGGCTATAGGGCACGGCAGAGAGGCAGCGTGGGTTAGGGTTAGTGCTAGAAGTAGGGTTTCTATTAAGCACGAGCTTTTTAGTTTTGTTATCGCTGTTGATTATGGCCTATCAGTGACTGATACTGATAACAAACTGAAATAACAGTGATTGTTTCATTTTACGGTTTAAATATTCCATGTAACAAGCAAAATATTGCACCTAATTATTCCAATTTAATCTAGACACACTTTTAAAAGCCAGGTTAATGGCCTAAACAGATCCCACTTAGAAGCATCCATTTTGTGAAAGAATGGAGCAGGAATCTTCCACTGAGTATGTAAAGGGGGGGATGCGAAATGTTCCGCTCAATACCTGCAGCTGCTGTCTATTTACATTTTATTTGTGAAATTAGTTCTGCGGCCGAGTCATTCTGTGGCCCAAACGCGGCGACTGGAGACTCAGTGAGCTTGTCGGTATTTGTTCAGGGTACGACGGAACGTGGGGCAGAGCAGCCGTAGTGTTTCATTAGCTTAATGAAGGTGAGAAACTATTTAAAGACTGGTTGTGGGGGGGGGCTCTCTGCTCCCCCAGCTCAGTGCTGCTCCTGTTAATGAAGAGAAATGCAGAATGGAGCTGGTACAGGGGCGGAGTCACAGGGGCACTGGCTCCAGCTGAAAGCTGATTGGCTCCAGAGCTGATTGGCCCTTTCCCCTGTCACTCACCGACTCAACACATATCATTGGCTAATAATAAGCTTACATTTGCTCACCAAAAATGTTAAGCCTCTATTGCACTGTTGGGGAGCATGTCGCGTCCTCACTGTATCCTGTACTGGGTTCAGTGTTGCAGTGCAGCCAGTGTAGCAGAGACCTGACTTCACATTGTCTGAGCTCAGCACTGAATATTCAGCAGAGGAAAAGGGACAAGATGCCTCCCCCACACCCCCATGCAGCGACGCTGTCACTGTCACAGACCCCAGGGGTGACATAGACATGACAGGGGGGCTCGCGGCCAGAGTAGGACAGAGCTGAGCCCTGGTTCACGCTGCCAGGAGCCCTGGGTGTCTATCTGTCCACCAGCAAGGTCAGACAGTTCAGTAAGGCCCCTGAAAGAGAAGGAAGGCAATCAAATTACAAAATTGCAGCAATCCCACTGTACGTCCACCAGGTGGCGCTGGCCAGCATGTCCTCCCTCTGCTGTGGTCAGTCTAGTTTGGCCCAGCTGTGGAGAACATCTGGCTTCTAAAAGATGACACAGCCCGGTCTGGACAGATATGGTCCAGTCAGGATCTCCCTGTCTCTGGGTCACACCGCCACACCTAGAACACAACAGATCTGGGTCCTGTGTGTTTGCCTGGACCTGACAGCTGTCACCATGGCAACCAGCTATGACGTGACGAGTCCGTCCGCATCAGAAGCCTCTTCCTGTCCTTCAGAGCCCTAACCCTGGCATTTTATCTGGGCCAAGCAGCAGTTATGCAGTTAACCCTCCCCCCCCCCCCCACGCCCCTTCCAGTGCTGCGTGGTTTTAGCAGCACATGTGGTGCAGTGCCACTCTGATCGGGACACTGATTCAGGGACAGTGTGTCAGGAAGGGCACCCTCTACAGGTCATGACCTTAAACACAGCTCTACCACACGGATGACCCCTTCAGTCCCAGTGTACGCTCTTCCGTATGCCTCTCCTCATTCGTTAATTCTAAATGCACTCTATACGGGGCTCACAGACTGAAGACAGCTCCCTCTCCTGCACCAGCACTTCAGGAAGCGTGCCCCCTACTGGCCAACAACCCTTACAGTATGGTGGTCCGGGGGAGGTGGACAGGGCAGAGTTTCATAAACGTAGCCCACTTCAAGTTGAACGTCTGAGGTCAACCGGCTATTTTGCCGCGTTTAACCAGCTGAGCCAAGCAAATGACATAATTCACCATCCTGATGAGTGTCCCATTTGCAACAGCTGACTGAATATAAAATATACAAGATTAGACGTGGTTTTAGACGCCCGACTTCTCCTATGTAAGCTGCTGGAAGCGTACCTGCTCCTATAATTAGCATTTTCATTTTTGGTTTTATATTCATGAAAGGCACACGCATAAACGCCAATAATAACCTTGTTCACAGTCTGAATGTGGGCCGGAGAATCCAGCACGACGATCCTGGCTCTCTGGCCGCACCCAGAGCCAGGCGGACGAGCCGAACACCTATCACCATCTGATGCCTTCGGTCAACTGCAGAGCAGGCGAGAGCGGTTCCCGGGCCGCGCCTCGTAATGATGGGGCCTAAATCGCGGCGCCTGTGTGGGTCGCTGGAGTAACATGCCCCCCCCCCCCATGCTTCTGGCCAGAGACTCCGATCATATGACTTCTCAATTTTGCTAAGCGCCAGTTCAGATGCTGCCTTGTTTCCAGGCAGGGGTGTCCGCCTTGTCTCTAGCGATCGGCCATATTTAGAAGCCCCACGCGTAAGTTAGCGGCCATCTGCTGTCAGTGCTGCACTGTTGTGGACCCGACAGAATGAGGAGAGTGGCCCTCCGGATCCCCGGGACGTCGTGACGGCACAGGGTGTGCATGTAGCGTTAGGGCTGAGCAGGAGCAGCGTGGAGATCCCTACAGAACGTCCGGCGGAAGCTGGCCCATCGTCCGGGAAGAGAGCCCCAGTTCTGGCAGAGGTCCGATTGGGCTCAGACCAGGTCACGGCAGTGCCGATCCGGCCGCAGCCAGCATGCCGCGAAAGTGACGAATGTGTGAGCGGCCCCTTCTGGGGGCGGGAGAGGGGTGTAAGTTTTAAAGGGACACCAGCATGGGTCTGACTCGTATGGTGCCATTTGCAAAGATCTTTGTAGCACCTTGTAGATGAGGGCAGTAACCCTTAACTTCAAAACAAAGACGTTTCTATATACCCGACTTCATTCTGTAAAAAAGGCACCCTGACTTTGAAGAATGACAAACTGGCTTCAGGGGGTTTATTTACACCAAAATGTTCTGAGGGCAGAATGAAAAATGATTGGCTCAGAGAGCTAACCAATCAGATTGTAAAGGAGGTGGGACCGAGATGTCTGATTGGTTATCTCTCCGAATCAGTTTTTGGTCTGCCCTCAGAATATTATAACCCATGTGCTCATAGTTCTTACCTTAGCCCTCACGAGGTCTGCTGCAATATGCTTCTCAACTGGTCCCCGAAGGTGTCCTCTGAAACCTGAACAGTCGCCGTGGAGGGCATGCAGCCCAGCTGTCACTTGGGACTGTCATCATGAGAGTTGCACGGCTCTAGGTCAAAGCCATTAATAGAGGCTGAGTCACAAAATCCCATAGAGACGAGGTACAGCACCTGTGATGGTTGTGACAGGGCCCAAAAACAGGAAGACACATAAACCAGAATACTGACTCCCTTTGTGCTTATTTCAGATGGATAGATACCAGGAATTCATGTCTTTCCTGCTGCACACCTTTTCATTATATCCTTTCCTACATGCAGAGGATTCCATAGTGCTCCCCCCCCCAGGCTAAAAAAGCTCACATGCTACTGAATAGAATAAACATTTATATCATGACTAAGATAAAACCCACTTCATTATCAGCCCAGTCGATAGCGATCGATTTCACGGTGCATTTAAAAAGGGTTCATCCTATTTCTTTGCCCATAATGCTTTGCATTAGCAGATTCGTTTCTGAATAATAGGCCTCTCACGTACATTTTAATGATAAAATGTGGCGTTCCCTTGCTTTATGCGTGTTTGCCGAGGCCAGACTCTTTAGAGGAAATGAGTTTGATGCAACACAGTTCAAAGGTCGTTGCCAACAAATCAGATAATCAGATCTCAGGTCAGATTAAATGTAGTTTGTAAAAAAAAGAAATAAATAAGATGAAACACGTTGAGTACTCAGGGGTGTGTGGATTAAATCGCATGGAATTTGTGTATCTTTATCTATCTGTGTATCTTGGGTTTGTTTCTGATCCCTGAAGTGCATTATGGGAAAATTGTGAGCTGTAATGACATGTTAACTAATTAACTAATTAATTAACTAATTAATTAGTCTCCTCTAAATCTATATCATGTTTTTCTTACTGGCTGTCTTATCACATTTAGCTTCTAGTAAACCCCGAGATTCGCACTGTTCTGCAGCCACAAGCATATTAAAGCAATTACAAGATTTACCATGTCAAATACGTAACGGTTTCTGCAACATGAATACTTTACTGGCAGATCATCGATTCCTGTAATAGGTGGACGGCTGCCCCAGAGGATTGTGGGAGATAACTAGCATTTAGTCTGGCGGTGCCGCACGGCCTGGTCCGTTTACATGGTGTAACTCTCTGCACCCACCAGGTAAACTGTCCGGGGTTATCGAGAGAATGCACAGCTCACCAGAAAAAAACAGAGCATAGAATGGATTAAAAAGAACATAAACCGGAGTGAGGAATGTTTTTCAGGGAGGACAGAGAGCAGAGGACGCTAGAGATGAAGGAGGGGTTGCGGCAAGCCTTCCTCTCCGTCTGCCTCACAGGCGTAACAACATTCATTTCACTCCGAAGGCCACAGGCATTCATCTTAATTCCTGGTCGCTCAGCGAAGCTCCTAACATTGACACGGTCCCTGTCAGCACCCCGTATGCAATCACATGGCAACTAGGCCTTGGGGGTCATCGCCAACGAGGGGCCTTGCATCTGCTTGCCCCATAACTTGTTCAGGACGAAAACACAGGCGAAATAAAAACATGAAATGCATGTTAATATCAAATCATTGAAACAGACATTAATACGACAGACCCCCTTCTGGTAGGTCTGCAAAACAACCCCTTTAGAATACAACACATATAATATCTAATATCACGTCTAATAAAAACAGTCAGATAGGGAACACTTAGTGCAAAGTTCACCTTTTGTCCTTTAACTGTTATGCAGGTGGGACTGGAATCATTCCTGGTGCTGGATCCGTACACACACTCCCCCAGCAAGCTGGCCGTTTACGCCCAGGCATAGGGGCTGCCGGCAGGCCACACACCTGCTGTGGATCGTCTGCTCTGCTATGGGGATCCACTGATCTAAAACGATTCAATTTAACCCAGTGACTGCACCATTATCCGTGGGCTTTTCGCAGGTCCGTTTCCGAGTCTGTGGTCCGGCTGATCTCCTGCGGTCTGTGCTCACGCCCTTCCTCTGCTCCGTGTCTGTGAGTGGCAGTGATATTCAGCCGTGCTGACTTGTGCTCTGCTGATCTGGACTGGCTCCTTCTCACTTCCATCTGAAGTTGAACGAGCCTCTGTCTCTGCTGCCTTTCCCTCATCTTCCCATTCCAGAAGAATCCTGGCCCACCTTCCTGTCCCTACAAAGTTCCAGCCTGCATCCCAACCCAGCAGAATTCCGGCCCGCATTCCATCCCAGCAGAGTTCTGGCCCCCATCTCATTCTGGCAGAATTCCCGCCCACATCCCATCAAAGCAGAATTCCAGCCCTCTTCCCATCCTGGAAAAATTCTGGCCTCCATCCCACCCCAACAGAATTCCCGCCCACATCCCATCCCGGCAGAATTCCTGCCTGTTTCCCATCCCAGCAGAGCTAGTTTCCCAGCTCCACTTTTAAACAACTCTTTTGCGTTTGTTGTTACGGCTAAACATTGCACTGAGGGAAACAATAGTGGCGACTGGAGGCCCACGGCCCTCTGAATAATAGAGGCGATTTCTTCCGATCTTATTGGGAATGCCGTGCTCCGGGGAAAACACACTCGCTGCCAGGAGTTGGACACATGTGGTCTGTACTGCTTTAAATGTGGTAAATATAAGCCTTACATACACTGGAACGTTTTTTCCACAAGCCCAATCGATTTAAAACTGCTCCGTTAGTACAGACAGGCCCTGTGGTTTACAGTGACACACCCGCAGAACCTGCTGGCTCGGCACAACGGAGTCAGTGAGATTATCACAGCAAAACAAAGATAAGGTTTTCTGCAGTGCCTTTTAGTCTGGAGGAATCTCACAAGCTGCGAGGTGTGAGATGGAACTTTGAGGGACCTCATTGACATTTTACTCAGCAGCGAGAGATGGGGGGGGGGGGCGGTCACAGTAGATGGTTCTATATATCCCTGCATATGACTCACTCACAATCCATTTTCATTCTGCTCTCCAAAACCTCAAATGCGACAACGACGATCCTCTCCTGAGAAGCTTGTATTTCTCCTTAGAAGGCGACTTAAAAAATTTTTTTTTGACCATTTGCTCCAAATCTGCCAGCCCACATCCCAGTTACCAGGGTAACCCACTACTTCCGGAGCCGGATGGAAACAGAGGACCCCGCTTCGGTCTCTTTGGGGTGGGCATCCCAAGGGCTACATTGTCATGACGACCCTAACGGTGGTACCGGCCCCGCTGTGGAGACGGAAGGTCAGTGGCACGATACAAGCTTGTAGCTGTCATGTTGAAATGCGGAAATGGAGAGAATTTCCAACACGGGTCAGAGGATCAGCGTTTCCATCGAGAACGGGAACGCCTCCACATTTCGTCAAACTCATAATCCACTCCCATAATCCACTTACAGTGATTGCCACGCAGGGATGATTCTATAAACTGGCCAGTGTGACTTTGACCTAATTACAGGGGTTAATTAGCCAGGTCGGCCGCTCTTAATTACAGGGTCTCTCATTAGTTATTGGCAATCAGTTTTAAAAAACCTCCCAGGCTAGTTATTCATCTGTGGGTTTACCCCTGACGTGGGGAGTACTATGGTCCAGCTCAGTCATGGCACTATGGATGAAGTTAAAATGGATTATATTTACCATGGTGGATGTTGATTACAGCTCCCCCCCCCCCCCACTTCTCAGTGAACCTAGAGAGGTGTTATCAACATTTCAGAAGATCCCACCTACTGAGCAAAACCTACTTTTCCAACCAGCGTCTCTTCCCGCTAACATTAAGTACCTTGCCACAGTGATTGATCCTCTAATCTACTTAAAGATTATATTTCTGAAACCTAGAGGCATCAAAGGAGGAGACAAGATATGCTATTAAAGGTCATAATTGATTATGGGAGCCAGCCTTATCATTAGCCAGTGATATGATTTGAATTGGTGAGTGACAGGGAAAGGGATGCTCTGGTGACCAATCAGCTTTCATCTGGGACCAAAGCCCTTGTGGTCCCACCCCTTCATTCACCCCTAATCTTAGGTCTTCAAGGCATAATCTGATTATATCTCTACAAAAGGTCACAAACCGAGGAAACATGCTGATGTGCCGCCTCCTGGGCATATTCCCAGCCAATCAATAAATCCAGTGAGGGCATTTCAGCCAATCACAATCCAGCTCTCCAGCTGAACCGGGTTTACCATCAAGTACGCCTGGAAGCCTGCCCAGGATCTATCTGTCAAGCGGCACGTGACGCCGCCGGACACTGACCTACAGAGCACAAGAGCTCATTTTAAAAGAAATAACAAATCAGGCAATTTGTGCTCTTGTAGATCCGCAGTCAGGGTAGATGCTGAAGCGGCCCATTAGCACGCTTGAGTCGCAATCACCGTGAGCAACAACAGAGCTGAAAGTGCGCATTTTATGGGCTGGTTTCAGAAAGAGGAAATAAAAATACCTCTTTGCCCCCCCCCTCTCATTTATCAAGCCTCTCCCACCTCGCTGCATCTTGCCCTCCCTTGCTAACGTGAATAGATTGGACCACCTCCCCCAGCCAATAACGTAAGCAGTCTAATGACCAGGGCATAAACAGGGGTGGGGCACATGGGCACTGCCATACAAGCTAGAAGTACCAGTGACAGAAGCTGCAGCACAGATCATGTGACTCTGGATCCAGGAAACAGTTAAATGTGACGGCATCCCTGCAAGCTGTGTAGAGGCCACGTGTGGATGACCTCCAGCCCAGCAGGGGGCGACCTCCTCAGATTCAATCTGTTCACCAGTGAAGTTTAACTGAGACGCCTGTTAATGTCGCCTATGTGACCTGTATTAGGTTCAAATAAAATGGCTGTCCTGCAGTGGAAGGGGGGCGATGTGGCTGTATTAATTAGCCTAATTAGGCTGTAAAAATACAGACCTACTTTCCACACCCGTCAGGCTGCGACCTGAACATCATTAAAAATGTCCACAGTGGTTAATAGCTAAGTGTCTCCTACATGATAGTCAAATAAATCATGTAATCCATTGAGCTATAAGTAAATGCTCAACATCTACTAACAATTAATGACGACCCACCCAGTACTGACTACGTGGTTTGAGAAATGGATGAATTTATTTTAAAAGGCACAAATACTAATAAAATTACAAAAGGGCTCCTATTTTCACTAACTTTATGAATGTAGAAATGTAGAGCCTGTCCTGAAAACAATAGGTACAAGGCAGGGAATATCGCAGGATGGGACACTGACCCATCGCAGGTATTTAACACTATTATTGTCTAATATTAGTATGACAATATGATCGATAAACTTAGGGATTATCTTATCTTAAAAATAAATCCCAAAAATAAAAAAAGCGAATACGGTATTGATTACAGACACCCCTCCTTTATGGTGAAGCAGCCAATCAGGCCTCGCGATCTACCCCTGTATAGACACCTGCTTCTGCTGCTTCCAGACCAGACCTGCCCCTTCCAGAAGGATGTTGGTTTTAGGCTGCAGACCTCCATGTGTTCCAGTACGGGGCTGTACTCGTGTGCCTGCTTTCCGGGTGCTACTCCCTTGTCGTTAAACGTATGCAGACTCTGCCCCCCCGGAATCACAGACAAATTGCTTTTCCCAGCTGTGGGATGTGACAGGAGCCAGCTTGACCCCCCCCCCAGGGGCTCTCACACCCCCGTAATGGGTTTTAGTCCTGGAAGCTTCTGTTCTTCCTCAGTGACTTTCTTTATTACTTATTATCGTCCCCCCCCCCCCCCCACACACACACACACACACTTTTTAGATGAATGAAACAACACTGAAATATTTCTGATCCTAGCGGGGGGGACACAAATAATTTTGCATCACTTTGTGGTCCCCGAAGCCTCCAGGAAGTCAGAGGACAATCATATCTGCAACTGATACGGGAATCACTGTGGCGACCGATACGGAGACCCTCACTGAGCTTCTTAAATATAGACCGTTGTTGTGATTATTCACCTTGTCAGGGCCGCTGAGGCACGGTTTTACTCAGTCGGCCCTGATGTTCAGAGCACATTTGCCCTCTGTGCAGGTCCGGGGCTGGATTAAACGGGACAGAGTCGGATGCAAGGTGTCCCTCGGCGACAGGTCGCGTGACGTCGCGTCGGGAGGAGACGGCTGATTGTCGAGTGACGAAATTCAGAAATGCATCTAACGCAGGGAAAGCATCGCGTTTTCAGTGTTTGCTGTATTAAAACAACAACACGCAATCATATTAAAAACCTTCGATACTGAATTTCATTAGCTTCACGTTCGTCAACAGAACCGGGAGGCGGCCAGAGAGGGGGGGGTGGGCCTTTGCTTGGTGCCCCACGAGGGTGGGGTGCTCCGGAGCACACGCCCCGATGCCCATATGCTTAGTGGGGGCCAGAACAGCAGGGCAGGGCGCTGTAGTCACAAGTTTTAAAAAAGGGAGAATAATTCCACCTCTTTTCTGGGGCGTCGATTTTTGTCCACGTTTCAAAACTCCAGCTTTACAGTAACACGATATATGAATTCAGACAGAAAAAAAGACATTTAGACATTAATAGACAGTGACGATGAATAATGAACGACTTAGATTCCGATCGTCGCGTGACATTGGTGAGGGGGGGTCCGGCCGTAACGGCGGACTGTGCTGACCTGGCTGCTCGCCCCAAATACACAAAGTAACTTTGGCTGCGATGACTTTGCACTTCTGATGGCTGCGTTGGGACCCCCGCTGAGAGGTTGGGATGGGGGGGGGGAGGGGGGGGGGCTGTCACATCCCGCTGACCGTAATTAAAATCTCAGCTTCGAAAAAGCCCAGGTGGTCAGAGGTGAGATCTGCTGGAGGTGGGGGAGGTGGGCAAACGCTTGTACACAGCGGGGGGGGCAGGGGCAGGAGGTGAAATAGACCTTGGGATGGCATCCAAGGGAATGAAACAGAATTGAGGTCAAAATGGCGTGGACCGCCCCCCCCTTTCATTTTCTCTGCTGTCCGCCACCCAGATGCCCATCCAGTTCTCGGCCCCCTCCACCTCCCCGATGACACCGTTGCCACAGTGACAGGGCCGGCACCGATGACGCCGAGGACACCAAGGACAAACAGACCCCACATGACCAAAGAGGTCAGAGGCGAAAGGCACTTTATTCAGCAGATACGTGTGGCCGCGTATCATTAGGGATGAATTTATCACTCTATGAGCACTGACCACTCTATGAGCACTGACCACTCTATGAGCACTGACCACTCTATGAGCACTGACCACTCTATGACCACTGACGTCCGACCCGCAGCGACCTCCCCCCAGAAAGCTCCAGGCTCCACGCAACCCTGTGCTGGATTAACAGGTATGGAAAATCGATGGATGGATGGATGGATGGAGCTCAGTGATTCATTAAAAGCTCTCCACCAGTCAGTGTGGACTTCTCTTTGCTTCCTGTACATCCTCTTTGTTCATGTATAAGGCCTTCCAGGCGGGGCTGAATACAGGGGCGGGGCCACAGGGGGCACTCCCCCCCTCCACTGAAAGCTGATTGGACCCCAGAGTGTCCCCTCCCTGTCACTCACCAATTCAAAACATATCATTGGCTAATGATAAACTCGGCCCCTCTGTATGAATTAAGGCCCCTCTTATGCCCCCTACCTTAAAACAAAAAATCCTAAAATGGCCCCTGTTTCAGGAGTTTGGCATTGAGCTGCCACTCAGCGTTTCCCGCCAGCCGGAAATGTGACGTTCCGTTTCAGGGAGTCCGGAGGAGTAGGGGGGCGACAGCTACAGGAGGAGATCATGCTGTTCCAGCAGGTCTGGTTTACGCGGCTAAACGATGGCTGAAGGTTCTAGAAGGTCGATTAGCATGGAGAGGGCGTGGCCCGCGATACTGGTATCAGCTGGGAACGCAGGCGTGCGACCGCTTATCCAACAACATCTGTTTTATGCTGAGTTAGCGGTCCTGTTACGCCATGCGCCTCAAGGCATGCCATGTGTCCTGCGCGAGGAGCGAAACTTAGCTCATCTGGACGTCCCGCTTCATCTGTCATACGCTCTGCCAACGGTAAATTCTTACCGTTTCCTCCTGGGGAAAGGGGGGAGGAGATGCAGACCCACCCCGAGTCGTTTCCGAAAGAAAAATCACTGCCTGACAAGGTCAGCATCTGAGGAGTGACAAAATTTACATATTCAGCTGCGAATGTTAAGCCTGAACGCACGCGTGTTAATTACAGCCGCTCTCTATCATCCACGGCCACTCCGGGGTTCATCTTTAATGCATTTTTTTTTTTTTTTTTTGCTGCATTAATTTCCAGAAAACTCGTAGGATTAAATTTTACCTGTATGGAGTTTCTTCCTACGAATAAACTTTTCTTCTACTGACCTGAGCTCACTCAGGTGAACGAGTCGTCACTGCGACACTGAAAACCTTCTCACGGTTACATTTTTATTACCTTCGGAAACTCAGAACCTTTTTCACTCACAGGGGTGAGAAAGGAGGCCTTTATGTTTAAAACCCTCAAAAGTCGAACTTCAGGGTGACTGACAGAACATCTGTAGCATATTTTAGCTGAGACGTCACTCCCGAATCAAATTAAACTAGATTCCAGGTTTCGCACAGGATTCTGGGTAGGATCTTTTGTGTCTGCCGCCAATTTTTCGATCCTTCGTTCACAAGACTGGTTGCTTCAGATGACTTCCACTGGCATTTTGAGAAACGTTGAGTTCTAACAGGCCCAGATGAATGTTGGAGGCGTTGATTAACCTGCACGATTGGGGGGGGGGGGGGGGGGGGTGTTGAGGGGCAATGCAGATTTAATGAAGATTCCATCTTAGTTTAACAAATATAGGCAGCAATGAGGTGCTAGGGTGTTATACCTGTACATTACCCATGGTTCTGTGGACTTAGCAAACCCCATCGTTTTCTTGGGGATCTGTGTTTGCAGAGAGTTTATAAAACTCCTCACCGATGAATAGCAAGTGCAGAACTTTGACTGTCACGCTCATGATCTCAGCGTCCGGGTCATACAGACAGGAACACGTCGACTCCCCAATGCTGACTCAGCTAGCTCAACTCGCAGAGAGAGCAGCACGTCTTGTTCCTTAAAGTCAGTCGTTCCCACCCCCCCCCCTCCCCCCATGGCTCCATAGCGCCTCCTCCTGGGCCATATGACCTCTGTGAAAATGGTGGGCTAGAAGTGAGTTGGTCCCCCCCTTTGCAGCTATAATAGCTGCCACTCTTCTGAGAAGGATTTCCACAGGATTCTGGAGTGTGTCTGTGGGGATTGTTTTTCCAGGGGAGCATTTGTGAGGTCAGGCACTAATGTTGGACGTGAAGGCGTCCATTCGAGTTCATCCCAAAGGTGTTTGATGGGGTTGAGGTCAGGGCTCTGTGAGGACCAGTCAAGTTCTTCCACACCAAAATTATCCAACCACATCTTTATGGACTTTTCTTCATTTGCATTGTGCACTGGGGCACAGTCATGCTGGACTGTAATGTTCTCCTGGCATCTGCCAAACCCAGACCATCAGACTGCCTGACAGAGAACCGTGTTTCGTCACTAATAGAATACGTTTCCACTGCTCCAGAATCCAGTGGCAGCGTGCTTTACACCACTCCAGCAGACGTTTGGCACTGCACTTGGTGATGTGAGGTTTGCATGCAGCCTCTCAGCCACGGAAGCCCATTCCATGAAGCTCTTGGTGCACAGTTTTTGTTCAGAGGAAGTTCGGAACTCTGCAGTTATTGAGTGAACAGAGCGTGGGCTATTTTTACGCGACCCCGCTCTGTTACTTTACGTGGTCTCCCACTTCGTGGCTGGGTTTCTGCTTATACTAAACACTTCTACTTTGCAATAATACCACTTACAATTGACCATGGAATATCTAGCAGGGGTGACATTTCAGACTTATTGCGAAGGTGGCATCCTATCACAGTACCACACTTGAATTCACTGACCTCTTCATAACAGCCCATTCTTTCACAAATGTTTGTAAACCTGACTGCGTGGCTAGGTGCTTGATTTTATACAATCCAATGACTGAGAGGTGTGTCCCAATACTTTTGCCCATTCTGTTCAGTAAAACACCCCCCTCTGCGAAAATGATGAAAAATATTAAGCATTTGTATTTGCGTGCATTAAATGTGTCTGGCAGCCAGTCAAATGCAGTAAAATAAGAGAGCCCAGGGGAAGAGGAGCACGTCCTTCTGGAGGAAAGGAGCCTTTCACGGCCAGATTCCCCAGCCGCAGCAGGAAGCGTCCCAGCCATGTGACAGCGGTCACACTCGGCCCGCGCACACCATCGATCATCTCCTCATGATTTATGGCACTGGCGGCCACGATGAGAAGGAGCCATTTGGTGAGTCGAGCCGCTGCTCCCACGGTGAATCACCCCAGCGACCTCCTATTTTACCCCTCAGAGGAGAAGGACGTGGCCTGCAGATGGGAAGATGCCTGATAACTTAAGTGCGGCGGGTTCGAGTCCAGAGAGGAGTCACTGCTCATTGGGTTCCAACTTCTATGTTTCTGTTATGTTTTTCCTTTGTTGATCAGATTGGCTAAACCAACACCCCTCACCTCAAGACAGCGTACAGATAAGTCAGGTTCCCTCTGCCAACTGGGGGTTGGTAGGCGTGTAGCTCAGTAGTAGAACATCTAACTGCAGACAAAGAGATACTAGTTTTCAAACGCTGGCGGCCCCTGATCGAGTCTCGGGTGGGGTGGAGGGGTGTGCGGCTCAGCATGTTAGGACGATCTTCCTGTAATCAGAAGGTTGCAAGTTCAAATCCCAGGGCTGACAAAGTGACGTCACCATTGGGCTCCCGAGCAAGACCCAGTTTCTCAGGGGTCTGGCTGACCCCGCCTTCTCAAAAATACATGTCACTGCTGATAACAGCATCTGCTAAATGCGATGTAAAGTGCTGCAACACCACATCTTTATTCTGATGTAAATCCTGCCGTCCTTCAGGCTCCCCTCTACACCTATATATACATATAAATTTCCTCCTGGATGTGTCTTCGCAGGGGGAGACTGGGAACACCGGAGGTCCTCTTCCAGCTTCCCGGCTCACGCTGCTGAATTTTAATAGGGCTCCAACTCAGATATTTTTGGACACTTCATGTGCCGAGGGAAAACCCCCCCCCCCCCCCCACCCCGATCAGAGCAGGCTGTGAATTAGATGTGGTTTCTGCTTGTACCTTATGGTCCAGACCAGAGCTGTGGAGAAGCTAATATGAGCGTCACCACCTCTTTCCTGATGCCGATAAAGAGAGCATCTTCACCACAGGGCAACATGGAAAATGCAGTGATCGAACATAAATACAAACATGAGGTTTCATTTCGGAGGTTCGACATATGGTCCGGGATTTAGGCTCCGAGACAACTGCCATCTGACATGTGACAAAATCAAGACAAGCAAAATCATCCTTCAGCTCTATTCCCAGAAGCTTTCCACCGCCGTCAGGCAGTATTTTAGACGGCTCCAGCGAGGACCCTCAGATCAGCACTCCCAGTCCCAGGGGATCTAACTCGAGTGTCTTTTCTGGACTGCTTCCCCTGGCTTCCCTGTAGCACACATGACAGGGTCAAAGGTCACTTCAGCATCAACATTCCCGTTAGCCGTCCTTCCCTTACAGCTTTGGCTGTTTCTCAGTACGCGTGCTTCATCATGCTTTTGTTCCCATGTTAGCAAGACTGGTGTTGCCGAGACCTCAAGTATGATCTTTGTGTTTTTCATATTGAGACACACCCACTGTCATTCCTTCCATCGAGAAATCATCCGCGATGTCGGGTGACGAGTGACGCCTTCCAGGGGGCACAGCTCAGGGTCCTAGTGCCCCTCCTAGTTCATCTGACTGACGTTTCGGACGGCAGCTACGCCCTCTGACCTTTCAGAGTCTGCCGAACACGCTGGCTCCAAACGTTCCTGGAGGCCTCCCGGTTGCATTTTGGAGCAGTGATGCTGTTGCCACGGAGACCACCAGGGGCTAAACGGGCCATACAGGCGCATGGGACTGGCACCAACTGGAGCAGAGAGCAGGCTTGGAAACAGGCAGCCCCATATATCACTCTTGGCGCAGTGGAGTCTCCACAAAGTCACTTTCATCTTAAAACGAATCCCCCCCCCCCCCCCCCCCCCATGCTGGAGGCCAGATCCCTGACTGACATCCTCTTTATCTCCTCAGGAAACAATTTCTAGAAAGTTCCTATCTATTCCTCATGTCACCTTTCTGGGGTCCACGGTAATTTGGTACATTTTCTAAAGCACAGCTTGCAGAAAGCCGCTGGGGGGAGGGGAGAAGGGGCGGGGGGGGGGGGGGAGGGGGTTGTAGCAGGGGGAGATGCTCCAACAGATGGGTATTTTTTTGCCTCATTTGCACCAATGTGGTACGCTGTTTGGCGTGCGCACAGGGGGAGTCAAGGCAGACTCCCCGAGGCACAGATGGACAGCACGTACCGCAGTGTGACACGCTGAGCCCCTATGCTGTGTGTGTGTGTGTGTGTGTGTGTGTGTGCCTGATTAGAAGGAGCACCCCCTAGTGGTGGTATGGCCCCAACCCGATGGGTGATTTTCACATGGATAGCCTCTTTAAAAATGCCTCACAGGAAAAACCATCCATCCACAGACATAAGGAGTCTAATACAAGTGATTCTAGCATTTTTTTTTAAGATGAGGGACATATGAAGAACCGTAATTCACACAAAGGGACCAACCTTATCATTAGCCAATGGTATGTTTTGAATCAGTGAGTGACAAGAGTGGGGGCACCGCAGGAGCCAATCAGCTTTCAGTTGTGGCTAGTGTCCCTGTGGCCACGCCCATGAATATTCCCCATTGTCTACAATAACACACTGGTAACATTTTCATCTGACATTCATACGGTTTTCATTATGCATTATAATGAACTTTCATATAAAATCAGGACTGCTGGTTAGCGAGGGGGAATTATTGGTAATATGGCAAGTTCCTTCACTGCATGGCTCTTATTTTAGAAATGTTAGGATCTCCGGAATGTTCCTTGCTGTGTGCATTCTATGCCAGCATGTGTTCACATTTAAAAGACAATGAAAATATGCGTGGTTCAGTCACGCCGTCCTGCTGACGTTACGAAGACTCCCTGCAGCTCCGTGCTGGGATCTCCTCCCCCCAGAGGGGTACTCATCAGCATCTGTGCTCCTGCGATGGGGGTTTAACCAAATCCACCGGAGGAGGACTGTGTGAGTAAAACAGTCTGCAATAAGGTCAGAGCAGCCCCAGTGTCCCTAAAACGGCGCAGCAGGCAGATGGGCTCTGCCGGAAAATCTGATGAAAAAGACAAGTACAGCAGGGATATAGTGCGGGTACAGCAGGGGTACAGCAGGGATATAGTGCGGGTACAGCAGGGGTACAGCAGGGATATAGTGCGGGTACAGCAGGGGTACAGTAGGGATATAGTGCGGGTACAGCAGGGGTACAGCAGGGATATAGTGCGGGTACAGCAGGGGTACAGCAGGGATATAGTGCGGGTACAGCAGGGGTACAGCAGGGAAATAGTGCGGGTACAGCAGGGATATAGTGCGGGTACAGCAGGGGTACAGCAGGGGTACAGCAGGGTACAGTGGGGGTGCCAAAGGGGTACAGTGGGGGTACGGCAGGGGTACAGCAGGGTACAGTGGGGGTGCAGATGGGGTACAGTGGGGTACAAGAGGAGTACAGTGGGGGTACAGCAGGGGTACAGCAGGAGTACAGTAGAGGTATAGCGGGAGTACAGCAAGGGTTAAGATGAAGGTCAGATTTTGCGGCATGGTCTGAACATCTCATCCCTACAGCCTGTGTCCAGGAACTTGTTCTCTGAGCTCAGAGCCCCCTGCTCCTGTTCCTCTTCTTGGAGATCTTGAGTGTCCTCCAGCTGCTCTCTTTATAAATCATTAATCAAGACAAAATCAATGTTCAACCAACATAGAATTTAAAAAGCATGGAGACTCTGGGTCCCATCCTATCAATGCATTATTTTTCTGCATGTTCCATCAATGCAAAAGAAGCCGTTCATTACTTAAAGTATAGAGCCAGGAATTGAACACACACCCTTCCGGTTCAGGCTTGGCACCGTGAGATGGGGTGCTCACCGCTTAGCGTGTTCTGAGGTGTACGCAGTTCATGTCATGCGTGATGTCAGCTCTATGAGCTGAATCAAAGAGCTGAAGCACTCTTACTTCTCACCCTGGCCCAACTTGGGGTGATTACTCTGCCCAAAAAGAAATGGAACATAACTGATTGGCAGCTTTGCCCTTCTGTCCGTCTCAGTGTGCCTGTACAGAGCTCATTATGTAAGCAAAGAAGGATCAGCCTGAGTTAGCAAGCTGGTGACAGAGTGGGACTGTCCTTTGCCTGTAGGAACGGGGCGACCGAACGTGGGCGACATGTGGAAGTTGGGGGGAGGCTTTTAATTCACCTCAGGCAAGTGACAGAGCGCTCATCTGCAAACAGCTTAATCCAGAGAACTTCACATGGTTTTCACTGTAATTCTGTGATACTGACGGCCCCAGCTGGCCGGAGGCAGGAGATCAACCATCTTCCTGGCTCATTTCAGCTTCAGTTCACGAGTTGGGCTTGAAGAGAGAGGAAGCCGGCCCTCAGAGCTGTGGAACAGGCCAGTATCACTGCTGTCAGTGCTTTCACTGCTGTGACCTGTCACCGCTCTCACTGCTGTCAGTGCTTTCACTGCTGTGACCTGTCACTGCTCTCACTGCTGTAAGTGCTGTCACCTCTGTCTTTGCTGTCACTGCTGTAAGTGCTGTCACCAATTTCACTAGTGCTGAAGCTGACAGTGGTGTCACCTCTGTCACACTTCTCACTGCTGTCACCCCCGCCGCTACTCTCACTGCTGTCACCTCTGTCACTGTTCCCACTGCTGTCAGCGCTGTCACCTCTGTCACTGCTTGCAGTGCTGTCACTGCCCTCAGTACTGTCACTTCTGTCAGTGTTGTCACCTCTGTCACACTTCTCACTGCTGTCACCCCGTCGCTACTCTCACTGCTGTCATCTCTCTCACTGTTCCCACTGCTGTCACCTCTGTCACTGTTCCCACTGCTGTCATCTCTCTCACTGTTCCCACTGCTGTTACCCACGACTCCACGCTAACAGCTGTCTCACTCTCACACTGCAGCCTCATCCATGTGTCACGCATGAACTGTCATGCTTGTGTGGACAGGGGAGGCCCCACTCAGCCTGATCGAACACTGTCTACCCCCACCCTCCTTGGTGGACATGGGACCTATTGGGATCATGTGTGTGAAACATCAAGACCATATCATTACATTATGCAGCATTATTCCCACAGTTATGACTCACAACCCCCCCCCCCCCCCCCCCCCCCCCGACACACTGCTCTGGTGTGTTTTAGATGAGAAACAGACACTCTGCTGGCTTCTAACAGCATCATTAGATGTCCTTCAGGGGTTTAATGGATCAGGAAAAAAAGGATACGACCAGACAAAGATCAGAAACCCTAACCATGAATGCTACATAATGCAAGTTGTAACACTCTCATTATGCATTTTTGTGGGTCATTGTCCTGAATAAACGGGATGGAAGATTGACATTATTGTGACTTCTCTTCTCGTATTTGCCTTTCACTTAAATTCGCAGCACTGGCGGTTTGTAAAATGACACACGATCCTCCAACCCTCGTGTGAACGGATTTGCTGAAGCCCCGTGGATGAGTCACCTCGGCAAGCGCTACGGTAACGCAACCTCCGCTGCGAGCTTGTTTATTGGCCACCGCATAATGAAGGCGACCAATAAAAAAACACGGATGCAAATCGGTTACTGTTAAAGTGAGAGTATGTCATTGTGGCTCCCGTTCCTCTCATTACGCAGCTTATTAGTTTTTAATGTGTCCTCTGGATGGATTCAGGAAGGCAGAGCAGGCTTTAGCGGATGTGCACATTGAAGCCAGCCTGCCTCGTGGGCACACATGCTTTTGTGTGACGATTACATGCAAGGGACTGAGGTTTATCACAGCGCTGCCACGCGAATTAGGTGAAGTGCCGGAACTCTCTGGAAACTGGAGCAGAAAGTGTCCTCCTGGTATTTAAACCCATAACAAGCTGTTACCCACCAGCATTTTAAAAACGCGAAGGAAGAGAGCTGCTCTCTGCGAATCTTGGAGAAAGATCAGCCCAAGTCTTGCCATGGGTTTCCAATAAGCATTGGGCTTTCTGAGGAAATGTATTTTGTTTTGAGTAATTTGGGATGTCATGCCACTAATGATGTTATAATTCAGTCATTAGTGATGGATTATGCAGATTAGAGAGAATCACGGGCTGAATGAACACCACAGCTACAGATCTGAAAATCTATATGATTGGGAGGCACTGCGGTTCAAGGCGGCCAACTTGGGTTGGACTAGACTAACTGCTGTAGGGAAATTACCCTGAGAGCGTGACTGTATGTGTGTGTGTGTGTGTGTGTGTGTGACTGATGAGCTGGTCCCACTTTCTCCAGCACAGAATCTGCGCCCGAAGGCACCGCTACAACATCAGCTCCAAACCCCAGCACACCATGAGTAAACAATCATTTTCTTTGCTTCTTCCTCCAAAGCAGCCCCAGGTTTCTCCCCTTTTGCCGCCGCATCTCCCTCTTGCCCGTTTCCAGCCTCGTGCAGCATTTCGTTTGTTTTTTAAAAGCCAATTTTCTAGCTCATGATCAAGTTGATGCGACTGTACTGTGTTCGTTTGCATTGGCTTAGATTCTGCAGTGATCTTGGGCAAAGGTTTCAAAAGATGTTCTGCTCGCAGGATTTTAGCCTGCTGCCTTTTGCCAAGTCCAGCTTCTTAGTTGTTATGCCCCCTACTGTCCACTTTCATCTGTCTTTTGAAGCTGAAAGAGTCACAATTGTTAGGCTCCTGTCATTTCCTCCTCCCTCCTTGCCTTAGCGTATTATGTAGAATTTATGTATTCGAATATTTCATGGCCCCTCGCAACCAAACCCCTTAAATGCAGAGATAAGCGTGATCCACAGCCGTTCGTAATTAGTTGAAACGGGGGGGGGGGGGGGGGGGTGGAGGGGGATAAAAGGTCCCATCTTGCTGCCTCCAGCAGCTGTTCTGCTGTGTACATTATTTTAGAGGCCGTTTGTGGATCCCTGCCCAGGAGTGAATTGGCCTTGATTGGACTGCATTTGAACTAGAGTCTGAATAGGACTGAGACATTGTGCTCTGTGAATGAGACACACTTTAGAAACCCGGCTCTTCAGCTTCAGAATTACGGCTCCGCATTTTCCCCACGAAGCTTCTCCGGCGCTTCTCGACACCACAGCTATTCCCATTAAAACCTGGCCTTCCTGCTAGGATTCGGCTCAGACCAGGCAGAAACAATTATCCCCTACGCTGCCATACAAAGTGATCTTAATCTCGCACAGTCCAAAAAGCAAAGCTATTTATATGCAAATAGATCCGCACGTGCGATTGGCCTTCTGCAGTGTACAGAGCTCACACAGCATCCAACCTGCATTCTCTCAAAGTATCGCACAGACAGTGGGTCTTGTGCTCCACATTCCAGGTCTTCGCTCCTGATCCCGACTCTGGCTCTTCGCTCTGGATCCTGGTCCTGGCTTTTTGTTCCTAATCCAACCCTGGCTTTTCGCTCCTGATCCCGACCTCAACTCTTTGCTCCTGATCCCGACCTCAGCTCTTCACTCCTGATCCTGATCCCGACCCCAGCTCTGTGCTCCTGATCCCGACCTCAGCTCTTCACTCCTGATCCTGACCACAGCTCATTGCTCCTGATCCCGACCTCGGCTCTTCACTCCTGATCCTGACCACAGCTCAGTGCTCCTGATCCCGACCTCGGCTCTTCACTCCTGATCCTGACCACAGCTCAGTGCTCCTGATCCCGACCTCAGCTCTTCACTCCTGATCCTGATCCCGACCCCAGCTCTGTGCTCCTGATCCCGACCTCAGCTCTTCACTCCTGATCCTGACCACAGCTCAGTGCTCCTGATCCCGACCTCGGCTCTTCGCTTCTGATCCTGATCCCAACGACAGCTTTGTGCTCCTGATCCCGACCTCGGCTCTTTGATCCTGGTCCTGATCCCGACCCCAGCTATGTGCTCCTGATCCCGACCTCGGCTCTTCACTCCTGATCCTGATCTCAACAACAGCTCTGTGCTCCTGATCCCGACCTCAGCCCTTCACTCCTGATCCTGATCCTGACCCCAGCTATGTGCTCCTGATCCCGACCTCGGCTCTTCACTTCTGATCCTGATCTCAACAACAGCTCTGTGCTCCTGATCCCGACCTCGGCTCTTCGCTCCTGGTCCTGATCCCGACCCCAGCTCTGTGCTCCTGATCCCGACCTCGGCTCTTCACTCCTGGTCCTGATCCCGACCCCAGCTCAGTGCTCCTGATCCTGGCTCTGGCCTTTTGCTCATGACCTGAACATTTTGCTCCTGATCCTGTTCCTGGCTTCACATTCTGTTTGCTTGATGACTGCCGTTGTCATGGCACCCTGTCTTTCTCCAGACTACTTCTGAATTGAACGATGCCGCAGCTCAATTAGCACTCGGGTTAATTAACAATTTTGCGTGTCACTGCTTTCCCATGCACATGGCAAGGGACATATAAGCAAACGTGTACATTTGAGGGAGACAGAGAGGCTCTCAAAACACCCAAAGCATCAGAGGACCGTGCAGGAAGTCAAATCAATGACATGATAACTCTGCAGCAGTTCACACCTTTCAGGACACCCACCGGGGGCAAATAATGTGCTATTTTAAAGAGAGCAGGATGAAAATAACCATCCTGGGGGGGGGATGTTGGTCAATCACAGGACACTGTTTCTGATGCTGCATTTTGTTCATATAAAGCCACTCCTGTCATTATTCCCATCTTCGTTTACGGTTTTTCGGTCCACAGTGTGTAAACAGGGGTGTCTAAAAATAAGCAGGAGCGAAGGAGGTTAAGTCCAGAGACGGGGCAGCACCTTTCTCCAAGGTCGGGAGCAGGTACGGAGCCAAGGAACAGTTAGTAAATAACGGGGATCAGGCGGTTAATAAAGACACCCAAAAAAGCATGCCAGTTTATTTTAGAGTCTCCATGGCTTGAATATTGCAATATTTGCATGGAAAGGTGCAGGAAACCAGGTTATCCAAATGACCGTCCTCGAGGTCCGAGCACTGCTGGTTTTCCAGCCTTCCTTTACCTGTGAGCCGGGTGTGAAGCCTCTGACCAATCAGAATCAGTCATTATTAAATTAACTACCTGGCAGAACTGAAAACAAGGCCTGGATTTGGATTCGAGGTCCAGATTTGAAGATCCCTGACCTAAAACCTAGTTCATATTTTCACGTGCACTTTCCGGCTGCAAACGGGCGTGCGTGCGGCAGCTTGTGTTCATACTACAGACAGTCGCAGTCGGTGGATGCATACATCAGTGATATTCCACCAGACTAGGAGAGAGCAGATGTACTGCAACAAACAGAAATAGAAGTAGTGTAGTGAAACGGGGTAAACTTTTGTGAACAGTTTTAAAATTGCTAGGGTTGGGCGGTATGAAGGTAATACAGCACACCGCATCAAGATTTCAAAATGTTGGAAGAGTGTAGTTTTTAATAATACCAAACATATAAAATCTGGACAGAATGAAAAATTAGATATACAAGTACCTCTGCGCCTCCTACAATAACAATTCTTCTTTTACGCTTTCTCGGCTGACCTCTGCTCCGTGAAAGTCAGTGCTGCCACCTACTGGAAACACCTAGAAAATTTCCTTGCATACGTGCAGTCGACGCGAACCACCGCCACATATTATCCGCTTAACATAATAATCCATACCATACGTGCACTGTCTAGTACAAACACCCTGTGTATGGTAATGGTAAAGGTTGTCATGGGGGGGCGAACAATAAAAGTTGTTAGCCAGAAAGGGGATCATATTATCATATCATCTGTTTTATGGACGGTCAGCAGACCCCGCAGGTCCTGTTTAATTTGAATGCTGACAGTCTATGGGAACACTGGGGACACTCTGTGACATCATCATCATGACGAGGCGGTCCTTCACGTGAGCGATGGGGAGACCTCTGACACCAGTCTAATTACTTTTGATGAATCTAGTTTCCCGCTGTTGTCCTTCTGCCGACATCAGCAAAATGAGCTCTAATTATATTCTCATACGCAACACGGAGCTCCCGTTTACACCAGGCTCTGACAAACAGTCATTGTCAAGCAAGAAAAATACTCCACTAATGACTTCAGCTGGGGTCAGGTGACTGTGACTATCCATCTGTTTCTTTGTTAACTGACTGTCTTTTGGTAGGATTTCTGTAGTCGTTTTTTTTTTTTTTTTGGAGAGGGGGGAAGGTGAGCCATTAAGTGAAGATCAGAAGTTCTGTCTTGTCTAGAAAGAGAGCACAGAGAGTGGTTCATAACAGCCTCTGTGGCTTTCAATAAAACCATCGTGCATGAACAGCAATTTAAAAGTTTAATAAAACATAGTAGGATAAAATATGCCATGAATATTTAAATGTAATGCATTTTCACAGTTAATAGAAACACTTGCTCAGATGTCTGTCTGGATGTCCTTCATGCATCCTGTGAGGTAAGAAATGTACATCGCTGACGTGTTCTGATAGACCGCACCAGGTCAGCGCCCCCTAGAGGAAGCGAATGTCTCAGAATAGCCGGCACAGTCGTCTTCGTGGTGCGATTTTAAAACATTTTAACTGTAGCATTACATTTGGAGCACGCGCCTGAGCACGCGCCTGAGCACGCGCCTGAGCATACCATCCATTTTCTAGCCACCTAACCAGACGCGAACACCTGGATGTGGATAAACAAGAAAAATAATGGCAATCGCGGGTATTTGGATTGTACATAAAAAAGCTATTTGAAACTAATTTAGAAAAATCTAAATTCCATTTATTGTGTTATCCAAGTAACCCAATGGCGCACAGATCTTCCATAATTCATCGTCCTGTACGAGGGAGCAGCTTCCCTATTATCTTCTCATCATCCATCACTAATTTCTGCTGGGGCTGGACATTTAATTACGCGCCAGCAAAGGACACTGTTTGACTTTTAAAACAGCGTGTAAACAGCCCCGCTCATAATTCCGAGACCTATACGCCAATTACCGCGCCGGTCATTTATTAATTTATCGGCTAATTTAATGTGGTTTATGCCTGCAATGCTGGTTGCGAGATGCACGCTTCCGTGGTGTGCTTTTGACAGATCGGTGCCGCTTCTACAGGGATCTCCGGGGACGTGGTCTTCAAACGTCTGCCTGATCTATTACGTCACTAAGCGCTTGCGGGTATGAGAGCGGCCAACAGACGCGTGAGCGCTTGCGAGACATTCTTTAGGTTGTTTTAATAGAAACGAGAGATTGTGGATAATCCGAGATTTGTGGATTAAATGTGGTACTGATTTTCTTTGTGCTTGTTTACTGATGTATGCAACCTCCCCCTTCAGATCAACGAATCATATCTATTAATCATGCACTATCAGCAGGAGGCGTAGTGGTTAAGGTATTCCGACATTGAAATTCACCTTATATCTTAGTAAAGATCATGTTGTGGAGGGAGGTGGGGCTGGATTCTGGTATCTCAGGAAGCACAAGGTACAAGGCTGGGGTAGACCCGTTGACAGTTAATCTAACCGCATGCTTTTGGACTGCAGTGTACCAGAATACCCAGAGGGACCCCTCGTGGCAAGGGGAGAACATGCAGCCTCCAATCACACACTGCAGAGGTATTGGGGGTACAGACACCATGGCAGACACCGAGACAACAGCAGCAGTAAACTGCAAACCCGCAGCTCTAGAAACACCCACAACTTGTGTAAGACATAACAAGCATAGCTGAGCACGTGGCAAACAAAACACATTGCATATGTAGGGTTTGGTCAACAGAGATGAATCTGGCCAAACTGGTGTTTGAGGTTTCACACCTATATGTGCACAGCCTAGTGGCCGATCTTCACTGATTTCCTGTGTTGGGGGAACCTACAGTAGCCACGCTACAAACTACAGAGAAAAAGTAGTTAATTACATCGGAGCTGTTTCATCTGGTAATACTTAATATTTGTGCTGTAGGATACTCTTAAATCAAATTAATTTAAAAAATGCGAAACATGATGTAATATGAAAGGCTATTTGGTGTAAACCAAGAGCACT
Organism: Brienomyrus brachyistius; assembly: GCF_023856365.1. Taxonomy (NCBI): domain Eukaryota; kingdom Metazoa; phylum Chordata; class Actinopteri; order Osteoglossiformes; family Mormyridae; genus Brienomyrus; species Brienomyrus brachyistius. Next base: position 3,406,801 of record NW_026042310.1, read on the forward strand.
TCACAAGCGGCGTAGTGAAAATTATAAGGTTTCCGAAAAAAAGAAAGAAAACAGATTTCCAAACACCGGATGTCCAAAAACCGAAGTGCGTCTCTGCATTTCATAGAAGTTAGAACGTGTCTAAAATATTGTTTCCCGTGAAATATTCTTCCATCCCCGGAGTATTCAAGCAAAAACCCCCATTGGTCGCTGAAAATACCCGTATTTATAAAGAGAGAATAATAATACAGGTTGTTATTGAAGTATTAATCAGAAGGACATTATAAAACAAAAATCGACTTGATAGCCTCGATCTGACCACGAGATGAATCGGTCGTAAGTCGATTTGGTCGTATGTCGCCCCTTTATTTTATATGCAAATTATCATATGTACAGTATGCTGTATAATAAAATTATATAATATTTAAATCATATTATTCTGTGGTTTTTAATCTTTTTATCACAATTTCCTTGATTCACTATTGTCATAACCTATCACCATTTAACTCGCTAAGACACGAACAGATACAAGTGTAAAATGTACTGTGAGCGAACCTGACCACGAGATGAATAAATTGAAGTCTCGCGGTGATGCGCGCTGCCACATATTTTGGTCCTGGAACGGTCGCAAAGTCGATCAGTCGTAAATAGCATAGGTTATAAGTCGACGACGACCTGTAGTACTTTTTAACCAAGTAGCGTTTTACCACGCTACTTCGCTATTTGCGAAACAAATGACTAGTTATTGTAAAAGCTACAGCGTGTTAAAAGTAGCTGTGCTACTGATAAACTACTGAAAAACGTTAGTAGCGTCGCTAATTATAGTTAGCTACTCACCAACACTGCTGATTACACATCCCATCAGTAAGAGCAGAGCGTGAAGGTTGAATTACCAGAGCAATAGCACAGCTATATATAAAATGTTGCAATAACCATGACATAACGGTAGACATGTGAGAATTCAAAAGAGGACAAATTGTTGGTGCATCTGTGACCAGGACAACAAGTCTTTGTGGTGAGAGCTACGGAGTCCAGGGTAATGTCGGCATACCACCACGAAGGACAGACCACAACCAACAGGAGTAACTGTGATGCAAGAGGAAGCCGTCTGACAGGGACGTCTGGGCACTAGTCTGGACTGTATCCAAAGAAATACAAAACCACAGCCGCCCAACTCACTGCAGAATTAAATGCACTCATCAACTCTCCTGTTTCCGCAAAAACTGCTCGTCAGAAGCTCAGCAGGGTCAATATTCACAGTCAGGCTGCTACAGCCAAACCTTTGGACACTCATACCAGTGTCAAATGCTGGTTTCAATGGTCCCAGCAGCACAAATCTTGGGTTGTGGACAATGTGACACCTGTATTGTTCTCTGATGAGTCCACCTTCACCGTCTTTCCCACATCTGGGAGAGTTAAGGTGTGGAGAAGCTCAAAGAGGCTCATCTCCCGGACTGCTGTGTACCCAGAGTGCAGCACGGGGTGGATCACTGATGGTTTGGGCTGCAATATCATGGCGTTCCCTAGGCCCGGGGCTCGTCCTAGATGGTCGCATCACTCTCAGGGACTACAGAACCATTCTGGAGGACCAGGTTCACCCAATGGTTAAACACTGTAACCTGAAGGTGCTGCCGTGTATCAGGATGATTATGCACCGATACCCAAAGCAAGACTGGGGACAGAGTGGTTTGATGAGCATGAAAGTGAAACTGAACATCTCCCATGACGTGCACAGGAACCAGATCTGAATTTGCTGTTTTGGAGGAACGAGTTTGGAAACATTTTCTTCTACCAGCATCACACAGTGAGCTGGACGCTGTCCTGTAAGAGGAACGGCTCAAAATACCTCTGGTCACATGCAGACCGTGTGTCTGTCATCCCCAAGGCAAACTGATACTGAATCAGCCGAAAAAGGACCTAAATTATTATGGCGTTTCAGTATCATTGTCCAACCCCTGCACATAGCAGGTATCTTTGTTTGTGATTAAATACTTTATATTAAGTCTCTTTTCATTCTCCCTTTTAAGAAAAGCCCACATTAATCTTGTTAGATGAAAAATATTCACGCGTGACATTTTCAGTTTGCCGGAAACAGTGGGGTGTAAGTTAAATCATGCCTCAAGATGCAAACTGTGCATAATCAAAGAGGAAAACACGTAAATAACAACAAAATAGACTTAAAGAAAAAACAGCAGCAGATGGCTAAAAAGCTCAGGCAGTAAACCAGTTCCCTCATTAAAAGTTTCAGCTGTCGATAAGTGTGTCTGTTACTGTCTGATAAGCAGAAAGTAATGTACAAACAAGGACACACCACCCTCTCCTAGAGCCGACACCTTATCATGGTGGAAGGGTTTGTGTGTTCCAATGATCCCAGGAGTTGCCCGGGGCTTTATGCCTCTGGTAGGGTCACCCAAGGCAAACAGGTCCTGGGTGAGATCCGCCCAGAGTTCCTCAAAGCTCTGGATGTTGTTGGGCTGTCCTGGTTGACACGCATCTGCGGCATCGCGAGGACATCGGGGGCAGTGCCTCTGGACTGGCAGCCCGGGGTGGTGGTCCTGCTCTTCAAGAAGGGGGACCGGAGGGTGTGCTCCAACTATAGAGGGATCGCTCTCCTCAGTCTCCCTGGTAAGGTCTATTCGGGGTTTCTTTGAGAGGAGGGTCCATCGGATAGTCGAACCTCGGATTCAGGAGGAGCAGTGTGGTTTTCGCCCTGGCCGTGGAACAGTGGACCAGCTCTATACTCTCGGCATTGTCCTGGGGGGTGCGTGGGAGATGGCCCAATCAGTCTACATGTGCTTTGTGGACTTGGAGAAGGCATTCGACCGCGTCCCTCGGGGAGTCCTGTGGGGGGTGGTCCGGCAGTATGGGGTGTCGGGCTGCCTTATAAGGGCTGTTCGGTCCCTGTATGACCAGTGTGAGAGCTTGGTCTGCATTGTCCGCAGTACTAGTATAGTACTACTATTCTAGTAGTAACTAGATTTTGATTACGTGAACTGAGAAAAAGTTAAGTTATATAATTATATAAAATGTGTGCTTCTTACAAGTGAACTAATCATCCTCTTTGGTTCTCCTGGGTTATATTCAATCAAATCATTTTAAATCCACTATACAGACAAACTAGTTCCTTCACGCTTTCTGTGAATATGTTATGTTGTTTGAATATAAAACAGAATATTTTAAAACAAAAAATTATATAAAGCACTATTTTTACAAAAATGAGCTGCTACATATGCTGTAACATCCATCCATCCATCCATTTTCCAAACCGCTTATCCTACTGGGTCGCGGGGGGTCCGGAGCCTATCCTGGGAGCAATGGGCATGAGGCAGGGAACAACCCAGGATGGGGGGGCCAGCCCATCGCAGGGCACACTCACACACCATTCACTCACACATGCACACTTACAGGCAATTTAGCAACTCCAATTAGCCTCAGCATGTTTTTGGACTGTGGGGGGAAACCGGAGTACCCGGAGGAAACCCCACGACAGCATGGGGAGAACATGCAAACTCCGCACACATGTGACCCAGGCGGAGACTCGCACCTGGGTCCCAGAGGTGTGAGGTAACAGTGCTAACCACTGCACCACCATGCCGGCCCTATGCTGTAACAAACACAGTTGATAAACCTTAATTTTTTTAAATTTAGATTTAGTGAAATATTTTCATTTTCTAACAGAAAACTACCACCACAGACAAACAAGGTGCTTATATCATTTTAACACTATTACAATTGCCCCTGATATTGTAGTTATGATAAAATCTTGTATACTAGCTAGAAACTTCTATACTTGCATAGACTGCTCACGTTCATTTTTAACCACTAACCTAAAGATAGATTTGATATTAGTTTAAATTCGGGATAGGGGTCAGGAAAACGCCCATCTGTCCAGGGATTCTGAACGGGTGACGTCACTCTTACGTTATATTCGAAAATAGCGTGCGATCCTAATCAGATAAATGGTTGGATGGATGTAATGACTTAAGGTGAACCACTAGATGTCGACATTTCACGAAATATCACGGTCATGGGATATTACTGAGTTAGGGAGGGTGCTTTTCCACCGCACCCGGTACACTATAGCCTACTTTTGGTACGGTACTTTCGGTAGCCTACTTTCCCTTTTCAATTAACTTTGGTCGACTATCAGTATCAAAAGTAACGTAAAGCGCCAAACCACTTGGTACTTTGGCGTGGGACTTGACACGCTTTCTTTGTCGACTGTTTATGGGTCATTCCACCGAATCTGTGCCATTTCTGTCCCCAGGACATTATATGTGTAAATATGTATGAAAAGTAGCCTAGCTACATACATATTAATATTAAAGCAAAGTGTCCTCCACGATGTGCCCATTGCAAATTTAACATACATGATGCAAAACATTAATGAAAACTAGGTATAAAATAGTTTGTCACCCGTCTCTGCTCACTAATACTAACTAATACTTTCATCATGAAACATGATTAAAAACCTTCAAAATATATTTTTTGAATTGTTGTGTGACAGCATTTCCCTTCATTTTCCTTATAGTAAATCAATATTATGTTAGTTAAAAATCACATTTCAGTCGTGTCCTCGGGTTTTCACTCCGTACTCTTGCCCTAATACATTTCTGTCCCTAAATTTGGCACATTCCACAAATGGCATGTTCAGCCGGAACTTGCATCGTCGCAGTCTCTTAATTATAGACCACCAAGTAACCAAACGTAAGTTTTCTCACTTTCTTTCCTGTATTTTTGACGATATTGCAAGCATGTCTGTGGTAGTCGAACTCAACGATCAGTCCTCTACCCAAATGATTTCTTAGATTACATTTATTTATAAGGGGAAAAAAAACATTTTTTGGTAAGTTACTTCAATGCACACAATGTTATCATAGTTAGCTTTGATGACAAATGGGTCTGGTTCATGAATTTGCTCATTTAATGCGTTAAAAGAGAAAAGAACAACTTACCCATATGTACACAGATTTTTTAATTATTTTTTTACTTATTTATTTTACATTTTTATTTTTTTAACATGAAGCCAATCATCTTTTTAAAATACACACTTTATTGACGCAAACGACCTACTTGATATGACATTGAAATTATATTTAAACAGCGGCTTTGAGGTTTTGGTCAGAGGACTGAGACTTTGCGCTTACAAACCTTGAGAAAATGAAACAAAGTTACCTGAGACTGACCAGTGCACGTTTTGAGTAGTTAAATATATGTAACTAGATTTAGTATTGAAAAAGGTTTTAAAAATGAATACAGTTTTGAAGATTTATAACATGCAAATGGCACCGATTCGGTGGAATCACCCTTATGCACATCGCCTGCCTTTGAAAAACAGTTCAACCGCCATATTTAAAAGAAATGTGAAACAACAATTAACAAAGTAAGAAAAATAAAAGTATTGATAAAGTATGTATGGACAAATGAAAGACCCAAGTTTCATTTTTGATCTGGTCGGAAGAACAGACAGCAAGATAGGAAACGGCACGACAAGAAATGAAGTATTTTATATAATGTACTACACAAGAAAATAATCTTTGACCATTTTAAATTATCTTTAATTAAATATGCTTAACTTTGAATGTAAAATCAATTCAGTTAAGTTTAAACTAAAAATACAGGTTTTAGTTTTTACTAAATTGTTTTGTAGCAAATATATGAATAATCTTACATAAGTTTTCTAAATCCCAAAAATACCATTAACTACCGTTGAATTATTTATATTAAGTTTAATACTATAAAGCATCTTCCTATCATATTTTAGATGAAAATAAAAATGACTGAAGACAATATTATTTTGGTAAGATTTTATACATCGCATAAACTATATAAAACTTCTATTAAATGTTGTAAGATGAGTGGTGTCGGTAATGCGCATGTGCGACAGCCCTCATTTGCTTGGTCTTTCACGCGCTGGTTTTGGTGGTAAGAGATCGTATGTATTACTTTTTTCATTCTTTCTTTGTATTTCTGTATTTGTGTAAATGCAATTTCAAACACCATACAAGCTTGTTTTTCATTAGGGACAGCATTGTGAAAGGTTTTACTATAGTTACACCGGTGAGCCGTATTGAAAACTCTTATGATTTAATACTGCTTGCCCCACTGCTATAATAAACTATATTTAAGTTACATTTCCATTATAGTGCAGGTCTTGTTTTTCGTTTTTACTGTCTAGAGCTGTATTGGAGACATTTCCTTAATTAAATCCCGCGTTCACCTTCGTCACGTCGCCATTGCCGCCTGTGCTAATCTGAAACGCATGCCAGCGGTTGAAGAATTCCGAAATGGATGGCCAGCATTTTTCGAAGAAGATGAAGTGAGTGCATTTTGACTCTATAAATCAGTTTCCATTGAGTTGACTTTTCTATTTCTCAGTGTTCGGTCTCTGTGTGTGTTTATGTTCAGGTGAATGCTGAGTTTACAAGAATAACGATGGTACCTCTACAATCACTGTTCATATCCCAGTTGGACAAGTTTACGGGAAAACTGCTACCCATCTTCGGTGGTAAAGGCAGGTCTAGAAGATCAGACCAGAAGATCAGACAAATAATCACACAAATTACAATGGTGTGAGATTTAAATACTCATGGAAAAAATATTAAGTATAGTCAAGCTGTAGTCGGACTAATTAGATCACTCAACTGTATTTCTCCTCTATGTCTCACTTGTCAGAGTGCTGCAGAGCCTTAGTGTGTACCTTGGTGAAGACTGCAATACCCTCATCAAGGACCAGCTGGTGGGTGTAAAATCCTTCCTTACCGTCTTCATCTTTCATTTAGCATATTGTTTATGTTTTATCCATATTATTCTTATGGGTGGAATGGTGTTGTAGCGGTTAGCACTTATGCCTCTCAGTGCTCGTGTTGCTGGTTTGAATCTCATCTGGGTTTCGAATTGTGCTTCTCGCGGCCCAGAGACATGACTATTTGCCGAATTGGAGATGCACAATTGGGATAAAGCGGTGGTTGATAATGTAGGCTACTCTTATCAGTGCCACTTATTGAAATAGTTCCAAATCTATTATCTTATCACAAAAATGACTCATTAGGGATCGGTGTTCGATAAGTTGGTTTGCTCGTAGCTTTGTCTTTAGTCTACAAAATACAAAAAAACAACAGTTTTTTAATTAAAAATGCGTTCATTCATTTATAATTTAAGCACATCCAAAAAACATGCCTGTTGCTAACAGATATTAAGGATGGGGAGTCGGACTGTGAGTAAAGCAATTGAAAAGTAGTGTAAGCAGTATTTATTTGATGTTGCATCAAAAGATGAAGTTGTCTCATTTGCTTCTTTACTGGAATGGAATTTGCTGCTGTTGTTGCAACAGGTTATTCTCATCAACTTTGGGGAAATATGGCTGAATCTTTGACCTCTTTACTCGCTTTGTCACAAATGTATGCATGTTTGCTTTGCTGAGTGAGCTAGTCCTTTGCAAAGACAGGCAGACGGATGGACGCACCCTGGACTGGAAAATTCTGGCGGCATTTTATATGTCCTTTGTGTTTTCGTTGTGTAACGAAGTTTAAACCAAAATATTTGTGCTTTCAGGATGTCAAACGTGAAGAGACAGAACTGGCAATTCCCCAAACAACCATGGGGATTTATGTGGTAAAAAATTAAAATGCAGAAGCTTTGGAACAGCCTGCCATGTTGGGATTGTTATTGGGGGAGTTAAGGTACTCAGAGACATGCGATATATCACCTATCGATTTGTTATGTTATGTAGGATAATCTATGCACTCAACTCGAATTATCCCTAAGAGCTCAAATGCACATTTGAAGTATTTCAGAAGATACTCATGAACCTATGGGAGACAAAATTTCTCCAAAAACTGAAAATCAAGCTCTTTCAATAAAGATATCACAGAGACAGTGATCACGACAAAATATGTATTATATGAAATGTACTCCTCTATACCTTTGTTAAAAACGACTGTTGCTTTAAATGTTAACTGACAGTCAGTGTATCAAACTGTTCTTTAGATAAAAACTCGGTAGCACACTCAGAAATGCACTCACATGCACCCTCAGACACGCACCTGCATGCACCCTCAGACACGCACCTGCATGCACCCTCAGACACGTACCTGCATGCACCCTCAGACACGTACCTGCATGCACCCTCAGACACGTACCTGCATGCACCCTCAGACACACACCTGCATGCACACTCTGACACACAACACACTCAGATACGCAGACACATTCACATGCACACTGATGCATGGAAACGTACTTGCATGCACACTCTCATGCACAGAAACGCTCGCACGCACAAAATGACAAATGTGAACACAAACGTACTTGCATGCACACTTTGACGCACAGGCCATTCATTCGGGGCATTAAGAAAGATCCAGTGTATCAAATGTTTGATTGTGAACTACTGTTAAAGTATTGTGCAGATGTAAAAGGGACACAATGTTTCAGATGTCCCTGTGAGTGCTTCCTAATGTACTTCACACACACACATACAAACACATTTGCATACACACTGATAGACACATAAGCACATTCGTCTTTGCAAAACAATAAAATGTGTGATTATTAAATACTGTTAAAATATTTTGCAGACGTTGAAGAGAAATAATATTTGAGACGTATGTCTTCTCATCCAGTGTTTGTTTAATGTCTTTATATTGACTTTGCATTTGCATTGTTTTAGGGTACTTAAAAAATAATAATTAAGTTAAAACTAATCTTGTGTCCTTTGATTTTGTCAAATTGAAGATGGTGTGACTAAGATTTGTAATAAGGCAGGCCAAGAAATGCAGAATATATTGCGATATATAATTACATGAAAAGTTCAAATATATGATATAAAGCATTATTTAGGAGCATTTGAATTATGTGCATATTAAAAAAAACATTAATTAAATACACTGCACATATAAGGTATTAAATGGTATGTGTTTAAATTTTGTAAGATTTACATCCGTATTATTTTGCTGTTATAAAAATTGTGGTACTTTCCATCAGCACATAGGTTTCTCAGGAACCCGTCCTTTAGCGATTTAACCAGAAAGGATGAAAATGGTTACGGTCGTCTCAGAGAACGTATGCAGCGCTCATGCAGAAGCAGGGGAGGAAAACTTTAAACTTTTAAACATATACTAGATAATCTTGAAAAGGGATAATAAATAAAATCGCAAAACTTGCTACGTTTTTTTCCTATGACCGAGGAAAATGCGAAGCTTAAACTCCCTGCACTTTAACGTCCGTACAGAATTGACCATGCGATGTTGAAAGCATATCATTTTGGCCCCCCAGTCCAAACCAATCTAGTTATTTTCCAGATTTTTTAGGCCCCCTGTCACTCAGGGGCCCTTGGAATCGTCCTAAATGTCCCCCCCTTACAGTGCCCCTGACTACAGCCATTTTTCGAATTCAGTACGAAATGCTCCACCTCGCCCTGTGACGGCTCTCGGCGCCTGTACCGGTTTTTACGGCAATGGAAAACCAGCAATTTGAAGAACCAAAAGTACGTGTACCTGGTGCGGTGGAACGGCGCACTAAGTGGGTAGTGTATAGGTTTTAAACTTACTCTCACTGACGTGTTTGCTTTGCATCACAAACAGCAATGTTAATATTATGTCTGCTTTCTGCCACTCTGTACATCTTTGTCTTAATTTAACGTATTGATCTGATGGTGTAATCACACAACAAAAGGGGAATCAGTGGTATGACAGACACCCTCAATATCTAGAGAGAAGCGAAGGTGGAAAGTTTAAGGAATCTTCCAACTTTTCAGTGTACCCAAAAATAAGCTATAATCTTCACCCCAAAAAGCCACCATTAAAACATCAAATACAAGCCACAGTTTACACCAACAAACCAGTTTATTCTGGAGTTTAGTCTGTTAAAAGACTTGTTGCAGCTTGTGTTTATACAGATACATACGGGAATATATACAGCAATATTCGGGTAAAATGGCCTGTTTTATTTACATAATTACGCGCTGATTTATTTAACACAGCCGATAAACTCTGCAGCTGGGAGCGATCGTCACAAAAGTTCTGATAGTCTTTAACCATGATCCCAGTGTGCATTTTAGAGGGGAAACCACACATTTGCACTCTAAGATGGCTTTAAATCAATGGCTTTCTATCGTGAAGTAGTCACTCTCCTCCTCCCCGTTTTTGAAAACCGAGTTGAAATGGCGTACAGGCTGTAATGATAGAGTTCCATAGTCCTTCCCCGGGTTCAAAAATCAATATGTACAATAACATGGAGACGTGCTGCCCTGGTTTCCTTTGTCTTTCCATCAGCACGGGCCAGGCTTTGTTTCCGGGCACTGCAACGTGCCACAAAGAGCACAAGTGTCTAGCCAGTGTCCGCCCTACATAACGATCTAACACTAAAGTCGTTCGCCGTTTTCCAGGACGACTACGCGAAGGCAGTTTCCGAACAGCAGCCGACACTAATCTGTGGTAATTACGATCTGCTTGCGGTCGTCCTGCGATTGCATTTACGTCGCCTGAGACATTTCCCCCTTTTTGGCGTATTTACGAGTTCATGTTAGGCTCTTTGGCTGTTGCGGGAGGTCCCTCAGGGGCACCAAGGACGGCGACGCGGCCCTTGAAGACAGAGCAGATGCAGGAGACGGACAGCGTGACGGCCATTCAACCAGAACATACGTGCTCTGCAGTGCCTCCTCCTGGCCGCCAGTGTTCACATGACTCTCTTTCCTCCGGGAGACTTCACTGTATACAACCGCACTGGAGACCTCCAGCTCTCCTTGCTGGGGGGACACAGAAAAGGGCAGGGTCTCTAATCAATCATTTCACCCACTTCTAGGCTATAGCAGGAAATGTTCCCCAGTGTACTCAGAAGATCTTTTCAAACGATTTTATCATTTTATTGTTTCCTTCCTTTTAGCATTTATTATTGTTTCATATGTTTCTAAAGACTGTTAACAGCTAATCCGGTGGTTTATCCAGGGAAGATACATGACGAGCTGAAACTGCAGAGATGTTTCTAGTTTTTTTTTAAATGGAAAAAAGAAAATCTTTTGTCACACTACCAATTTTACCAGAGGAGGTTCTGGGGGGACCAGCGCATGCATGCCCCCCGTGGTCCCCCTAAATACGTATGCTACTTGGGTTTGATATACATGCGCTATTATTGTTATTCACGTTTATATACGTGGGCTAAAATGTTGTGTGCTGGCGACAGGAGAAACAAATGTAATAACTGAAGAGCCGCTTCAGTCACTGTAAAGCGAAATTAATGACAGAAAAAAATAGTGAAGCTTGTGGAAGCAAGAGTCTAAACAAGTCAGAGTCACATATTTTTTAAAAAAAACTATAAAATATGTCTGAGAGTATTGCATAACTTATTGATTTTCAAAATTGTCATTTGCTTCTTATTACTTACACTACATTGTCAGCGTTACTTTAAGGTGAAAAACATCTGCCCCCCCCCCCAACAGAACAACTGGCCTCAGTGGAATAATGAAGGGGGGGTCATCATTCTTTTATTTCAGTACGCCGGAAAACATTATCCCAATTTCCTACATATATAACGAAATTGGAATTAACGTTTTAATATTATGGCGGAGTGAGATGTGAGCCATTTAAAGTAGCGATACATCAAAAATCGTTTCAACATGACAAAAACGACGGCGAGGATTTACCGCCGCCTTTGGATGTCGAGACGCAGCGAAGTTGAGTTTAGCGTACAGCACTTCTGACACGCCATCGTCGTCTTTATCTAAAGAGACCAAAAAGAGGGATTTATTTGAAAACTGTTCACAGATCCATGTTACGGCGCCTGGGACACTTGGTTGCACTGACCCGGCTGCAACAGCCGCGCGATCTCGCGCTCCTCATGTGCACTGCGGTGAACGCATTCTGCATTAAGTATATCAGTTCTGCATTAAGAAAAGGCATTTCACTCACTGCCAGGCTAAAACGCGTACAAATGACAGAAAATGAAACCATTGGTCTTTGTAGGTCTATGTAGCCCACTTATGTGAAATTGGTTTTACGTAACGCGGCTTTTCATTTGCCTGCAAAATTGTTTAGTATCACTTTGCTTGAGGGACCGCAAATACAAATCATGAACAAATGTCGTTCATAAATAATATGTGATACATAATGCACAATGCACACATTTTTCGAATTTGTACATTTTGCATGTTTGTACATATTTATTTTTACATTTTGTAATTTGGCGCTATGCCTACCTCACGTCTGTGTATTCCTGTAATTTATGTAAATGGCTACTGCAACACAAAAATTTCCCCTTGGGGACAAATACGGCATTGTGAATCTGAAGAGTAGCTAGTTGATTTATAAAAGATGCATCAGGATTCATTAAAGATGAACAAATCTGAGGTCGGTATTTCACTTGTGTTATTCATGACTTGTTCCTTCAATAACAAATATTGTAATTGCTGGAGATAACAGATGTGTTAGGATTCAGCAATGATGAATGAACATGAGATCAGCATGTAACTAAGACTTAGTTTGTGGTTGGTTAATTCATAAGTACTAGTATAATCCTATATTATTTTTGCCCCTCTCAAGTAAAATGTTACAAATTGTTTTTACACTTTTTGAACTATTGGGCTGCATAGGTAATACAGGTGTCATCATTCAGCTTTAAAAAAAAAAACAAACATACTAAGAAACATTAAGGAGGGCAGTGTGTGACTCGGTGGGTTAAGCCTCTGTGCCTGTGATCGGAAGGTTGCTGGTTTGAGTCCCAGCCACAGGAAGATAGGTCAGTCTGTGGGACCTTGAGCACGGCCCGTAACCCTTCACTGTCAAGCCTGCTGTCACCTACATACATGTCTGTGTGTCACAGAGAGCAATATTTTACACATATAAATGTTTAATACAGGGGTGTCAAACTGCAATCCTGGGGGGCCGGAGCCCGGCACATTTTTGGGTTTCCCCTCATTTAACACACCTGATTCAACTCCTTGTGCTAATTACCATACATCTCTTGAGCTGAATCATTTGTGGTGGAACAGGGAAAGAACTAAGCCCCCCGGGATTGGAGTCTGACACCCCTGGTGTAAGGAAAGCGTCTCATTCCTGGAAGTTTGTGTGCCTCACCTTGGACCGTAGTGGCGACTCCGTCAGTCGTACTGCAAGAGAAACGCAGATATTGTTATAAATTAGCCCAAAAAGCCAGGCCTAGTTACCTGTGTCGTGTGGATTATCAATACCCCCACTAGCCTGCTACCAGCAATCGCCACAGCAAAGCAAACCCAGGCACCACGCTTTGCATCTGTTTCCATTCATAAGGAAATCGTTGCAAAATCGTTGTTCGAAGTATCTGCAAGATCGTGTGCTTTTTGTAAGGCATGGTATTGACGAGACTAACGGCAGCATGTTTTAATTTTGATACTTTCATTTTTAAAAACACCATTGCCCTATGCTTTGGACCCCATCCCCAACCCCCTCCCCCCCCCCCCCATTTTCACATGCAGACAAAATGAATACTGCGGTCGTCCTCTCAGTTCACACGTTGCACGCCAGTGTGGTTTCCTCTACACCACAAACACAAGACATAAGTGGTCCAACTGTATACAGGCCTGTGTTGTTTTTTTTTCTTTGAGAACATTTAGGACGGTTCACAAAAGCTGTAGCACAATTAGATGATAGCAAACGAATTCTGAAAAGTAAAAGCAGTCTTACCTTTTTGGAGCGGGACCTGAAAAGCGACAGAGGCACCGGTGAAGGCGGTGAAATTTCCGACTACAGGTGCTCTTAAGATAACGGTGTTTTGGAGGCGTAATTAGTGGTAAACGGTCTGTTGATTTCATTTACACAAAATGCTAAGCAGGAGGAAGCACGGCCCAGCCAGAGGTGGCCAGACAGCGATGGTGTAAGTCTGCTGTTTGCACGCGGTTTTGCTGGCGGTAGGTACCTCGGTTCGGCTGAGGTTTGCACCGAGGCGTGAGCCAGAGAATGACAGACAGCAGCGTGACAATGAGAACGGCTCCTAAGATGTAAAGTGCAATGGGACCTGTAAAGCAATCAGAGGGAACATCATACAAAGAACATACATCATCATCATCATCATCTGCCTTTAAAGTTTATTATTCTTAAAATTAAGTCTGTTAAACTCAAATAAGACAAACTGCTGCTTGTTATGGGAACGACGTATTTTTAGTTAGGCCTACATGAGTAAGACAGGGGCGATTCCAGGATTTGACTCACGAGGGGATTCCCCAAGATACGGGACGCCACCCCTCCCCCCCGAGTACGATTAAATTGTGAAATTATCATTAAAGATCAGTTAATGTGCGGTGCAGCATGCAGGTTTGCATAACGAAAGGTCCCCGCATGAACACAGTGCTGAGTGCAAAACGCAACCCAGGAAACCAACTACTATTCACTACTGGGCCCTTTAACTGGAAAAGGTGGGGGGGGGGGGGGGGTCCCCATGGTAAACTGTGCCAGGCAGAGGGCACGAAATGTGTGTGAAAATAAGGAACAAATTACCAAATAGTTTAAAAACAATTTTCAGGGGGATTGAGACAAAAAAAAGGGTCTAGAACCGTCGATGGAGCAGGAATAAACGTCAGTTAGCAGGTATAATTACGGTGCCGGATGCTGCACAAAGACCTCGCAAGTCGCCACAGAGATGCACGTCGGGGACTGAAAGGTACGCAGGATGTTGTCTGTATGCTGGAAACGGCAGCAGACCAGTTAAAAGGCCCCAGCGGCGAACAGTAACTGGATTCCTGCACTGCGTTTGGCCTTTTGTTACCCTAACCTGAATTCCGCATCGCTGCATTGATCTTTAACGACAATTTCATAGTTAAAAACATTCGCATCAAGCTACTTCTTCCAAAAATCCAGGCGATATTCCACTCACACGTACCAGAGTTTCTCGGAGATATCAGTAGGAGCATACTGGCGCTACTCTGCCCATACTGGTTTCTTGCTACACACCAGTACATCCCTTCGTGTTCCTCCGTGGTGGTGGCTATGAGCAGGTTGCCCCCAGATGAAATCCTGGTCATGTTCTCCCAAAACCACTGAATCTCCGGGAGGGGTCTCCCGCTCGCAGCACACGTCACGTTCAGCAGGGAGCCCTCCACCAGCTGCAGGGTGCCGTTCGTCATGTGACCCAGGTCAGAGGTCACCTGAATGGCTCTCGGACTGTCTAGCAGGAGGATAGCACGAATGTGATTAGCTAAGCTACATGACAGCGTCACACGGACCGTCTCATTGGTTAATGGTGTTACGTGTTAGTTACATATCTGCATTTACATGCTGTTTTCTTCATGTCTTTAAATCAATGTGTCACAGCCCAGTCCTCGGGAACCCCCACGCGGTCCAAGTTTTTGCTGCTTTCCAGCTCCCAGCCAATCATGAACATCGATTGTCTGGTACTGGCATGCTGGGAGAGAGGAAAAACCTGGAGTGTCTGAGGGTCCCGGAGGACCGGGCTGGTAATCACTGTTCTAAGTGTTTATCCTTCAGGTCTTTCGGCAGGACACTCTGCAGACTCACAGCTGACATTGAGCGTGACCCAGGCTTCTCTCTCCCGTGTCCACAGGTGATGATAGAGCTTGCAGAAGCACGGTGTGTCATTTTCTCCGGCCGTGGGGGTGAACTTATACCAGCTGTGCAGGGAGGAGGTGCCGTCCGCCTCGGTGGTGAAATTATTGCGAACGCTCCCCTTCGGCTCCCGCCGCTCTCCGCACAGCCAGCTCACCGTCACGTTGGCGGGGTAGAAACCATGGGCGTCGCATCGTAATCCAGCCTCTTTTCCCTCCGTCAAATCCTGGGGCTGTATCCATAGCGACACGGGCTCGGCTGGGGCAGAAAGACAGCGGCCGTTTGTGAGGCGAATGCAACCGATTCATACAGTGGAATTTATCCAGCAAATAGTGGATTTTAATTCATATGCATTCAGCTCTATCAGCCATGAAGATATTTAATCAACAGTATTTTACTCGCAAATAATCCATGATATAAAACGTCATGCTCAAAATGAGCATTATATTATTATACCAAACGTCATAAACGTCAGTAATGATCAGGTCAATTCACTGAGTCACCAGTATATCTGAAACAGGATTATTATTAATCACTACCAAAACATGAGTAACTCAAGGTATAGACCTCATCCTGCAGACCTCTTACTCACCGTACAGTATGACAGTGGTGCCATGTCCAGACCTGATCACCAACTCGTCGGGTCTTGGGATCGTAACCTCACAGATGAATTTGACTGAACTTAAATTAAGCGTAACATTAATTATGGAAAACATTTCACAGCTCGTAAGCCGTCCGTCTGTCTGGCAGCTGAACTTGCCGGATGTCCCCGCATTTTTCCCCAGGGAGTCTGTATAGAACTTGCCAAACAGTGGGTCGTTAACCTGGGCCACATAGCGGAACCGGCAGCTCAGCCTCACTGAGGTCCCGACAGCTGCCTTGATCTCCTTGTCCTGCAATATCGGGATGTCCTCCTTTCCTGTGATATTGCACGGTGAAAGAGAACACACAGAAACACAAAATATAGAGATAAATTTTGCTGTGTAACTCTAGGCTCCGTTGCCCTGGGCCTCCTCCACCCTTATTCTGCTGCTACCGCAAAGACCTCTGGGAAATGCCGCAGCCCATTCGGGTCGTTTCTGAAACTGATTTGCCTGCGATCCTCAGAAAGTTAAGGGAACTTTCCTATTGCGCTAATTCACCATGCATTTTAGGTAAATGCATTTTAAACTTTGCCAGAAATGCCGGATGTCACGTCACGGACAAAGATGGAGACGAAGGCTAGCATGGGGGGGGGAAAAAAACAATCAAAAAGGTCTTTATTAGACAAACTACAAGCAGGTCAAAAGGTAACGGACCGTGGGGGCCGGGGAGTCAAAATGGGGTGGGAAGCATCAACCAGCACAGGCAGCAACATTAATGACCGGACTGGGGAGCTCAAAACAGGGAGGCACTATGTACACCACTGACGAGGGAGCAGACGAGAGGCATCTGGGGTGATCCAGACAAGGGCTGTAATGAGAGGAAAGGGTAAACAAGTAATAGGAATGAGCCACACAATGGGGAGAACGAGGGGAAAGGAATGCAGGGTGTGGCAGCGGAAAACTTAACTGATCAAACCGACATGCTGTGTAAAAAAAAGGCTGTGATCATAAAATACATATATTTACATTTAACACATAAAAAAAAAAAAAAAACATGTTTTTTTGAGAATTAAGTTTGGTGTGAAACTTCGTCACCCTGGTTGACTAATCGTGTTTCGTAAAGCAGGAAAAGATGAATAAAAACCTAAAACCCACATGATGGGGCCCGGCAGGCTGTACGCAAACGAGCATGTGAGAGGGAGGTGGAAACCTCGGCTGGTAAAACGTTAAAACGGAAAAAGAGGCACACGAAAAAATCATGAGGAAGCCCGGTACAAACTGGTGTGTGAGAGACTGGGGTGACAACGTGTGGAAGGTTACATGTACTCTTTTAAGGAACTATGCAGTGAGGTTCTTTGTATAGAAATGCGCAGTAACAATAAAAGGTATTCAACTCTATTCTAATCTGCTCCGACTCAAAGGATCAGCTGTCAGCAGACATGTTATTTTTGTACTGGACAGATGTTCCTAAGCGACCTCTTCTGTCTTAGTATTTTATTTACTTTTAAGTCAGATGTTGAAGTCTTAGATGTCTTGTGAGATACCCAAAGTGACTTAGAGATCTGGTAGATTTTCCACAGCTTTGCAGTTAGATAGCTGCCAGAATTCAGATCACCTTTCTGGATCTTCTCCCTGGCTCTTGAATCTGAGCTTTTCCACATGTTAAATCACCTGTTTTTTGTTTTTACTCTTTTGTAGGTATCGTGTCAAAAGCTCTTGGGCTCAGCAGACGACGGAAGAAGCGTTTACCTGTAGCGAGTCTGAGCCAGAGAACAGCGGAGATGATGAGAAGGTAAGAGGTCCTGCCGCACTGATCCATGATACTTGTCCGCCTCGAGGTAGAGAGGACCCAAGAGGGAGCAGCCAGCAGACCCGAGTGAGAGCAACCAGCAGGCAGCAGGTTCAAAGGAGGAAGTCTTTGATGAAAAGTGCATCTGAAGGTCTGATTCGCGGAAATGCCGTTGCATTCATCAGCCTGTTCGCTTGAAATACTGCACCTCTTCGTCAGTCTCACCCACTCAAAAACAAAAATGAGAAAAGATCATTTTTACATCTCGCTCTGTGACATAAACATGCCAGAGTAGATTGTCCCTAACAAAAAAAAAAATGAGAGAGCATGGGGAAACACTGTTTCGGAGACATCCTTAGAAGGTGTCTTGCAGAAAGTGAGTATCTGGTAAACCACCAGAGACAGAAATGGAAAAGGTTATGAGACTCAAAAATGAATTTTACGTTTTTTTTCCTTTGACCCCTGCGTGCTACTTTACATGGGGCGACCTATCACCACATGCCCAAAAGCAGCTTTTGGGCACAGACCTCAGACACACACGGAATATACGTCCCACTAATAAAACGCACTAGTGGTGTATCTTATGGCAAAGGGTCACCGACGTGAGTTGTGGAAGTGCACGCTGACCGACATCGGAAAAGAGCTGGTATCTACACCAGGTCAGCGCAACAGCTGATGATGGGGGAACCTTTGACCCGACTCATCTCTCTCACGGCCTAAGACGGGGGGTCACCCTTCGCGGTCACATTCTGCCTTATGTTCCGGAATCTGTTTCACACGCGTGGTTGTATTCGAAGCGTGGTCACCCCCACCTGCAGCCGTCTTATTGATCTCACGTCCGCTCGGCTCGGCTTTGGTTTTCTGGAGCGCTCAGCCCTGAGCTATTGGTCTCATTCTGCATCATCTTTCCATTCCCTGGTTACGTTTGTTTCTTTGATTTAACATGATAAAACACACTTCACTGATCCCAACAGGGAAGTTCTGGCGCATACAGCAGTAAGGAATGGAAAGTGCCGACAAAACAAGACAAGGTGCGAATGCAACAGACGTAGTGCAAACAAATCTCGATTTTTTTCCGTTTGACTCTCTGGTTTCTGTTTGATCGTTGCCTGGTCCTGCTTAGTCACACAACCCCATCCTTGGAGATTCCTGGGTTCGCCAGCTTTGGTCAGCTGGCTGCCGTGACATTTTCAGGTCAAGACAAGTGTGCGCACACATCCACATGAATGTAACATTTTTATTACCTTGGAAATAGTCTGTAGGGTTTGCAAACTGCCCCAACGCTTTTGATGTAGCTAATTTTAGGTTTATAATGGAATAATATAGAGTTTCCGTAAGATTTCTTGCATGGGCGTGAGTCGGAACGCTGCAGTGTCATGCCCAGAGGTAGCGTGTGGCTCAGTGGGCTAAGTTTGTGTGCTTGTATCCGGAAGGTTGTTAGTTCAAACCCTGCCTCAACCCATCAGTGAATTCTTGAGCGAAACCCTTAACTCCCAGGGCACCCCAACAGGTGGCTGTCCTTTGCAGTCAGCTTACTCTACAAAGAGCCAGTTGAGAGAGGTGCAAAAAGACTGTTTCCTCACAGTGATCAATAAATGGATCACTTTATTATTTAAATCAACCCTGGTTTTGTGATGCAAACATGCTCCTCTGGGGCTTATATGGAAAATGACCTGATTTATAAGGCCATATTCCTAAAGCTGCAATATAGTACTAAGCATAATGGATGTTGTACTGCTTTACATAGCTGTGGGGCTGGTGTGCGGCTCAGTGGGTTCGATGCTATACTTGTGATTGGAAGGTTGTTGGTTTAGATCCCAGGATCAGCACAACAGTTTCACCTTTGGGTCCCAGAGCAAGGTCCTTATCCACCAATTGCCTCAAGATCTGTATGGCCTGGCTCTCCCAACGAAGAATGTATGTCAGTTTAGTGACTACTAAGGAGATTATATGGAAAAAGTGTGTCCTCACCAGCTACCCAAAACATGCAACTATTATACGAATTTATTTAATTAAGTACCGGTAGTCTGAGTGTGATTTTGTCGCTGACGTCTCATTTTATACTTCTGTACCTGTCGCTAGTTTCATTTCCATTTCTTTTTAATGCACGGACGCTAAAAGCCTCTCTCCCTTCTCCACAGCCCCGCTTACACTGGGTGCGGCTTCCCACAGAGAGACGTTAAGTTTTAAGCCCCAAAGTTTATCATCACACTGTTCTAAATTATTCTTTCCAACCGCATGTTAAAACGACACATCTGCGTCTAAGTATGAATATGTTTGTGCAAGTTTTTTAATATTAATCTGTTAGCATTGAGCGGACTGATAAAATCTGAGGCTTCCTTCTCAGATTTGATGCTGTCATATAGGCAACATGTCTTTTGCATATAAAGCGGAGGTCCTCTGATTGCATCTGTAATGTGGCCACAGTGAATCGCTCAGTCAAGCAGACAGCTCTGCAAAGACCCCGGTACGTGCGACGAGGCTGTGTCGGGCTAAAGCAGAATTGTTTTATGTAACACCACGCCTCCAGTGCCTGTAGAAAGGTAGCGCTTGGTGTCATAAACGAGAGATGACCTATTTTTATTGAGCTTGCCGCCGTTCTGCCATAACGTGTAGATTGTGGTTTCCGATCATTTGCTTTCTTCTTTCTGCGATTTAGGTAGGTTTAACACACTCTGCGCCATAGCAAATCGGATAGCAAAGGAAAAAAAAACAGTAAAATAAAGAGGTCTTCAAAAGTAATTAATACAACTAAATCCAGCCCGACTCCATTCAGTCTTACTGCAACATGTTGCGGCCGGCATGATAAAATAAAATTTCCCCAAAACGAGAATAACGTTTCACGGCAGTTCAGCAAATATATATTATTCCATTATAAACTTTAAGTTAGCTACATCAAAAGCGTTTGGATAGTTTGCAAACCTTACAGACTATTTACACGATAAAAAAAAGTCGTACAAACGTATGTGCAGACTTGCCTCGAACTGAAAATCTCACTCCAGCCAACTGACCGAAGTTGGCAACCCTGGTATTGTACACATGCATTGTTATTACGGTATATAAGTTTGAATGTCCTTAATTAGATTAGGTTCAACTTCATTGTAAGATTCTTAAGTACGGGTATAGAGCTAGTGAAATGCAGATAGGATCTAACCAAAATGATAGATAGATAGATAGATAGATAGATAGATAGATAGATAGATAGATAGATAGATAGATAGATAGATAGATAGATAGATAGATAGATAGATAGATAGATAGATAGATAGATAGATGTGCAGACAGGGCGAACAAAAACAGTGGTCAATCCAGATACCAAGTTGCGTGTGAAGCTGGGGGCGGCAGGAGAATCGAGGGCCTATTGAGTTACGTATTGACAGCTGTGGGGAAGAAGCTATTCCTAAATTCCACAGCAGAATTGGATGGAATTTTGTGTGGCTGTTGCTGGACATAGAAGAATATTCACAAGTTGGAATGGGAGACATTATGCCTTATTACAATGCAACTGAGTTTTCCGCTTCGTTTCGGTGTTGGTCATTTTTCAGTGCTGAACCACCGGGCAATGTTATACGTAAAGTAAATTCCTTCATACAAACTATGCAATGAATGCACACTCATGCTCACTATGCACAAAATCAACTTAATATGAATTCAGCAATACTCGTCATAGTGTGCAATTTAAGTCTTTTTCCTTTGAAACGTGACCTAAGTTAACTGCAGCTAATTCGTTAAAATTTAAATTGCACCTGAAATGTGATAAACTTTGTGAAACGCAGATTTAAGAAGTTTTACGAAGTCTAAAATAATGTAAGTATCGTCCAGTACTTTGTTATAAAGTATTATCGTAACACATATATAGTGTATATCTTCTGTTTCTAGCTCTGTTGGATAATTCAGATTTCATCGGGCTGTATTTTTATTTTAATATTCATTCCTCTAGCCCCATCTAGTGCTCTAAATAATCACAGTCTGTCGACACTGAACGCTAGAAAAATCGTCTGTATTTCAGTAACACTGTTTTTGTTGTTTTAGTGAGGTTTTCATATAGACCGGGCACAAGCCAAGGTAGTAAAATTGCGAGTTTGAACGTCCCTCGAAATTATAGCTTCAGCCCACTCGCCCAGCAAAATATACCAAAGGGAGCCCCCCTTTCCCCATGATGGCTAAATCAAGGTACCTAGAATTGTGGACCCAACACGAAATATGTTTTTGGCTACGGTCCTGTCGTAGACCTACATGTTTTTGTCACAGAGACGTTAATTGCCATGCGCACTATACCTATCATATTTTATTAGCGGTTTCCTGTGATTTGTTTGGGTTTACAGTAACCTAGTTACAGTGTAAGGAATAGGAAGTCGTAGGTGTAGCGGACGGTGTTATTCCCTCGCGCCCCCCAAGTTTGCGGATTCGATGTAGCACACGATCGTTGTGGTGAGGGGGAGAGGCTTTGAAGTAAAAAAAGATATGACAGTGAAGTTACTAAAAATCACTTCAAATCCTGGCATTTGAGAGTGAAAAGACTCTTTGATCATCAGTGCAACCCTTCGTGTTATATTTTTAAGCGCTTTCGGAGGAAGAACCGATCCCAAAATAAAACCGAAAGCTCTTCAGTATAACGGCTGATCAGAATAGCGGGTGTTCGGTATAGCGTGTACACTGTATAGCAGGTGTTCGGTGTAGCGGGTGATCACTTTAATGGATGATCGGTAAAACGGGTGATCCCCTAGCTCGAATTTTTCTAAGGTACTTCGAACACATGTAGTTCAAGCACATTGCTGACTCTTAACTACACTAAGAATAAACCGCCTCTGTAATTATATTGCATATTTAAGTATTGCAAACTATGTGACTTACTCGTTCGAAATGTGGAGTAACTGAAACAATACGTAAAAGCCAAGCACACAATGAGTATATATGGAAAGATCTCTTGGCAATGCATTGTAGCTTGGTGTTAGCAGTTCTTCAGCACTGGGTGTTATCTCCAGTCACAGTGCTGACGAGGAGCCTGTTACATTACAGCTGTGCACCGAGATACTTATAACTTAACAGGAATCACGGCGATCACTGAGAGCGAAGCGGGCGGCTTGGCCGTGAGTTAATCCTGCGTTTTAAAACTACGGCTAATTTACTTCTCTTGAGATTAGAGGATATTTGGTGAGTCCCGCTGAGCTTTAAACGCAACGGCCGAGCAGCATGAAATTTCACAGCGTTTTCCAGCAAACACAACTTGACGAAATAACTTAATTCTGGTTAAATGTTATTCCTAAATGGTGTGCACAGCTAAAGCCGTTTCAGCGAGGTTTTTGCATAGGCCTATATGTATGTAACTGCATGGTGTACATTTTTATCCACTCTTAATCCATAAACAATTGAGCAAAAAGTTAATCCAGAATGTACTTTGGGCACGTTGTCACAAATTTGTAATGTGTGATTAATGGTTTATAAAAACATTTACAAATTATAAGTAAATACAAAAAGCATGCCAACTTATACTCAAGATACCTCCCTTTGGTGATTATGCAATAATTATATACAATAATATGAATGATATCGTAAAATATATATTATGAAAAGCCCCCCGCTCCTCCAAATGTGAAAATAAAACGTGCTTGTACCAATTATTTAAAACATGGCTTACATTTTCACATTTTATAAAGTAAAACGTGTTTTGGTTATCACCTACAGATAATGTAAATGACTACTCGCGTTTTTGTTGCGAAACAAGTTAAATGTCAAATAAGGTAGCAGGGCTAAAATGTTATACTTTAATTTCATTTTGGTGCATCCGTGCTCAAAACCAGTCGTATCCCTTCCAGCATGTCTGTGTCCTATTTCGGGAGACTGGATCGTTTCGCTCCATGTCCGAAATGCTTAGCTGGCGTTCCGTTGTACCTCCGTGAACCCAAGGCATCTACAGATGTATTACGCAACTCGAAGCCTTATGACGCAACACAGGTTGCCATGGATCCGTCGTATACACCGTCTTCTTAATGGAGTGCTTCTCAACTTTGTTTACCCTGAGGATTCACATTTTATTGCGGTCATTAAGACACGATTCACAAGTTTGAAGCAAAAAAATAGTGTAGTTATGGTAAATATAACACAGTACAGTAAAAGTAACACAATGCTGTCAAGTAGTGTTAAAAAATAAATCTGACAGAAATTTTTTTAAAATATATTTTTTCTTTAACTACACACTCCATTTATCAATGAAAATGGTTTCGCGACACATTTTTGTGTCATAACCAAGGGTTTAGATTTAGGTCGGGACAGTAGGAACGTCGCTGCCAATATTGTGGGAGTACAGTGTGTGTTGGTTTGGTCCCTATTTGGCTGCAACGCACCAGTTGAGAAATAGTGTCTATCCATACTGGGTGTAGAAGGGTCTGAACCAGATTCAATATGCTTTTGTCTTTCAGGTCCCGAACAGACATCCATCTGGCTACAGCAGGCATCTTGAAGAGTGCATAAACATTGATTACTGATACCCTGTGGTGTGGCCGATAGAAAAGTCAACACACGTTCAAGAGAACTAAGAAAATCAGTCAGCATACAACAAGAAGCCCGGAGTAACTGGAACTGCCCACACCGGCTACTGAAAATATAATCAGGCACAGTAACCCATGGACGGGCAGAGCTGACCACTCATTGCCCCTTAACCCATGCACACAGAGATCTCAGCACAGTGCTTTGTATCCCAGCACTCTCTGAAGGTCTGAGCTCCTCCTCCATACTTACAGCCCACTTTTCAGATCAGGAACAATGGCGAGCTACACATACTACCGCATCACCATCTTCCTGGCCATGTTTGTGGGTTACGCCTTGTACTACTTCAGCAGGAAGACCTTTGCTTTCGTGATGCCTTCTGTAATGCAAGAGATAAAACTCGACAAAGATGATCTCGGTAAGAGCCTGACGGTGGTAGGAGGATCCTGAATACAGAAGAAGCGTGTGGCAGCCTCGTGGATTCGGCCCGGTGGCTGTTGCTTGTGTATCGATTTAAACGTCTTCCTCCGTGCCTGTGGTCAGAAGGTTGCCAGTTCAAGCCCGGCCTTAGCAGAATAGCAGCATGTCTGTGGGCCCTTGAGCAAGGCCCATAACCCCCCCCCCCCCTGCCTAGCTTGCTCTCACCTATATGTGTGCAATGGAGAGCAAGATGGGGTAGGCGAAAAGAGAATTTCCCCACGGGGACCAGTAAAGTGTCACTTAACGTGTTTTTCTTTTACAGGGTGTCTCTCCAGGATTTCAGAGTACGGAAAATTGGCTGGCCTTTCAGGCGGAAAATGAATAGTTTTCTCTCAAAGAAAGCATTTTTTATAGACCTTGGGGAGACCTCGCTTAATTGACAATTTTGACTTAGGTTTCTGATGGTGCTCATAAAGCTTTCAAGGGGCCTTTTTACCCTATGAGTAATTCCTCTGGATTAGATTGGAATTGTGGCACATTCCGGAGTCCGCTGACAAGGAAGATAGCAATTTGAATCTTAAAAGCTGGGAAGGTTTTATGAAGTTATCACTGTCTCTTCACATCAAGGGTATCCCCTGCCTTGTGCTGGTGCATCCTGGGATAGGCTCCAGGCTCTCGGGAAACCGGTACAGGATAAGAGGTCATGGAAGCTTTACAGGTGGTGGATATTGTGTCAGAAAATGAATTCCACATTTTCGTACAGAAATGTCAGTACAAACACAGCAGGATGGTACAGTAGGGTGGTGTTTCTAGACCCGTAGGACACATTCAACTCGCTAAACTCTAGTTAGATAAGAAGGAAGAACGTATAAAAATGTCAGAGGCAGATAAAGGAATTTGGCCATTTGTCCATCCATCACACGAACGGAAGGACAGGAACTTTGGATGTGTTGCTTAAATTCTTCCACCAGGTTGCTGTTCTTCTTTAATGCCTGATGATCTGAGCTTAGGTGGACGTTTGGTTTGCATGAAGCCTCAGCCACTCAGAGCCAGTCTCCCCGCATGCGTCTCCAGGTCTGATCACCAGCAGCCAGACGCTGGCCTACGCCATCAGCAAGTTTGTCAGCGGCGTGCTCTCGGACCACATGAGTGCCCGCTGGCTCTTCTCCATCGGCCTCTTCTCCGTGGGCGTCGTCAACATGCTCTTCTCCTGCTCCTCCTCGGTGGGGCTCTTCGCGTTCCTCTGGTTCCTGAACGGCCTGGGCCAGGGTCTCGGGTGGCCCCCGTGCGGGAAGGTCCTGCGCAAGGTGAGGCTGGATGGGGGGGGGGCATTGTCACCTGGCCTGCGATAGGTGAACTTCTTCAGAGGTTCTTTGGTGATGCACTTGTGCTACAGAAAGCTGTCTGGCTCTGAAAGTAATATCTTCCACATTGACACCTCTAGATATTATCGCTAAAGCAGAGTGTAATTCAAGGGTCCCACTGCAGGGGCCATCCTGAGTGTGAGAACATTCCACTGTTTCTTTACCATTTGGGATGAGAACACATGTACCATAGCAGAGGAGAGCAGAAACACGAGATACACATGCTGGCAATGAATGATCTCTCTCTCTCTCACACACACACACACACACACAGACCGGTACTCATATCTTTGTGGGGACCGTCCACTGTTATATAGGCAAAACCGTATTCTCCACAATGACAACCTTTACCCCTACCCAGTCCCAACCTTAACCATAAAAATACAAAACTAATGGCTCTTTAAGTTTTTTTTATTGCATTTACAGGTTTTTGTGGTCCCCATAACTTCAAAATAACAGGCTTTTATCACATTGTAGGGACACTTGGTATATATACAATATATACATACCCCCCCCCCACAGGCTGGATTTGTGGATATTAAAAGCAAAACGGTCCCCTCCGACTCTTCGCCCTTTGGGTGCGTGGGTGGGGGGCTTGCACACATTCTCCCCTTTGGCATTAAGAGAAGCTGCACCTGTCACTGCCCCATCGGCAGCTTGACAGAAAGGATTGGGAAAAACCCCCACCCCCGTGTACCCCTGTCCGTGCCCCCCCAGAAGCCCCACCCCCTGACCAAACAGGAACATGCATCGTGAATCACCACCAGCAGGGGGCAGTGTGGCTTTGGGCTTTGCTGTGAGCAGATGAGGTGCGATTATTCCCACGCACTCCTGAGATGGAGTGATCTTAACCACACTCTGAGCTTGCACAGTCCAGCTTATCTGCGTGAGTCAGCTGACAGCAGGGGGGTGAGGGCACTTAGCTGGTTAAAGAGTGATAACAAAAGCACGGTTATAACCGCATCGCAAACCATAATGAACCCATTAACCCCTATTATTGCTGGTTGTACTGATTGTAAAGTAAGTAAACAAGCTGCATGGTAATGTTGGGCTGGCCCTGCCCTTCTGCCTCCCCCCGCTGCCCCCTCAGTGGTACGAGCCTTCGCAGTTCGGCACCTGGTGGGCCTTGCTGATCTGCAGCATGAACCTGGCCGGCGGACTGGGCCCGGTGGTCACCACGGTGATGTCGCACAGCTACAGCTGGCGCTCCATCCTCTACGCCTCAGGCCTCGTCTGCATGGCCGCCGCCTTCCTCTGCCTGCTGTTCATCAAGAACGAGCCCAGCAGCGTGGGGCTGGCCAGCATCGAACCCGGAACCAAGAAGGGCAAGAAGGGTGAGAGGGGCGGTCCGTGGGCGGCGCTATTTGCCACCTGATTGGCCACAAGAGCTCGGATTCTGTATGATGTCCTTCACTTGGGTTCTCTAAGGTTAATGATAAGGGTTAAGTCCCACCCCTGAGTACAGAGCTCGCATGCATTCCCTGTGTTATGCAGCTTTATGCCAGGTACACAGCAAGACAACCTTATGTATCCAAATAATCCAATGATATGTTTTGCATCTTGTGAGTGACAGGGGAGGGGGCACTCTGGGAGCCAATCAGCTTTCAGCTGGGGACAGTGCCCCTGTGGTCCCACCCCTGCATACACACCAAATCAGAAGTTAAAGTGGATGGATTATTGCACTTTTATCATTAAGGCACTCAAAGGTACAACAACAACCCCCCGCCCCCCCATGGATCTTGGACCTATAGCCTTCTGGTGAAGAGCTACACAAACACTTTTTTTTAACATGTATTTGAAATGCTCACTAAAGTGAAGTTACTGTTTGCCGGTTTCCTCTCCAGCCTGTGACTGATAGATACCGAGCAGCTGCTACAGCCAGCTGTTTGACCCTTTTCACTGGCGTCTGGCTTGAGTGTGGATAGAAATAGCTGCTTTTATAAAAATAAGCGATCTCTGATTGGTAGAATTTTTCACACATCCAGTCGGACTGACCACAGAACTTATTCGGGTGGGGGACAGCCTGCGGGGGCCTGTAACCCCGTTTCTCTCCCCTCAGGAGCCCAGAGTGACGAGAGCACCCTTGGGGAGTTCCTGCTCTCCCCCTACCTGTGGGTCTTATCCACGGGCTTTCTGATGGTGTTCGGAGTGAAAACGGCCTGTTCAGACTGGGGGCAGCTCTTTCTCATCCAGGAGAAGGACCAGTCAGCTATTATCGGTAGGCAGACGGCGGGAACCCGGGCACCTCACGTGGGGAAAATCCCATCCCCAGCCAAACAGCAGATGCTCACTCCAAGAGCTTCGGAGAACATTCTCCAACAGAGTGTGTCAGAGCGCAAAACACCGTAAAACACCGTAGTATCGTTGGGTACAAAGCTGACCAACAAAGAACGTGATTGTAATATTCCTACGACAGCATCCTGGACACATTCGGGGAGATGTTCTTTATAGCTTAAAGAGAACCGTCTTGAAACCAAACCCTAACCCCTGGAGGTGGCGGCTGACAGCACCGGTATGTGTGTGGTTGTGTTTGCCCCAGCTAGCTCCTACATGAGTGCCCTGGAGGTTGGAGGCCTGGTGGGTAGCGTGGCAGCAGGGTACCTGACGGACAGGGCCGTCGCTAAGGTTAGTGGGATGTCTCTTTTGAGTTAGCGCTCAGAGCGACACGGAACAGAACCTTCTGATCACCTTATATTACATTCAGGGCCGGCCCAAGGTATAAGCAAACAAAGCAGCTGCTTAGGGTCCAGCGGCCACCAGGGGGCGCCCTATCCCCCCCCCCCCCCCCCCGGCCCCCCACTCCAAATCTGATCAGCCTGGCAGTATGTGGAGGAAGATGACAGATGACAATGAGATTAATCAGATTTCGCTTAGGGCCCCAAAAAGGGGAGGGCAGCTCTGATTACATTAATCAGGAAATTCCAAATAGACTTTGTGAAGGTTACAGCGTTACGATGGTCATGTGACCGCCTCTCCCTGCATGCCGTGTGCCATTCATCATGTGACCGCCCCATGCAGCAAGGCCTACACACCCACGGCAGCCCCCGCCACAACCTTCTCATCTCCATGATGGCTGGGATGTTTCTTTCCATGTACCTGTTCAGAGTCACCGTCACTCCTCTGAAAGTAAGACGACGCTCTTCACCCAGAGCTTCATCCTTTTATAAGGATGTGCTCACTGGGACCCACACGATGTCACTCTTCTGTGTCACTTAGGAAGCTCCCGCCTGGCTGCTGGTTCTGCACCCTCTCTCAGTCCTGACGGGTTTATCAGAGCAAGAGGTTCCCAAGTCTCCTCCTTTCTAAGCTCACGTCCAAAAGCCCGGACCGCCGATACTGATATTGCTAAAGCTGTGCTTGACACACCTACGAAGATTTTGCTCTTAATGTCATTATACTCATCAGAACACAACAAACAGTAATAAACTGAATATAAATAGACATTTTAAGACAGTACACTTCCATACCAGATTTGCACAATCTTTCCCCGCCAGTCAGATAGTTACCTATTAATGTATCTATGCTGTGTTACTGTGTCTAGGTCTTAACGTCCATGTCTTTAACTGTCATATTCATACATCTCAGTATCTATATCCTATTTATTACCGCTATTTGCACTGTGACCAACAATAACGACGCGCATCTTAAGTTGACAATAAAGAGACAATAAGACTCTTTGGGGAGCTACACAGGAAGGCGCACTGTCTGTCTCTGCAGATCTGGATACTCGTCCTGGGGGCCGCGTTCGGCTTCTGTTCCTGCGGCCCCATCGCCCTCTTCGGTGTGATAGCCAGTGAAAACGCCCCTTCCAACTACTGTGGGACTTCTCATGCCATCGTGGCTCTGACCGCCAACGGTGAGGTTCGGCCATTTTGTACCAGCGGTTTTGCATTTAACTTCCTGACGCTCCCTGCAAATCCCATGCTGACCATTAACAAACTGGGTCTATATTCACTTAGTTGTGTACGTTTTGATGGAACTATTAATGGAAGGTGTTTTCTTTTTATTGGACAGTTGGGGCTTTTCTCGCGGGACTCCCGTTCAGCACCATTGCCAAGCATTACAGTTGGGACACGGCCTTCTGGGTCGCCGAGCTCGTCTGCATCGCGACTACAGCTGGATTCTTCCTACTGCGCAACATCCGCACCAAGATGGGCCGTGTGCATGCTAAGGCTAACTGAGGGCCACACCCCTCAGTCCTTCACAGCCAATGGGGACGACCATCCGGGGGCACCACCCAGTTTGCGCTCTCATTGGTCAGCATGACAGACTTTCTTGGCCAGTCAAGCCGCTGAATATGCAGCAGTACCCACAGTATAAAAGTTTAATATACCATTTTGTTGTGATATGCACAGTTGCTCAATTTTCTCATGAAGATTTCAGTATCTAGACCACAGTAAGATCCTGAAGGTAACATATAAATTCAGGTCTCAGAAATTCAAATCCAGCTCAAACACTTCTAAACATTAAACAAGATGCTTACTCTTAAATTCATAGTATAGAATGGTGGTTAACCAGTCTTCGTGGATTTGTAATTATGCATAGTATCTTTATCTGAGTGGACCATTACATTCTCACCTGTTCAAGCACACCGCATTAATAGGTCTGACGAACACTGCACCAGGTTTAATGTATAATATTAAATACTCGTATCGGATGATTACTGCAGTGACCCCAGAGGGGGATGAATCTTGTAATGATCAAAGGCAACAGCCACATCCTTGACAATTGGCCTCAGTAAGAATTGGGGGAGATTGAGTAAAAGCAGAATTTTATTCAATTATAATTAAAGATGAATAAGAACAAATGCCGTTGGACTGGTCGTCTGATGTGAAACCTACATATCGATCCAGAAACAATTTTACTATTTATTATATATCTACTATTTTTGTAGTATAAATAGTTCACTGTGAGCTGTAAGACCCTATATTTCTTTAGACGCAAATAAGATGTTCAAAAACGATCGGTTTAATTGCAATAGTCAGATGATGGTATAATCTTTGTGAGCTGAATATCCTCATATATATACCTATATATATAGGTGATATAAATAAATCACCCTTATGCGGTGCTTAGGCAATGCCGCAGATACGTCTTTCGTTGTAAATGCGTTTGTGCGGTATTAATGCTGGAACGGATTTCAGGTTACCCGCTGTATAAGAACTACGTTTCCCAGAAGGCAGCCTGCGGTATTTCCGGATGTGGTGGCCATACGGGTTTTGTTAGGGACTGATGCAGGGGCTAAACTTCCTCTCTTTACAGGTTCAGCCGGTGCAGCAACATGGTGAGGAGGCCTGTACCGATAAACTAAAACAAATCAATGCGTTTTCTAATGAAAGTCGTGAAACTATGCACCCGGATGTGGTACTCTTACAATATAGTACCATTATTGTTAGTATACTTGTAAGTGTTATTCAACAACAGTTAGCATTTCAGGTCAACGCCATGCTTGTGATGCTAATTTGCTAACTCCCATACAATACACACTCTCTCCACATTGCGAATTAGCAAGCTAGCTAAATCCTTATCCATTTAGATGTCTTCTTTTGGTTAAATAGGTGACAACAAAATGTAAACTATCGTAGTGAGAATTCTGCTTAAACAGGCCTAAAGTCTTACCGAAAATATACTATGTGCCTACATAAGCTGACAAACGTACCAGTGCGCAGTGTCAAGCGGCTGCCGGTTCGCTTTATGTACCTGACTGGTTAATTGTCTACAGCAGGGGCGGGCAGTCTTATCCGCAAAGGGCCAGTGTGTGTGCAGGCTTTTGGGATAAGATTTGAGTGAGCTGTTCACACCCAGGCGTGAGGACTATTCATCCGATCGGTCCTCTAATTACTAATCTAATTAGGCAGTTGCAGCGCGAACCTGCATAAACAATGGCCCTTTCTGGATAAGATTAGCCACGTCCGATCTATAGCCACAATCGGTTCGGTATTTTTTGCATCATTAATTTGGTTGGTGTGAGGTGTAGTCAGATGGTTCGGTTTGACAATTGGTCTTAGCATGTCTGTATCTGTAGATCTTTTTTTTTTTTACGGAAAGTGCTACTGAGTTGAATATGACCTGAGTGGGTGTAATTTTTTTCTCTTTTTCACAGCCTCCCAAGGATGACAAGAAAAAGAAGGATCCAGGCAAAGCCAAAAAGGACAAGGACCCAGTCAACAAGTCTGGTGGCAAAGCAAAGAAAAAGGTAAAGCTGTGTGTGTGTGTGTGTGTGTGTGTGTGTGTGTGTGTGTGTGTGTGTGTGTGTGTGTGTGTGAGAGTGTGAGCGAGCGAGATGGTGGGCTTTGCTATTAGGCCGTCCTGCAGAAATCAGCAACATATGTATGTCGTACTTGTGTCGGGTCTCTATGTAGACTGAAGCTGCAGTAGCATCTAGTCAGTGCAAAGGCTCTTGTTCCCCGTACACTAGGGCTGTACCTGCCTTTGTATTTAGTTCTGTGTTTGATACTTTTTAAACCAAAGCAACTTGCTTATATCATCCATGTTCTACTGAATGAGGGTCATGGGGTGTCCAGTTTTTGAGGGTGAGCTTTAGCTCTCAGCCTGAGCGGGTCTTTCTGCATACCGGGGTACACTGTGTCCCACCATGGTGGGGTCCGATACCCGCTGAGCACGTGCTGAACTGACTGTACTCTGTATCTGTGAGCAGAAGTGGTCCAAAGGGAAGGTGAGGGACAAGCTGAACAACCTGGTGCTCTTCGACAAGGCCACCTACGACAAGCTGTACAAGGAGGTGCCCAACTACAAGCTGATCACGCCAGCCGTGGTCTCGGAGAGGCTGAAAATTCGCGGCTCCCTGGCCAGGACTGCACTCCAGGAGCTGCTAGGCAAAGGTGTGTGTGTGTGTGTGTGTGTGTGTATGTGTGTGTGTGTGTGTGTGTGTGTCTGAGACGACCTCCAGCTGAAGCCCAGTTCAGTACTCATGGATTGGGTCAATCAGGAGCCAGTAGGTAGATGCTGGATGGTGTTACAGACAATCCGACTTAGAGACTACTCGTACTTAGGAATGAACTGGCTTAAAGTCTGTTATATTAAAAATTCGGGATGAGTACAGTGGTTCATAATAACGAATGCGCACAGCTTTCTGAGGTTGGAGGAAAACATTGCACAGCTTCACTGGTTCATTGGCTCAACATACTGCACTATATGTATACTGTATACTGTTATACTGTATATTATTATTATTATTATTCCGACTTGCCTACACATTTGACTTGGTATGGTACTTTTTGGTACTTTCGCTTTTCTGTTGACTTCTGGTCAAGTACCGATACCAAAAGTTCCAATACTGGAAGTGCCAAACCAGCTGGGGTTCTTCTGCGGTACTTTGGGGTGGGACTTGAAACGTTTCCTTTGGTTATTCAAGTAGCCTGCATCTGAACACGCATTACAAACGCTGCCTTGAAAACGACACCTTCGAAATTAGAACATGATGATAAACGAAGGGGGAAAAAAAGCGATTTGGTCATAAGAACAAATGCAACAAAAGATCGGAATAATAAAAAGGATGGGGGGGTGTGTTTTGTTGAATGTCGCTAGGACAGCACGCTATGTGATTTTGTAATAAATATAGCATTGGGGTATTTGTGAAACAAAATAGGAGTTCATAAATTTCTCTCAAACCTCTCTGACTGATTTAAACGGCAAGGATGAAAATGATTACAATTGTCTCGGAGAACGCAGGCAGCGCTCATGCAAAAGGAGATAAACTTTAAACAGATTTTTTAAATATATAAGAATCTATAAAAGAAAAACTTTGCAATTTAAATTTTTTTCCCCCTATGACAGAGTAAAAATGTTTTAGCAAAGCTTTAACCCCCTGTGCTATAATATCCGTACAGAATCGAAGTTATTTTAAGATAGCCGACTAGCAATGTAAGATTTGGATGTGCATGACATGCCATGTTGGTATAAATATCGCCTGTCGTCCAGTCCTATAATATACTACAGCAATTTTTTTAATTCAGTACAAAATATGCTGCCCGAAGTTTTTACGCAACTGAAAAACCAACACCTTGAAGTACCAAAAGTATAGTACCTAGTGCAGTGGAAAAGCCCCCTTAAAGACAGATTCAGTGAACAGAACTTGCTCATCACCTGGGGACTGGCTGTCTTGTTCAGGATGGTGCTCCATAAAACGCTCTTTCTGTCTCTGCCCAGGACTCATCAAGCTGGTGTCAAAACACAGAGCACAGATCATCTATACACGGAACACCAAGGGGGGTGATGAGGCTCCACCTGAGAAGGAGGCCTAGGAGGTGGATGGCGGAATGCTCTGGAACAAGCCTCGGAATTTCCCGGAGTATCTGACATTGGTAAAGCTAGTCTTCTCCCATTCGCTGGTCATTAAGAAAACTCATCTTTGTATTTAGCCAGTCCGTCAGTAGTATTTGGCGAAGAGTGAGTTGTTTCTTTTGGCATCTCTGATCCCTGAATTTCTGGCACATTCTTTCTGTAGACGTAAGTGTTCCTGTGTGTCGGTTTGCTTCTGTTGGACTTCCCTGCAGATGAACTACCTTGAGATGCTTTGAAAAGGAAACCTGCTCGTGTTTTCAGGTTCTCATTCAGCAGAAGACCTGGCTTTGTACAATGTTAAGTAAAAGCTATAAATACAAGTTGTGCTTTGTCATTTTTGTTGGTTTTTCCCACAACGTGGCAGATCCTGTAAGTTAACTTTATTATTTTGTCACTGATGCGTGGAAACGTCCCCAAAGCCCCTTAGTGGTATAAGAATTTTACCCACAAACACAGTGTGCAAGACCATGCCACTCCTGTGCATCGTGGACACACCCACATACAGAGTCCAGGATGGGGTTCATGTTCCGTGCACTTCGGAAACAGGCAAAACTGCCTGTTACTTGTCGTTTTCTGGTTAAAATCCTCCTCCGGTCCCCAATCTCACCTTCCTGATGATCTGATAAAGGTTGACTGTCTTGAGAAGCAAAAGCACATTGAGTGGTGAAGCTATTTAGCATGTAGGCTAACTTTAAATCATGAGAGAAATGTGTAATGTGCATGTGGCGCCACCTGCTGTAGGAAGCTGCACCCCGCGTCCAAGAGCGAAAACAAATAGGAAGGACCCAGATGGAAACACCTTTTCCAAAGCAAAACGGTCACAACTTTTGTCTTTAACTGGCCGATTAATGGTCACCGCAAAAGGTATCCCTCTCCGCTTCTTTCACCAGCTTATCATTCTTGCCAGTATTCCCAGTGAGCACGACTCCGCTTATAAACGGGACACCAGTACATCGCAGGAGGGTCACGCAAACTGATGTGTGCCGATCCAGGAAAGGCACCGACTTTCCTGTGCCGAAGCAACGCATTTTGCAAGGTCAGAGAAACACGGCTGCCAGCCCATGAAGAGGACGGAAAGGTCTGCACTGACCCAGGATCAGATTCAGAGCCACATCAGCGGTCCCAGGGGTGCCCAAACCACTAACGCTAATCATGTTCCAGGAAAATGAGTGACAGAGACTGTCAGTTGGTAAAACGTCCAAAAATACACTTTGTATCATAACCGTCTAGTCACAGTGGATATTTTTAATTGGCCTGTGTTATTATCAGACCTACTTGTATGGATTCCGTTGTCTTGCTGTGAGTGTAATCAAAATGGGGGTAGTGTAAAGGTTTTAAAGTAGAAAAGGTTACATTCGGACTATTTAGACCATCGCAAACGCCACGGACCGCCCGGCGTACAGCGATAGTATGGATGGAATAACCGCTGAGCGCATCCTGAAGGGTGGAGTGGTAAACCTTTAATGGGATTATACAACACCGACAGGTTTCCCCGAATCGTTATTGGGAAGATGCCAGGCCAAGTACTTTGTATGTTTTACAGGAGCCGTGCTCATATCCCAAGGAGACGATGCTTAATGCACTGAGATGCCGCTCCAGAAGTGCGGTGTGCATGTAAATCCTAAAATGGATTTAAGGGGGGGGCATTAAAAGAAGTCCACCATTCGGTGAAAGTTTCCGAGATTCGGAGTGCATACTCTTTGATATTTACCATTAAAAACTGCGAGGACTAAAGCTAAGTGCATATAAGAAGATCGCTTATTAGAGCTGTAATCACAAAGTCTTATAAATGTGTTTGGTAATGAGACGACACTCCAAAATGTGTCCTTACGGGTTCGTAACCTGGGGTTTTACCGACATGCATTGAAACTCCATTTGTGAATAGCGGTAATGATATACATAATACTATGCTTTATGCTTGCAAATGAAGTCACCTTCAGCCGCGTATGGAAGGAAAGTGGAAACGAATCGCTACACGCAGATTTCACAACTCAATCTGCCGTTTCTTTCCGGTTTCGGTGTCATTCGTCGAGATATTTTAAAGGAAATTATTATACCGATATTCACCTCTGAAAAACAGAGTGCATTTTTTTGCATGACAATAACGAAATACAAATTTTGACTGGACCTAAAAGACAAATCAGGTAGCGCGCGTCTTTTTTTTATTATTATTACACCGGGTATTTAAGGTGTTTCAGAATAAAAATGGGTACCGTGGACTGATTCCGCCACGAAACAGCTATCAGCAGCGATTGCAATTAACGGCATAATCCCATATCTCTGATCAAAATGTTCGCATTGACAGAGAGCATCTCTGTAACCCAGCAGCCATGCGGAATATGAATACAGCGGTGCAAATACATATAATATGTATTTACAAAGGTTCATTATAAACGTAAAGGTTTTTGAGGTGCAGATGCCGAGCCCTGGGCGGATGTGACCGTCCTCGCTAACATGATTCCCCCAGCCTTGCGTATCTAGCCCAGATATAAAATTCTGCCTTTTCCCCCCCGAAAAGAAAGGTTATTAAATTGAGTCTGTTGTTCACGTCTACGTTTCCATCGAATAAAAGGCTCGGGTTGAAATATTATGTTTCATAATTAACGAATGTAGTTACTTTAATAGCGGGAAGACAGTCGGAACCAGCGGTGGAAAAGTAGGCAGATACTGATAAATATTAATACATGATCCTCGTCGAGAAATGTGTGCCGTTTAGCTATGTAGTGATATTGTATATTTAAGTGATCTTTGGGTTCCTTCGTTTTTAGTAAATCGATCAGCTAAACTGATGGTGTTTTTGACACCGTTAACATTGTCTTTCCATTTCCCCCTGGTTTGGCTTCGGTTTTATCATTATTTTATTATTATTATTCAGGTTTTTTTTCAATGACAAACTCCAGCCGAAGGTGGGAACGCTTGGGATTTTATGAAATAAATATGAGATTATACAAATATACACAAAATATCTAAATCGCTAAAATGGTATTTCAGTCGAATTGTTCAGACGCCGTGATACAAACGAAGGGTCCACTCATGAACTCCGTATTCACGTTCACATTTCACAGGGTATACCTCCCTTTGACTATATAGGTATAGATGCTATTTTATTATAATGAATTTACATATGTAAATATTTATACTTAGATTCTTTGCACTGCCTCTCACTTTACAGCCAGTTACACACTATAGGTAATATAATTACTTGATATTTATTGTTTAATGCATTGTTTGTGATGTCCCATCTCAGTCTTGAAACCATGCAGGGAAGCAGGCATTAAACAGCACATTGTACTGAATATAACAAATATAACTTTGACTTTGACCCACGACATTTCCCCAGAAAGGCTCACCTTCTATCTTGATCTTCTTGGCACGTTCAAATATGTGATACAATCGCATTATCGACTTTCAATTTACTTCCTTTTCAGTAGGATGTGATCGAGTTCAGTATGAGTTTTCGTCTTCATCTTTCATTGCAAAGTCCGCTAGTCGCTTCACGGAAATACACCGCCTGGTCCACAGCTAAACATTGGCGCGAGAACACTTGAAAGATGCGACATATGTATAGAAAAACCTTTCCACAAAAGCACAATTTGGCAAAATCCATGGTTATCTAATGCCTGCTAATTTGTTTGGAGTGGAATACATCAAGAGGCAACACGAATTTACTTGTAATCATACTGGATTACTGCATTATTTCAGCGTTTAAAACTAGTTCTTTCTAGTAATGCTAAATATAAAGTTTATTGCAACCGGAGTCCTCTGGTGGTCAAGATGGACTACCAACTCCTCTAAATAATGTACTCAAATTTGTATTTCAGCTCAACCCATCCATCTTTCAACTGGTAATTCAGTAATGAATAAGATCTTTGAGTATTTAAGCAAAACACAAAAATATCACCTGTCATTTATTGGTTTATTTATACCAATCATTACAGATACAGCTATAAACAGAGAAAAAAATCTGTACACTTTGATTCTTTTTTTATAACCTAAAACCCACGTGTGGATATTGCTACTGCTGGTTTGCTCAATGAACATAGTTGTTACACCCCAGTGTCCTTATAAAATGAACATTTATCACCAGTATGTTTAACACTGATACGTATGTTTTTAGCTTTGCTAAGAACACAGATATTCCTTTAGCCATCCACACAAAGCACCATCGCACAAGGTGTTCAGAAATGTGGACGAAATGCATCGTTTTCCCTCTTTTCCCCCACAGCAGCCATACAATTAATTGCAACGCTATCACAAAAAAAAAAACGTAAGATGAAACGAACACACGCAACACACTGACCAGAAAGGGGGCCAACTCAGGAACTACAGGGGATACTTACTAAGCAGAAGTGGCATAAGAAAGGCCGCACGAGCGTTTACATTTATAGAACACAGCTTACAAACAAACATTCTAGAATTTAACAGTTATAAACAGACTACGCTTTAACCGAGCCGCTCCACCACACCCTGACACATAAAGCCTATGGAATGTAAGTATGACAGTAGGCCTCCTGCTGTACGACAGATACCCTTAAAACAGAAGGCCTGCTCGCTCAACACTGACCCCTTCCAGCACCCTTAACCCAACCCACTTCCCCCCTTCACCCGAGAAATAAAACTCACTGACATTTACAATGGCTAATATCTTTTTCCGAAGGTTTAAAAACGTGGGGATGTTTGCGGAAATCCCGACCAAAATGTAATTTCCTTTGTTTTTCTTAAAAAATGTGTTTCTACAATCAAACTACTAAAAAACCTGCATTTTTACAAAATAGTAAGTAAAAATATTCCCCTGAATTGTACAAGAGAAGAGGTACAGGGATCTCTGGTGACAGGTGAGATGGATTACTTTCCCTCTTCTTTCTGCTTTCCTGCGTCCTCCGTCGCTGGTGCCTAGGAATTCGAGCAAATACAATTACATTCTTAAACACACATTCACAAAAACCAGCATTGACTCACTTCTGCAATATATTTGCATAACTGCATACTTCACAGAGAGAAAAAAATTCTGCACATCAGGAAAGCTACCCGGGCCTTGAAACGCATCTATATTTCTGTTTAACCACTATGCCCCTGCTGGCGGAGAATACTTAAAATGTGCAGAGCCAAATATCTAAATTTCTACCAGCTTTGAGCAGAGTACCCGCCACCCCAGTCTGCGTCTCTGCGCTGTACCCTCTCACCCCCCCCCCTCACCCCTTCGTCCGTTTTGGCTTCTCCGTTCTCTGCAGGAGTCTCTTCCTTCTTCTCTTCTGGTTTGGCTTTCTCAGCATCCTTCGTCTTCTTCGGTTTTGCAGGCGCCTTCTACGGAGAGCCAGACAACCTCACAGCTCAGCGAATTACCACAGGAAGAAACTTCAGAAATAATTGTCACCTCCTATTAATTCAGTTTAAATGGCCAGCCCCCCTCCCCACAGACTGGAAGTTCCCCCTAACCCATCTATGTTTCCTTCCCAGGTTTATTTACATTCCAAGTTCAAAAGACGTTAAAGACTAATGCAACTGATTTAATTTACCTTTGGCTTTGGGTCTGACTTCGGGGTTGCAGGCTTCTGAAATATTGATTAAACAAATGTGACGCATGATAATTGTGGGTATAGATGTGAGAAAACACAGGCAGCATTAAACTGACTTGAACTTACATTTATCAACCTCTCAGATCTCCTTTTAGGCTGGAAAAAAAATTTGAAAACAGGACTTAGTATTTTCACAGAAGGCTGGACATTACAGTTTCCTCTCAAGTTATTATGGTAAAACTGAATAATGGCTTAGCCTCTGACATCTGAAGAAAGCTGTTTGACATACCTCCTTAGCTTCAGTATCATTGTTGGTCTGCAGAGAGAAGATGTTGGAAAATTAGCACAGATTAAAAATGCAAAAAAATTAATCTAGTCTAATAGACAAGGGGGCAAAACCAGCCATTTATATTGTTATGCAACTGAATAAAAGTTCACAGGAAACGTACATGCGGCCTGGTTGTTACAGCCAAAGATGTACTCGCCTTATTTGCTTATACATTACTTGTAATTAACGTTGTACAGCGGTTCCAGCTCACGCGGCGCTGAAGAGCGCGTGGAGGGAGGCGATATGTAGCCCTGCCCCTTAGGTCGGCCCCACCCCCTCCTGCACTTCCGCTCCGCCCCCAGCGTAAGCTCGCGGTTAATAAGCTGTGGTGGGGGGGGGGGTCTGGCCGGCTGCGTAGAGAGAGGCGCGCGCCTTCCCGCCACTCGTTCGAATGTGGAACCGCGCGATCGTCCGGGTTCGCCCGAGCCGCCGCAGAACGTGCTGGAATCCTGCGCGGCGCTGTGATGTCGGGTGTCGGGGACGCGCCATTGCATAACGCGGCGGCTCGGCTGGGAGCAGGAAGATAAAAGCGACCTGCAGCGGAGCGCTCCTCCATTTTTCTGTTACAGAAGCGTACCCTCGAGACAATCCCTTTGTTTTTGCAATATCACACAACACGATTTTGAGTGTAATGAGGTGAACGTGCGGAAAGGGGAGGGAGGGGTGGCGACAGTAGGAAGCGAGCGAATGTTCTTCTCGCGTAAGGGTAGCCATGACACACCAAGACTTTATGCCCTTTTCCAAGACACCAAGGGAATCGTGCAGTACATGTTCGCTGCCCCTCCATGCGAGCGCACACCTTCCTCAAACATTTAATACGTGCCAATATTTAACGCTTATAATATACTAGCCACACGCAAACGAATAATGTTTTATTACTGTTATTTTTGTATTTGAGTACAAAGTTTTTTTTTTTTTTTTTGCAAAACCCATAGATCGTCACCCAAACACACAAGCTACCGATACTCATCGTCGTGAAAATAACGACGGCAAAAAATGCAAACGAAGAAAGTTTTATTTTGTTAGTATGCGCAGCAGCATAAATTATTGCTAAAGTAGAAAGCGATCCCCTAAAAACGATGGTAGGGAGATCAGACGGAGAGAACGCGCCACTTCCCAAATCAAAACAGACGAGAGACATCTAACCCGCTGCCCAAACAGAAAAGTGCAACACAGCTGCATCTCGGTTTATCGCAATGCAACGGATGCGTTTACGGTGATTACGCACCTAATAAGATTACGCACCGTTTTAAATACTTGTTGCAATGTCAATTACATAAAATGTAAACATCAATTAACGGCATTTCACTTACTTTGTTTCTTTTCGGCATGTTTCACTCTCTCGCGCTTCTATTTTTTTTACAAGTAAAATACTGCGGGAAATATTCCCTCTATGGATATGTGGGAAGGAAATACAGTACAACGTTAACTTAAAGTGTAAAGCTGTACCTTCTACCAGAGTCTAACCAGACTATAATGTTTCACCGAAACAAAAACTAGCTCAAACCGGATTGGATTCTCTCTCTCCCCCTTCCCTATTCTATTCATTATAGCAGCAACCTGACGGGGAACCTACACTCCGCCCCTCGCTCCTCTTCTCATTGGACTTGGGATTCACCGAGACATTTTTAAATCATAGCAACATACCTGTGTGGGTATGCTAGCTAATGCTGCACGTATATTTAGCACGCCACTGTTATTTTATATGCACAGTCTTGGCCAAAATAGTGGTGTTGATATCACGTATATTTCCATTTTTATTACAGTGATCTTCGATTTAATTTTTTCCTCAGATCCGTGGTCTACACATGAGGCAAATCCCTTTCGCCTGAATTATCAGTGGGTGACTCGCATTTAACACGAGATCAACACACCACACACGCATGTGTTTTTGTGAAAGACACGCAGCGGTATATCCTAGTCAGCAGCGCCGAGATCCCCGCGCGCCAGACGCGAGGCGGTGGGGGAGCGTGCTGCTGCACGCGCACGTGCCGCTAGGGGGCGCCGGCGCGAGAGGGAGCGAAAATGGCGGAGGGCTGCGCCTGGTTTTTGGTGCTGGGCTCCGTGCTTTTGTGTAACCTGGTGAAAACGCTGCTGCCCAGCATCTCCTCTTTCGTAAGTATAACGGCCCGGGAGCGACCTTCTCACACGGCCTTAAGAGTGCGCCATAGCAGTCATGTTCTGTTCATGAATTTATTCTCTCAGTAGATCCCGGACACACTTAAGTAATCGCGTTACCAGGTTAAAATAGCTGTATTTCACTTCTCACACCTTAACCTTTTCGTTTTGGGGATGCAGCAAGTAACGGCCGCTTGCGCTCCCACTTCGGCTATTTTTAATGTGATATTACGGTCGGGTTCCTCGCTATCATTAATGGGCGCCTCTCCTGTGTTTACCCGCTTGATACACACACCTTTCTGGCCGCAGTCCGTATAAAATACAAAAACATGTTCATCACGCTGCTTGTACGTAGATATCTCAGTCTCCCCACAGTCTGTACATGCAGAATGGCATTTTTCCCTTCCGTGATTGTTCTGGTTGTAGTCGAAACCAAGGGCCGCACTAAACTGAAACCGCAAGAGGTGATACATGGACCAAATGGATTCATTTAATGAAATCATTCAT
Source organism: Brienomyrus brachyistius (assembly GCF_023856365.1). Lineage (NCBI taxonomy): Eukaryota > Metazoa > Chordata > Actinopteri > Osteoglossiformes > Mormyridae > Brienomyrus > Brienomyrus brachyistius. The sequence continues at coordinate 3,449,726 of NW_026042310.1, forward strand.
TTGTACGCATGTCCTTAATTTTGGACGAGCTATCAGGGCGCTGCATCAGAAAGGAGCGCGACACCCCAGCATAGGAGAGGAATTATTTTATTACGATTAGTAAAACACGATTTAAAAGCTATAATCCCAATACACCAGTCTCGGGAGCATTATTCCTTCGGGCAGCTTAATGTTTTACGCAAGGACGCAGTCATGGAGTCAACATTGGAGGGGACCAAGGCCGTAATTATATTACATGTTTTTTTTTTGGGGGGTGTGCATTGTGAGCACATCTGGGGAGGGGGGGGGGGCATGTCCTCCAGTACTATAGTTACAGCCTTGGTTTGACCATGTGATTATTACAGTTATATATTTATGGCATTGCATGCGTTATATTACAAATTGTGATGTTTATCCCAGTCCATGCATATACGAATGTGACCAGTTTAAAGGGCATTAAAAAGTCATCTTAAGGTAGACACTCAGTCATGGATATGACATTTGGTCATGTCTGAATACGAAAAGCGAACATAAAGGAGGTTAAAGCCCCTACCTCAGTGACTACACCACCCACGCCTTCTCCGGCACATACATACCAGAACTTCCCTGCGGCCTCCACTCCACACCACCCAATGGGTGCCAGACTCCTTCAAAAAGAGGAGAAAGAAATTACTGCAGCACTTTTGCAGGGCTCAAATTGCATAAAACCTAATTAAAATCGTAATTCTACTTACTTCCAATTTGAACTAACATTTGCCATGCATTGAAACCCCAAAGTGTACTAAAATCTGTCTGCTGGATTTACCCATCTGGTGTCTTAGTAGAAACTATGCTGGCTCTGTCTGCCTGTCCCTGGTCCCTCTTGCCGTGCCATATCCACCACCAGTCCAAGTGTTCCATTCTCCGAACCATCAGTCAGTGTCGCTGAATCCAATGCACCAATTTGTCAAAAACTATGTCATCATGTAACCGCCTGTAAAATCCCATTTTCATGCTCATCATTCTGTACACATTTCTCAGACCTTTACACAGATACAGGAATAATGTCAACCTGCTTCACTGTGATGCTGGCGTATTAAGCTCTGTTAAATTTTGAAAATATCCCATTAGAGTAGGGTTGCGAAGTGGCGGAAACTTTCCATGGGAAGTTTAAGCTGAGGAATTTTGGAAATATTGGACGTGCAAGCCTCTAGCTTATTTTGGGGGGTCTTTACACAAACAGTTATTCACTAGCACTTGGTTACACAATGATATCACTATTAGTGCCGTCAAAATGTTTTTTTTTCCCCCCAACTACATTTAAGTTCCCTGTTATAGGCTAACCTAGCAAATTCCCATTAATTCCCATGGAAAGTTTCCAACTTTGAAAACTATCATTAGAAAGTACTTGAAGGAACCTGCCTGTCTTTGAACATACTGAAAGGTTCGTCCTGACGGCTGATTCCCATTTAATCCTTCTCCTCGGAAGCTGTCTAAGGTCTTCCACAAGGATGCAGAGCACGAGCTGGAGATGCGGAAGGAGATCCAGGACATGAAGAAGGAGTTGTCCTCCATCAGCATGATGGATGAGTTCGCCAGGTATGCCAGGCTGGAGCGCAAGATCAACAAGATGACCGACAAGCTCAAGTCCCTTGGTAAGGGCGAGCACACGCAAGGCACATGCCAAGACGATAAATACACCCCTCGCATCTAGAAGCAGTCATGGGAAGTTAGAAGCCAATGAATCCATCGACAGTCTAAAAAAAATCAGCGTGGTCAGCAGATGAACTTCCCAACTAGAGATGCACAGATGCGATATTTGGATCGGTATCGGTGCCGATCCAGACCTATTTGACGGATCGGATGTCGGCCATTCGCACCCGATACTTAGTTATTTAGTTTTTGGCTGTCTCTAAAAAGAGCTTCTATTTCGTGTTAAATCTATTTGTACAATCAATTGCATGACAGCTCTTTCCTATTTTAGATTTGTTTTTTTACGGAATTCAAGCTGAATGCTACCACTGGCACTCAGTCTTTTTTCCTCTCAGTTGGTGTGAGTGCAGGGATTTCCACCTGCTGTGACATTTTCTGCAGTAGAGGGAGCCTAAGAACACCAGAGAAGACGCTGACAGTCTGGGAATATTTTAAGCTTTTAATTGCTAGTGTATCGGAATCAGATCAGAACTGGAAAAATGTGGATCGGCCCACTCCTGTTCCCTAAGAAGCTATGACCTTGTAGATCATTTTCGGAAGGTCATGCTGCTCCTCGTTTGGAGAAAATGCATCCCCTCCCATTGACGGTGATTATGGATGTCCCTCACTGGTTGCTCCTAGAGAGGACATGTTAGTAGTAGATATTTGAATGGAAGATCATGTAAGCCCTTTAAGGACCAGGAGCCGGATGAGAGGGAAGGTGACCTTGGAATGGGGAATTTCCTGTCGCCCGAGTAAAGCTCCTTTGAGGTGGGGGGGCGGTTAGAGCCATGTTACTGTCACACTTAAGTACAAGCACACAGCTGGTGTTCAACGACCTGTTTTGCTTGCTTCCGATGGCCCAGTGGTTGGTCTCATGTTCCCTCATCACGTAAAAGACCTTTGGCTGTTTCTTCAGCTAAATGTTGTGTTTTATAGCTCGAAAGTTCATACTGTGCATTGAGGTAGAAGTTTAAACGTTCGGCTTTCCTGCTCATTGAGGCTGAAATGTGGTGATTTATGCGACATGTCTGCCATCGTTTATCCGAAACCTCTGCTTCGCTTTTGCAGTGAAATCAAGAGCTGCCTACCAGGCTAAGGTGAAGTGGGTCGTGAACATAGTGTACCATGTACTCCAGGTGAGCAGCGTTATTACCGTGGGCATCCTGTAGGGGGGTTTGTGTAGTGGTGTCGTTTGTGCGCGTATAATTTGAATACGCTCTTTCTTTTCGGTGATTGGCTCTCTCTCTCGTTCGGCAACCGGAGGGTTGCAGGTTCGAGCCCTGGTTCCTCCTGACCCAATCAAAGTGTCCTTGAGCAAGACACTGAACCCCAAATTGCTCCCGGTCAGCAGGTTGGCGCCTTGCATGGCAGCCTCCGCCACCGGTGTGTGAATGAGTGTATGAATGGGTGAATGTGAGGCATAAAATGTAAAGCGCTTTGAGTACTCGTAGGAGTAGAAAAGCGCTATATAAATGCAGTCCATTTACCATTCTCTGCAGGCCGTGCTGATGATCTCCTTGATCTGGAAGTACTACGCCAGCCCAGTGACGGTCCTCCCCAGCCAGTGGATCGTCCCTCTTGAGCGTCTGGTCGCATTCCCCTCTGGGGTGCCAGGTCAGTGTGTGGGTGTTAAAGGGCAGGACATGTAAGCGGGGCTTTCAGCTTGCTAACATGGTGCTTTTAAATGGAAGGTTGTAGGTTTGAATCACATTAAGTATGGAAAATATATTTGGTTATGTGCTTTTAAGAGGTGAAAGGTAATACCTGCAGCTGGAGTTTTTAAGTTACCTTAAATATTTATTTATACTTGCCTAGTTGTACAGCTAGAAATTTAGACCCAGATAGTCAGGATTACTCTTCGCAGTCCACTGGGACTCGAACAGGCCACCTTGTGGATACAGGGGCGCGTCATAAACCCGCCCGCGTGCTTCCTGTTGCTGTGATGGTTATCGAGTCTGGACCATGCATCTGTTCCAGGTGGAGTTGGGATCACGTGCTGGCTGGTGGTGTGCAACAAGGTGGTGGCGCTGCTTCTCCAGCCCGTGGGCTGAGCAGGGGGAACCACGCCACGTTCTCCGAAGCCCTGGTTCCAGCAGAACATCTCCACATGTCCAAGACTACTTTCCTGCTCTCGCTTTCGAACCGCTGTGCGTGTGCGTGCGTGTGTGTGCGTGCATGTGTGTGTGTGCGCGAGTGTGTGTGTGTGTGTGTGTGCGCGAGTGTGTGTGTGTGCGCGCGCGCGTGTGTGTGTGTGTGTGTGTGTGCGCGCGTGTGTGTGTGGTTGCCTTCAAGGTCATTACTCTTCCTGTTTTACTTTGGTGTTTGTCCTGAACAGCCTGGCATGTGGTCACATCATCTGTTTGTTAAATTATTACGTTTCCTGGAAAGTGTTGATTTCTAAATAATCTCGGCGAAGAGTCGTTCACCCTTGCAGGGGTTCCGTTCCTCGTCAATTGTCACAGTTGCGTTTGACAGAGGGCTGGTGCAGCTTGGGCTCTCCAGCCGTTGTCCGACGCTCCTACGTGGTGTCCATTCTGTTGTTGTATTGCGTCTCCGTGCGGCGTTCCTGTGGGACATTCCCAGGAGTGTGTGTCTGTTATTTTTAGCATTTCCGGTTTTTTTTTCTTTTCCCTGTGAAATATAAATGGATACAATGCAAAAACGACCTGGGTGTGTGCTTCCTGTTGAAAACTGCCTGCCTTGGGGGTGGGTGGATTTATCACGGCCTGCATCATTCAGCCCAGTCCGTACACACTGGCAGTTACAGGTTTCTCTGCTGTCACTCTGCACATCTGCAACACAGCTCCCGCGTCATTAGACGTGGGTTATCGTTAATAATGCGTGCAGTCCGCACATCATTTGAGTGACTGGTGAAGATTATCTTGGTGCGAGACTCGGGCTACACAAGCCATGCCTCTAAGAAGGTTTGTAGGCGGGGCTTAGATGTACATTTCATTGGTCCTTGTTGGTGGCCTTGTCACATGGGACGGACGTGATTGGGTAGTTTCAGTCTTGCTGGACTGTTCATGTTACGTCGGGTTATAAAAATTGCAGGGAGACCCCAACCCAATAACACTGTGTCATTGCAGGAGCCCACGACAGGCTGCTCCTCCTAATCTGTCAAAATCCAAAGAATGACTAATTAGTGGTATAAAGCAGGTTTTGAGGAAGCACCATTTTTCTCCTGCCAGTCTTCCCAGGAAGCGGTTAACAGTTACCCCGCTCCCAGGTAGCCGAAATGATTACAGGCTAATTTTCAGGGTGTGGTACTGGGTGTAGCCAAGTCTCACACCTGTTTTGTCTTGCGACTGAACACTGTGACCAACTAGCTTTTAATTATCGGGGGGGGGGGGGGGGGGGGGGGGGGGAGGGATTTGCAGCCCTTTACATTAAATGAAAACCTCTGAGCACCTCCTCCGTACTGCCACCAGATGGAGCTATAACCTTTCATGCACGCAGACGTTCAGCTGGCGCTACATGCCCAGTTTGTATTTAACAAATGAATCGAAACAAATAAACCGCATGCATAACAGTGGAGTTACTTTATATGGCTGGAGACTGCGGGTTCCCTCCTTTTGAGCTGGGTGGTGGTAACTCCTGACTGAAATCAGGTATCGGACCCCGTCTTTTTCACCGAACATCCTACTTTTGCAGCCATCGGGTCTCTCCCAGCAAGTCGCTCGTTTAGTGTCTAAGTGCCCATAACGTGATGCGTGTGTCTGTGCGGGCGGCTCAATGGCCTCACTCCTCCGGGGTCATGGGTTCGAATCCCTCCTCCACGTTGTATGTTTGTTGGTAGCGGCTAGTGGCTAAAAAGGTGGAGGTAAGGTTGTGTCTGTGTGTCTATGGGAGTGAGTGTGTGTATGTGTCTGGTATATATATGTCTGTGCATATGTGTCTGTGAACATATATGTGTGTCTGTGTGAGTGTGTGTGTGTGTGAGAGAGAGAGAGTCTCTGTATATATGGTTGTTTGTGTGTGTGTGTCCTGCTCTGGGAGAAGCACCAAGAAACAGCCAGGATATGCAGTTAAGATGGATGGATGATATTATAAATTACTTCTGTTTATAAATGTACAATTAGCTCCTGTGCTGTTAATTATTGAGTAAGTCTGATGTGAGTAGATTTTACATTTAGCCTGTTATTGTTAACAGATCACAAATGGTTGGAAATCACATCATACTTTGTCACAAATCGTTGTTTCCCCCCTACAATGACATCAGGTTTAAATAAAGTAAGTTGGTGGACTTACACCCCAGTGAGTCATTCCAGCACAGCGTCCCATCAATGTTTCATCGCATTTCAGCACGAGGCCGGAATGCGTCCTCGAGGAGCATCCATTGTGCTCCATTCGTGTTGCATTGTGCGCGTGTATTTCAGGAAACAATGGCATGTTCTAAACCACAGGATGCCGTTGGACGGCCTGGTGTTCGGCCTCTGGGAGGCTGACAGGAATGCAACACGGCCGATAGGATCGGTGCCCGGAAAACGTAACGTGGCCCTCTAAATAAGCAGGCGGCCGGGGGCTCTCGGAATGCGCGCCAAGGAACCTGCAGAGGACAAATGGGCGTGGAGGCTGGTGTATGGGAGGCTCCGCCCAAAAATGACATGGCAACGGGCTCCTCTGGCCAGCAGATATGGTAATGTGAGGTAGGTGGGGCGTTATCTCAGTGGTGTTTAAAATATGGAGCATGCGCTTCATCAGTACATAGTCAGGAAAGGCTGGACTTTGGTCCCATATCGACACGGGCAGTAGCTGCGACGGGGGTGTCACGGGGGCAGCTGTCAGGAGTGCGTTTCCTACCTGAAATCATCCTCAGGTAGGTACTGGAGCTTAACTGGGAAGGTTCAGGATTTTGCTCTGAATGTGGGAATTTCTGTGCGGATGTCAGGTTCTGAAGGGTTAAGGTTCAGAGCCGGTCAACCCTAAAACTTTGTTATCTGGTCAGATAACAGTCCTGTGAAAGTGAGGCTTTCATCCGGCCACCAGACCGGTGAGAGGAAGGAAAGGTCCGTCAAACATTCTCACATGAAAACAAAACTAACACGAGGCATTTTCCGATGCTTTCTGTGCTTGCTGAAGAAACACACGTCCCATTGTATCGCAGATACAGGAAGACGGCCTGTAAAAATAGATTTTATCATGGATGTACTTTGAGTTTCCGGGAAGTTCAGCCTTTGAAAGTAATATAAGGATTCACACCCTCTGACAGGCGTCCTTTCGGAAGCAGGGATACCCGCTCGCGTGATATAATCTCACTCCAAGCACCGAATTGGCTTCAGTCGCTCCAGAAAGGTGTTATAACAAGCAGAATCTGCCCGGCGCTGCTCCTACGCCTGCCGATCGCTCAGGTAAGTGGAGCCGCATGCCTGCAATCCCCCCACCAGGGGGACATTGTGTGGGGACACAGGGAGAGCTCAGGTGTTT